>NC_138774.1:301229105-301351271 GCF_965119305.1 Pelophylax lessonae
TAAGGGATGTGCTGCATTACGAGCAAGTGAACAGCTTCCGACCTCCGGAGTGGATCTTCTGGTGTTTGACCAGCCGTGACATGCCCCCCCCCCCCCCCGCGACCCCGTGCACTTACCTCACGGACAGTCACAGTCACTCTTCAGTCCCCGGCTTCCCGCGTCCCCGTCCTCCCGAGTCCCGGCGCCTCCTCCTCGGCCAATGGCATGAAGTTGGCCTTTCGGCCAATCAGGAAGCGGGAGGACCCGCTCCCTGATTGGCCAGGAGGAGGATCCGCATGACAATAGCGAATTTTCATTCGCTATTGTCACACAATGGGCGTGCTCTCGGGGTGCACGCTCTGCTCCCTTGCCGCCCCGTCTGCGGCTGCGCCGTCTAACTAGGTGCTTGCGTGGGACGTAATTTACACTGCGCGTCCGCGCACGCGCGCACCTTAAAGGGAACACTGCCAATGACAGGCAGCAGGGAGGGCCGGGCCGCGGTTTGCCTGTATGTGACTGGCCAGCAGCAGCAAACCAATCACAGGCAGCGGCCCGCCCTCCAGTGACGCTTCCGCCGCCTGTGATTGGTTTGCTGCTGCTGGCCAGTCACATACAGGCAAACCGCGGCCCGGCCCTCCCCGCTGCCAGCGATTGGTGCTTGGTGTATGATCTACTCCTCGGCTGCTGCGGACCCGGAAATGTGCACAAGCATAAAATAAAATAATTATACATTCATTCGCAATAAAAAAGTTTTAAGCATCCGCTCCCCCCGCCGCTGCCCGCCGCTCCCCCCCAGATTTCCATGACTTTTCCAAAACATTTGTAAAATCGTACTTTTCCATGACCTTTCCAGGCCTGGAAAGTGTCATCTCAGAATTCCATAACTTTTCCAGGTTTTTAATGACCATACGAACCCTGTGTAAATAAACTAGATTTACTGAAACGCACACAAAAAGACAAAACCCAAAAAATTAAAGAGAATTAAAAATGGAATAAATAGAATTATTTGTGATTGGGTGAACGGCTGCAACCATTTACTAGTGAGCGCAAAACGCTAAGTCCCGGTTCACACTAAGGCGACCTGTGAGGCGACCTGGTCGCCGTAGGTCGCCTTCCATAGAGAAGCTGTGGACCCGTTCTAATAGGAGCGACACAAGTCACTCAGACTTAGAAAAAGGGTCCGGAGCTTCTTTGGGGCGACCAGGAGGCGACCCCCATAGACTTCAATGTTATGAAGTCCATGCCGGCCGCTCCGAGGTCGCGGCGCGCTGCTCGCACCGTGACCTCGGAGGTCGCCCCTGGAAGTAGCGTCGCTCGTATGTGAACGGGGCCTAAAAGCAAGCAGTATGGTGAAAAGAATGGTGCGTTTACATACAGTCCCATAGTTATTTTGTTACATACATAGTTACATAGTAGGTGAGGTTAAATAAAGACAATAGTCCATCCAGTTCAACCTGTGTAGATGTGTGTGGACGTATTCATTTCCCATACCCCTGAATACCCCCCCAGTATTTTCCCATACCCCTGAATACCCCCCAGTATTTTCCCATACCCCTGAATACCCCCCGGTATTTTCCCATACCCCTGAATACCCCCCGGTATTTTCCCATACCCCTGAATCCCCTCCCCGATATTTTCTCTTACTCCTGAATACCCCCCCCAGTATTTTCCCATACCCCTGAATACCCCCCAGTATTTTCCCATACCCCTGAATACCCCCCGGTATTTTCCCATACCCCTGAACACCCCCCCGGTATTTTCCCATACCCCTGAATACCCCCCGGTATTTTCCCATACCCCTGAATACCCCCCGGTATTTTCCCATACCCCTGAATACCCCCCGGTATTTTCCCATACCCCTGAACACCCCCCCGGTATTTTCCCATACCCCTGAATACCCCCCGGTATTTTCCCATACCCCTGAATACCCCCCGGTATTTTCCCATACCCCTGAATACCCCCCGGTATTTTCCCATACCCCTGAATCCCCTCCCCGATATTTTCTCTTACTCCTGAATACCCCCCCCAGTATTTTCCCATACCCCTGAATACCCCCCAGTATTTTCCCATACCCCTGAATACCCCCCGGTATTTTCCCATACCCCTGAACACCCCCCCGGTATTTTCCCATACCCCTGAATACCCCCCGGTATTTTCCCATACCCCTGAATACCCCCCCAGTATTTTCCCATACCCCTGAATACCCCCCGGTATTTTCCCATACCCCTGAATCCCCTCCCCGGTATTTTCTCTTACTCCTGAATTACCCCCCGGTATTTTCCCATATCCCTGAATACCCCCCCAGTATTTTCCCATACCCCTGAATACCCCCCGGTATTTTCCCATACCCCTGAATCCCCTCCCCGGTATTTTCTCTTACTCCTGAATTACCCCCCCCAGTATTTTCCCATACCCCTGAATACCCCCCAGTATTTTCCCATACCCCTGAATACCCCCCAGTATTTTCCCATACCCCTGAATACCCCCCGGTATTTTCCCATACCCCTGAATCCCCTCCCCGATATTTTCTCTCACTCCTGAATACCCCCCGGTATTTTCCCATATCCCTGAATACCCCCCCAGTATTTTCCCATACCCCTGAATACCCCCCGGTATTTTCCCATACCCCTGAATCCCCTCCCCGGTATTTTCTCTTACTCCTGAATTACCCCCCCAGTATTTTCCCATACCCCTGAATACCCCCCAGTATTTTCCCATACCCCTGAATACCCCCCCAGTATTTTCCCATACCCCTGAATACCCCCCAGTATTTTCCCATACCCCTGAATCTCCTCCCCGATATTTTCCCATACCCCTGAATACCCCCTGGTATTTTCCCATACCCCTGAATACCCCGCCAGTATTTTCCCATACCCCTGAATACCCCCCGGTATTTTCCCATACCCCTGAATCTCCTCCCCGATATTTTCCCATACCCCTGAATACCCCCCCAGTATTTTCCCATACCCCTGAATACCCCCCGGTATTTTCCCATACCCCTGAATCCCCTCCCCGATATTTTCTCTTACTCCTGAATACCCCCCCCAGTATTTTCCCATACCCCTGAATACCCCCCAGTATTTTCCCATACCCCTGAATACCCCCCGGTATTTTCCCATACCCCTGAACACCCCCCCGGTATTTTCCCATACCCCTGAATACCCCCCGGTATTTTCCCATACCCCTGAATACCCCCCGGTATTTTCCCATACCCCTGAATACCCCCCGGTATTTTCCCATACCCCTGAACACCCCCCCGGTATTTTCCCATACCCCTGAATACCCCCCGGTATTTTCCCATACCCCTGAATACCCCCCGGTATTTTCCCATACCCCTGAATACCCCCCGGTATTTTCCCATACCCCTGAATCCCCTCCCCGATATTTTCTCTTACTCCTGAATACCCCCCCCAGTATTTTCCCATACCCCTGAATACCCCCCAGTATTTTCCCATACCCCTGAATACCCCCCGGTATTTTCCCATACCCCTGAACACCCCCCCGGTATTTTCCCATACCCCTGAATACCCCCCGGTATTTTCCCATACCCCTGAATCCCCTCCCCGATATTTTCTCTCACTCCTGAATACCCCCCGGTATTTTCCCATATCCCTGAATACCCCCCCAGTATTTTCCCATACCCCTGAATACCCCCCGGTATTTTCCCATACCCCTGAATCCCCTCCCCGGTATTTTCTCTTACTCCTGAATTACCCCCCCCAGTATTTTCCCATACCCCTGAATACCCCCCAGTATTTTCCCATACCCCTGAATACCCCCCCAGTATTTTCCCATACCCCTGAATACCCCCCGGTATTTTCCCATACCCCTGAATCCCCTCCCCGATATTTTCTCTCACTCCTGAATACCCCCCGGTATTTTCCCATATCCCTGAATACCCCCCCAGTATTTTCCCATACCCCTGAATACCCCCCGGTATTTTCCCATACCCCTGAATCCCCTCCCCGGTATTTTCTCTTACTCCTGAATTACCCCCCCAGTATTTTCCCATACCCCTGAATACCCCCCAGTATTTTCCCATACCCCTGAATACCCCCCCAGTATTTTCCCATACCCCTGAATACCCCCCAGTATTTTCCCATACCCCTGAATCTCCTCCCCGATATTTTCCCATACCCCTGAATACCCCCTGGTATTTTCCCATACCCCTGAATACCCCGCCAGTATTTTCCCATACCCCTGAATACCCCCCGGTATTTTCCCATACCCCTGAATCTCCTCCCCGATATTTTCCCATACCCCTGAATACCCCCCCAGTATTTTCCCATACCCCTGAATACCCCCCGGTATTTTCCCATACCCCTGAATCCCCTCCCCGATATTTTCTCTCACTCCTGAATACCCCCCGGTATTTTCCCATATCCCTGAATACCCCCCCAGTATTTTCCCATACCCCTGAATACCCCCCGGTATTTTCCCATACCCCTGAATCCCCTCCCCGGTATTTTCTCTTACTCCTGAATTACCCCCCCAGTATTTTCCCATACCCCTGAATACCCCCCAGTATTTTCCCATACCCCTGAATACCCCCCAGTATTTTCCCATACCCCTGAATACCCCCCGGTATTTTCCCATACCCCTGAATACCCCCCGGTATTTTCTTACTCCTGAATACCCCCCAGTATTTTCCCATACCCCTGAATACCCCCCGGTATTTTCCCATACCCCTGAATACCCCCCGGTATTTTCTTACTCCTGAATACCCCCCAGTATTTTCCCATACCCCTGAATACCCCCCGGTATTTTCCCATACCCCTGAATCCCCTCCCCGATATTTTCTATTACTCCTGAATACCCCCCGGTATTTTCCCATACCCCTGAACACCCCCTCGGTATTTTCCCATACCCCTGAATCCCCTCCCCGATATTTTCTCTTACTCCTGAATACCCCCCGGTATTTTCCCATACCCCTGAACACCCCCCCGGTATTTTCCCATATCCCTGAACACCCCCTCGGTATTTTCCCATACCCCTGAATCCCCTCCCCGATATTTTCTCTTACTCCTGAATACCCCCCGGTATTTTCCCATACTCCTGAATCTCCTCCCCGATATTTTCTCTTACTCCTGAATACCCCCCAGTATTTTCCCATACCCCTGAATACCCCCCGGTATTTTCCCATACCCCTGAATCTCCTCCCCGATATTTTCTCTTACTCCTGAATACCCCCCAGTATTTTCCCATACCCCTGAATACCCCCCGGTATTTTCCCATACCCCTGAATACCCCCCGGTATTTTCCCATACCCCTGAATACCCCCCGGTATTTTCCCATACCCCTGAATCCCCTCCCCGATATTTTCTCTTACTCCTGAATACCCCCCCCAGTATTTTCCCATACCCCTGAATACCCCCCAGTATTTTCCCATACCCCTGAATACCCCCCGGTATTTTCCCATACCCCTGAACACCCCCCCGGTATTTTCCCATACCCCTGAATACCCCCCGGTATTTTCCCATACCCCTGAATCCCCTCCCCGATATTTTCTCTCACTCCTGAATACCCCCCGGTATTTTCCCATATCCCTGAATACCCCCCCAGTATTTTCCCATACCCCTGAATACCCCCCAGTATTTTCCCATACCCCTGAATACCCCCCGGTATTTTCCCATACCCCTGAATCCCCTCCCCGGTATTTTCTCTTACTCCTGAATTACCCCCCCAGTATTTTCCCATACCCCTGAATACCCCCCAGTATTTTCCCATACCCCTGAATACCCCCCCAGTATTTTCCCATACCCCTGAATACCCCCCAGTATTTTCCCATACCCCTGAATCTCCTCCCCGATATTTTCCCATACCCCTGAATACCCCCTGGTATTTTCCCATACCCCTGAATACCCCCCCAGTATTTTCCCATACCCCTGAATACCCCCCGGTATTTTCCCATACCCCTGAATCTCCTCCCCGATATTTTCTCTTACTCCTGAATACCCCCCACTATTTTCCCATACCCCTGAATACCCCCCGGTATTTTCCCATACCCCTGAATCTCCTCCCCGATATTTTCTTACTCCTGAATACCCCCCGGTATTTTCCCATACCCCTGAATCTCCTCCCCGATATTTTCTTACTCCTGAATACCCCCCGGTATTTTCCCATACCCCTGAATCCCCTCCCCGATATTTTCTATTACTCCTGAATACCCCCCGGTATTTTCCCATACCCCTGAACACCCCCTCGGTATTTTCCCATACCCCTGAATACCCCCCGGTATTTTCCCATACCCCTGAATCCCCTCCCCGGTATTTTCCCATACTCCTGAATCTCCTCCCCGATATTTTCTCTTACTCCTGAATACCCCCCAGTATTTTCCCATACCCCTGAATACCCCCCAATATTTTCCCATACCCCTGAATACCCCCCGGTATTTTCCCATACCCCTGAATCCCCTCCCCGATATTTTCTCTTACTCCTGAATACCCCCCCCAGTATTTTCCCATACCCCTGAATACCCCCCAGTATTTTCCCATACCCCTGAATACCCCCCGGTATTTTCCCATACCCCTGAATCCCCTCCCCGATATTTTCTATTACTCCTGAATACCCCCCGGTATTTTCCCATACCCCTGAACACCCCCCCGGTATTTTCCCATATCCCTGAACACCCCCCCGGTATTTTCCCATATCCCTGAATACCCCCCCAGTATTTTCCCATACCCCTGAATACCCCCCAGTATTTTCCCATACCCCTGAATACCCCCCGGTATTTTCCCATACCCCTGAATCCCCTCCCCGGTATTTTCTCTTACTCCTGAATACCCCCCCAGTATTTTCCCATACCCCTGAATACCCCCCAGTATTTTCCCATACCCCTGAATACCCCCCCAGTATTTTCCCATACCCCTGAATACCCCCCAGTATTTTCCCATACCCCTGAATTTCCTCCCCGATATTTTCCCATACCCCTGAATACCCCCTGGTATTTTCCCATACCCCTGAATAACCCCCGGTATTTTCCCATACCCCTGAATCTCCTCCCCGATATTTTCTTACTCCTGAATACCCCCCGGTATTTTCCCATACCCCTGAATACCCCCCGGTATTTTCCCATACCCCTGAATCTCCTCCCCGATATTTTCTCTTACTCCTGAATACCCCCCAGTATTTTCCCATACCCCTGAATACCCCCCGGTATTTTCCCATACCCCTGAATACCCCCCAGTATTTTCCCATACCCCTGAATACCCCCCAGTATTTTCCCATACCCCTGAATACCCCCCAGTATTTTCCCATACCCCTGAATCTCCTCCCCGATATTTTCCCATACCCCTGAATACCCCCTGGTATTTTCCCATACCCCTGAATACCCCCCCAGTATTTTCCCATACCCCTGAATACCCCCCGGTATTTTCCCATACCCCTGAATCTCCTCCCCGATATTTTCTTACTCCTGAATACCCACCGGTATTTTCCCATACCCCTGAATACCCCCCGGTATTTTCCCATACCCCTGAATCTCCTCCCCGATATTTTCTTACTCCTGAATACCCCCCGGTATTTTCCCATACCCCTGAATCTCCTCCCCGATATTTTCTTACTCCTGAATACCCCCCGGTATTTTCCCATACCCCTGAATACCCCCCGGTATTTTCCCATACCCCTGAATCTCCTCCCCGATATTTTCTCTTACTCCTGAATACCCCCCAGTATTTTCCCATACCCTTGAATACCCCCCGGTATTTTCCCATACCCCTGAATACCCCCCAGTATTTTCCCATACCCCTGAATACCCCCTGGTATTTTCCCATACCCCTGAATACCCCCTGGTATTTTCCCATACCCCTGAATACCCCCCCAGTATTTTCCCATACCCCTGAATACCCCCCGGTATTTTCCCATACCCCTGAATCTCCTCCCCGATATTTTCTCTTACTCCTGAATACCCCCCAGTATTTTCCCATACCCCTGAATACCCCCCGGTATTTTCCCATACCCCTGAATACCCCCCAGTATTTTCCCATACCCCTGAATACCCCCCAGTATTTTCCCATACCCCTGAATACCCCCCAGTATTTTCCCATACCCCTGAATCTCCTCCCCGATATTTTCCCATACCCCTGAATACCCCCTGGTATTTTCCCATACCCCTGAATACCCCCCCAGTATTTTCCCATACCCCTGAATACCCCCCGGTATTTTCCCATACCCCTGAATCTCCTCCCCGATATTTTCTTACTCCTGAATACCCACCGGTATTTTCCCATATCCCTGAATCTCCTCCCCGATATTTTCTTACTCCTGAATACCCCCCGGTATTTTCCCATACCCCTGAATCTCCTCCCCGATATTTTCTTACTCCTGAATACCCCCCGGTATTTTCCCATACCCCTGAATACCCCCCGGTATTTTCCCATACCCCTGAATCTCCTCCCCGATATTTTCTCTTACCCCTGAATACCCCCCCAGTATTTTCCCATACCCCTGAATACCCCCCGGTATTTTCCCATACCCCTGAATACCCCCCAGTATTTTCCCATACCCCTGAATACCCCCCGGTATTTTCCCATACCCCTGAATACCCCCTGGTATTTTCCCATACCCCTGAATACCCCCCCAATATTTTCCCATACCCCTGAATACCCCCCGGTATTTTCCCATACCCCTGAATCTCCTCCCCGATATTTTCTCTTACTCCTGAATACCCCCCAGTATTTTCCCATACCCCTGAATACCCCCCGGTATTTTCCCATACCCCTGAATACCCCCCAGTATTTTCCCATACCCCTGAATACCCCCCAGTATTTTCCCATACCCCTGAATACCCCCCAGTATTTTCCCATACCCCTGAATCTCCTCCCCGATATTTTCCCATACCCCTGAATACCCCCTGGTATTTTCCCATACCCCTGAATACCCCCCCAGTATTTTCCCATACCCCTGAATACCCCCCGGTATTTTCCCATACCCCTGAATCTCCTCCCCGATATTTTCTCTTACTCCTGAATACCCCCCACTATTTTCCCATACCCCTGAATACCCCCCGGTATTTTCCCATACCCCTGAATCTCCTCCCCGATATTTTCTTACTCCTGAATACCCCCCGGTATTTTCCCATACCCCTGAATCTCCTCCCCGATATTTTCTTACTCCTGAATACCCCCCGGTATTTTCCCATACCCCTGAATCCCCTCCCCGATATTTTCTATTACTCCTGAATACCCCCCGGTATTTTCCCATACCCCTGAACACCCCCTCGGTATTTTCCCATACCCCTGAATACCCCCCGGTATTTTCCCATACCCCTGAATCCCCTCCCCGGTATTTTCCCATACTCCTGAATCTCCTCCCCGATATTTTCTCTTACTCCTGAATACCCCCCAGTATTTTCCCATACCCCTGAATACCCCCCAATATTTTCCCATACCCCTGAATACCCCCCGGTATTTTCCCATACCCCTGAATCCCCTCCCCGATATTTTCTCTTACTCCTGAATACCCCCCCCAGTATTTTCCCATACCCCTGAATACCCCCCAGTATTTTCCCATACCCCTGAATACCCCCCGGTATTTTCCCATACCCCTGAATCCCCTCCCCGATATTTTCTATTACTCCTGAATACCCCCCGGTATTTTCCCATACCCCTGAACACCCCCCCGGTATTTTCCCATATCCCTGAACACCCCCCCGGTATTTTCCCATATCCCTGAATACCCCCCCAGTATTTTCCCATACCCCTGAATACCCCCCAGTATTTTCCCATACCCCTGAATACCCCCCGGTATTTTCCCATACCCCTGAATCCCCTCCCCGGTATTTTCTCTTACTCCTGAATACCCCCCCAGTATTTTCCCATACCCCTGAATACCCCCCAGTATTTTCCCATACCCCTGAATACCCCCCCAGTATTTTCCCATACCCCTGAATACCCCCCAGTATTTTCCCATACCCCTGAATTTCCTCCCCGATATTTTCCCATACCCCTGAATACCCCCTGGTATTTTCCCATACCCCTGAATACCCCCCCAGTATTTTCCCATACCCCTGAATAACCCCCGGTATTTTCCCATACCCCTGAATCTCCTCCCCGATATTTTCTTACTCCTGAATACCCCCCGGTATTTTCCCATACCCCTGAATACCCCCCGGTATTTTCCCATACCCCTGAATCTCCTCCCCGATATTTTCTCTTACTCCTGAATACCCCCCAGTATTTTCCCATACCCCTGAATACCCCCCGGTATTTTCCCATACCCCTGAATACCCCCCAGTATTTTCCCATACCCCTGAATACCCCCCAGTATTTTCCCATACCCCTGAATACCCCCCAGTATTTTCCCATACCCCTGAATCTCCTCCCCGATATTTTCCCATACCCCTGAATACCCCCTGGTATTTTCCCATACCCCTGAATACCCCCCCAGTATTTTCCCATACCCCTGAATACCCCCCGGTATTTTCCCATACCCCTGAATCTCCTCCCCGATATTTTCTTACTCCTGAATACCCACCGGTATTTTCCCATACCCCTGAATACCCCCCGGTATTTTCCCATACCCCTGAATCTCCTCCCCGATATTTTCTTACTCCTGAATACCCCCCGGTATTTTCCCATACCCCTGAATCTCCTCCCCGATATTTTCTTACTCCTGAATACCCCCCGGTATTTTCCCATACCCCTGAATACCCCCCGGTATTTTCCCATACCCCTGAATCTCCTCCCCGATATTTTCTCTTACTCCTGAATACCCCCCAGTATTTTCCCATACCCTTGAATACCCCCCGGTATTTTCCCATACCCCTGAATACCCCCCAGTATTTTCCCATACCCCTGAATACCCCCTGGTATTTTCCCATACCCCTGAATACCCCCTGGTATTTTCCCATACCCCTGAATACCCCCCCAGTATTTTCCCATACCCCTGAATACCCCCCGGTATTTTCCCATACCCCTGAATCTCCTCCCCGATATTTTCTCTTACTCCTGAATACCCCCCAGTATTTTCCCATACCCCTGAATACCCCCCGGTATTTTCCCATACCCCTGAATACCCCCCAGTATTTTCCCATACCCCTGAATACCCCCCAGTATTTTCCCATACCCCTGAATACCCCCCAGTATTTTCCCATACCCCTGAATCTCCTCCCCGATATTTTCCCATACCCCTGAATACCCCCTGGTATTTTCCCATACCCCTGAATACCCCCCCAGTATTTTCCCATACCCCTGAATACCCCCCGGTATTTTCCCATACCCCTGAATCTCCTCCCCGATATTTTCTTACTCCTGAATACCCACCGGTATTTTCCCATATCCCTGAATCTCCTCCCCGATATTTTCTTACTCCTGAATACCCCCCGGTATTTTCCCATACCCCTGAATCTCCTCCCCGATATTTTCTTACTCCTGAATACCCCCCGGTATTTTCCCATACCCCTGAATACCCCCCGGTATTTTCCCATACCCCTGAATCTCCTCCCCGATATTTTCTCTTACCCCTGAATACCCCCCCAGTATTTTCCCATACCCCTGAATACCCCCCGGTATTTTCCCATACCCCTGAATACCCCCCAGTATTTTCCCATACCCCTGAATACCCCCCGGTATTTTCCCATACCCCTGAATACCCCCTGGTATTTTCCCATACCCCTGAATACCCCCCCAATATTTTCCCATACCCCTGAATACCCCCCGGTATTTTCCCATACCCCTGAATCTCCTCCCCGATATTTTCTCTTACTCCTGAATACCCCCCAGTATTTTCCCATACCCCTGAATACCCCCCGGTATTTTCCCATACCCCTGAATACCCCCCAGTATTTTCCCATACCCCTGAATCTCCTCCCCGATATTTTCCCATACCCCTGAATACCCCCTGGTATTTTCCCATACCCCTGAATACCCCCCCAGTATTTTCCCATACCCCTGAATACCCCCCGGTATTTTCCCATACCCCTGAATCTCCTCCCCGATATTTTCTTACTCCTGAATACCCACCGGTATTTTCCCATATCCCTGAATCTCCTCCCCGATATTTTCTTACTCCTGAATACCCCCCGGTATTTTCCCATACCCCTGAATCTCCTCCCCGATATTTTCTTACTCCTGAATACCCCCCGGTATTTTCCCATACCCCTGAATACCCCCCGGTATTTTCCCATACCCCTGAATCTCCTCCCCGATATTTTCTCTTTCCCCTGAATACCCCCCCAGTATTTTCCCATACCCCTGAATACCCCCCGGTATTTTCCCATACCCCTGAATACCCCCCAGTATTTTCCCATACCCCTGAATACCCCCTGGTATTTTCCCATACCCCTGAATACCCCCTGGTATTTTCCCATACCCCTGAATACCCCCCCAGTATTTTCCCATACCCCTGAATCTCCTCCCCGATATTTTCCCATACCCCTGAATACCCCCTGGTATTTTCCCATACCCCTGAATACCCCCCCAGTATTTTCCCATACCCCTGAATACCCCCCGGTATTTTCCCATACCCCTGAATCTCCTCCCCGATATTTTCTTACTCCTGAATACCCACCGGTATTTTCCCATATCCCTGAATCTCCTCCCCGATATTTTCTTACTCCTGAATACCCCCCGGTATTTTCCCATACCCCTGAATCTCCTCCCCGATATTTTCTTACTCCTGAATACCCCCCGGTATTTTCCCATACCCCTGAATACCCCCCGGTATTTTCCCATACCCCTGAATCTCCTCCCCGATATTTTCTCTTACCCCTGAATACCCCCCCAGTATTTTCCCATACCCCTGAATACCCCCCGGTATTTTCCCATACCCCTGAATACCCCCCAGTATTTTCCCATACCCCTGAATACCCCCCGGTATTTTCCCATACCCCTGAATACCCCCTGGTATTTTCCCATACCCCTGAATACCCCCCCAATATTTTCCCATACCCCTGAATACCCCCCGGTATTTTCCCATACCCCTGAATCTCCTCCCCGATATTTTCTCTTACTCCTGAATACCCCCCAGTATTTTCCCATACCCCTGAATACCCCCCGGTATTTTCCCATACCCCTGAATACCCCCCAGTATTTTCCCATACCCCTGAATACCCCCCAGTATTTTCCCATACCCCTGAATACCCCCCAGTATTTTCCCATACCCCTGAATCTCCTCCCCGATATTTTCCCATACCCCTGAATACCCCCTGGTATTTTCCCATACCCCTGAATACCCCCCCAGTATTTTCCCATACCCCTGAATACCCCCCGGTATTTTCCCATACCCCTGAATCTCCTCCCCGATATTTTCTTACTCCTGAATACCCACCGGTATTTTCCCATACCCCTGAATCTCCTCCCCGATATTTTCTTACTCCTGAATACCCCCCGGTATTTTCCCATACCCCTGAATACCCCCCGGTATTTTCCCATACCCCTGAATCTCCTCCCCGATATTTTCTCTTACCCCTGAATACCCCCCCAGTATTTTCCCATACCCCTGAATACCCCCCGGTATTTTCCCATACCCCTGAATACCCCCCAGTATTTTCCCATACCCCTGAATACCCCCTGGTATTTTCCCATACCCCTGAATACCCCCCCAGTATTTTCCCATACCCCTGAATCTCCTCCCCGATATTTTCTTACTCCTGAATACCCACCGGTATTTTCCCATACCCCTGAATACCCCCCGGTATTTTCCCATACCTCTGAATCTCCTCCCCGATATTTTCTTACTCCTGAATACCCCCCGGTATTTTCCCATACCCCTGAATACCCCCCGGTATTTTCCCATACCCCTGAATCTCCTCCCCGATATTTTCTCTTACTCCTGAATACCCCCCAGTATTTTCCCATACCCCTGAATACCCCCCGGTATTTTCCCATACCCCTGAATACCCCCCAGTATTTTCCCATACCCCTGAATACCCCCTGGTATTTTCCCATACCCCTGAATACCCCCTGGTATTTTCCCATACCCCTGAATACCCCCTGGTATTTTCCCATACCCCTGAATACCCCCCCAGTATTTTCCCATACCCCTGAATACCCCCCCAGTATTTTCCCATACCCCTGAATACCCCCCGGTATTTTCCCATACCCCTGAATCTCCTCCCCGATATTTTCTCTTACTCCTGAATACCCCCCAGTATTTTCCCATACCCCTGAATACCCCCCGGTATTTTCCCATACCCCTGAATACCCCCCAGTATTTTCCCATACCCCTGAATACCCCCCAGTATTTTCCCATACCCCTGAATACCCCCCAGTATTTTCCCATACCCCTGAATCTCCTCCCCGATATTTTCCCATACCCCTGAATACCCCCTGGTATTTTCCCATACCCCTGAATACCCCCCCAGTATTTTCCCATACCCCTGAATACCCCCCGGTATTTTCCCATACCCCTGAATCTCCTCCCCGATATTTTCTTACTCCTGAATACCCACCGGTATTTTCCCATATCCCTGAATCTCCTCCCCGATATTTTCTTACTCCTGAATACCCCCCGGTATTTTCCCATACCCCTGAATCTCCTCCCCGATATTTTCTTACTCCTGAATACCCCCCGGTATTTTCCCATACCCCTGAATACCCCCCGGTATTTTCCCATACCCCTGAATCTCCTCCCCGATATTTTCTCTTACCCCTGAATACCCCCCCAGTATTTTCCCATACCCCTGAATACCCCCCGGTATTTTCCCATACCCCTGAATACCCCCCAGTATTTTCCCATACCCCTGAATACCCCCTGGTATTTTCCCATACCCCTGAATACCCCCTGGTATTTTCCCATACCCCTGAATACCCCCCCAGTATTTTCCCATACCCCTGAATACCCCCCGGTATTTTCCCATACCCCTGAATACCCCCCGGTATTTTCCCATACCCCTGAATCCCCTCCCCGATATTTTCTCTTACTCCTGAATACCCCCCCCAGTATTTTCCCATACCCCTGAATACCCCCCAGTATTTTCCCATACCCCTGAATACCCCCCGGTATTTTCCCATACCCCTGAACACCCCCCCGGTATTTTCCCATACCCCTGAATACCCCCCGGTATTTTCCCATACCCCTGAATCCCCTCCCCGATATTTTCTCTCACTCCTGAATACCCCCCGGTATTTTCCCATATCCCTGAATACCCCCCCAGTATTTTCCCATACCCCTGAATCCCCTCCCCGATATTTTCTCTCACTCCTGAATTACCCCCCCAGTATTTTCCCATACCCCTGAATACCCCCCAGTATTTTCCCATACCCCTGAATACCCCCCCAGTATTTTCCCATACCCCTGAATACCCCCCAGTATTTTCCCATACCCCTGAATCTCCTCCCCGATATTTTCCCATACCCCTGAATACCCCCTGGTATTTTCCCATACCCCTGAATACCCCCCCAGTATTTTCCCATACCCCTGAATACCCCCTGGTATTTTCCCATACCCCTGAATCTCCTCCCCGATATTTTCTTACTCCTGAATACCCCCCAGTATTTTCCCATACCCCTGAATACCCCCCAGTATTTTCCCATACCCCTGAATACCCCCCAGTATTTTCCCATACCCCTGAATACCCCCCGGTATTTTCCCATACCCCTGAATCCCCTCCCCGATATTTTCTCTTACTCCTGAATACCCCCCCAGTATTTTCCCATACCCCTGAATACCCCCCAGTATTTTCCCATACCCCTGAATACCCCCCAGTATTTTCCCATACCCCTGAATACCCCCCGGTATTTTCCCATACCCCTGAATCCCCTCCCCGATATTTTCTCTCACTCCTGAATACCCCCCGGTATTTTCCCATATCCCTGAATACCCCCCCAGTATTTTCCCATACCCCTGAATACCCCTCGGTATTTTCCCATACCCCTGAATCCCCTCCCCGGTATTTTCTCTTACTCCTGAATTACCCCCCCAGTATTTTCCCATACCCCTGAATACCCCCCAGTATTTTCCCATACCCCTGAATACCCCCCCAGTATTTTCCCATACCCCTGAATACCCCCCAGTATTTTCCCATACCCCTGAATCTCCTCCCCGATATTTTCCCATACCCCTGAATACCCCCTGGTATTTTCCCATACCCCTGAATACCCCCCCAGTATTTTCCCATACCCCTGAATACCCCCCGGTATTTTCCCATACCCCTGAATCTCCTCCCCGATATTTTCTTACTCCTGAATACCCCCCAGTATTTTCCCATACCCCTGAATACCCCCCAGTATTTTCCCATACCCCTGAATACCCCCCAGTATTTTCCCATACCCCTGAATACCCCCCGGTATTTTCCCATACCCCTGAATACCCCCCGGTATTTTCTTACTCCTGAATACCCCCCAGTATTTTCCCATACCCCTGAATACCCCCCGGTATTTTCCCATACCCCTGAATCTCCTCCCCGATATTTTCTTACTCCTGAATACCCCCCGGTATTTTCCCATACCCCTGAATACCCCCCAGTATTTTCCCATACCCCTGAATACCCCCCGGTATTTTCCCATACCCCTGAATCTCCTCCCCGATATTTTCTCTTACTCCTGAATACCCCCCAGTATTTTCCCATACCCCTGAATACCCCCCGGTATATTCCCATACCCCTGAATCCCCTCCCCGATATTTTCTATTACTCCTGAATACCCCCCGGTATTTTCCCATACCCCTGAATACCCCCCAATATTTTCCCATACCCCTGAATACCCCCCGGTATTTTCCCATACCCCTGAATCTCCTCCCCGATATTTTCTCTTACTCCTGAATACCCCCCGGTATTTTCCCATACTCCTGAATCTCCTCCCCGATATTTTCTCTTACTCCTGAATACCCCCCAGTATTTTCCCATACCCCTGAATACCCCCCGGTATTTTCCCATACCCCTGAATCTCCTCCCCGATATTTTCTCTTACTCCTGAATACCCCCCAGTATTTTCCCATACCCCTGAATACCCCCCGGTATTTTCCCATACCCCTGAATACCCCCCGGTATTTTCCCATACCCCTGAATACCCCCCGGTATTTTCCCATACCCCTGAATCCCCTCCCCGATATTTTCTCTTACTCCTGAATACCCCCCAGTATTTTCCCATACCCCTGAATACCCCCCAGTATTTTCCCATACCCCTGAATACCCCCCGGTATTTTCCCATACCCCTGAATCCCCTCCCCGGTATTTTCTCTTACTCCTGAATTACCCCCCCAGTATTTTCCCATACCCCTGAATACCCCCCAGTATTTTCCCATACCCCTGAATACCCCCCCAGTATTTTCCCATACCCCTGAATACCCCCCAGTATTTTCCCATACCCCTGAATCTCCTCCCCGATATTTTCCCATACCCCTGAATACTCCCTGGTATTTTCCCATACCCCTGAATACCCCCCCAGTATTTTCCCATACCCCTGAATACTCCCCGGTATTTTCCCATACCCCTGAATCTCCTCCCCGATATTTTCTCTTACTCCTGAATACCCCCCGGTATTTTCCCATACCCCTGAATCTCCTCCCCGATATTTTCTTACTCCTGAATACCCCCCGGTATTTTCCCATACCCCTGAATCTCCTCCCCGATATTTTCTTACTCCTGAATACCCCCCGGTATTTTCCCATACCCCTGAATCCCCTCCCCGATATTTTCTATTACTCCTGAATACCCCCCGGTATTTTCCCATACCCCTGAACACCCCCTCGGTATTTTCCCATACCCCTGAATACCCCCCGGTATTTTCCCATACCCCTGAATTCCCTCCCCGGTATTTTCCCATACTCCTGAATCTCCTCCCCGATATTTTCTCTTACTCCTGAATACCCCCCAGTATTTTCCCATACCCCTGAATACCCCCCAATATTTTCCCATACCCCTGAATACCCCCCGGTATTTTCCCATACCCCTGAATCCCCTCCCCGATATTTTCTCTTACTCCTGAATACCCCCCCCAGTATTTTCCCATACCCCTGAATACCCCCCAGTATTTTCCCATACCCCTGAATACCCCCCGGTATTTTCCCATACCCCTGAATCCCCTCCCCGATATTTTCTATTACTCCTGAATACCCCCCGGTATTTTCCCATACCCCTGAACACCCCCCGGTATTTTCCCATATCCCTGAATACCCCCCCAGTATTTTCCCATACCCCTGAATACCCCCCAGTATTTTCCCATACCCCTGAATACCCCCCGGTATTTTCCCATACCCCTGAATCCCCTCCCCGGTATTTTCTCTTACTCCTGAATACCCCCCCAGTATTTTCCCATACCCCTGAATACCCCCCAGTATTTTCCCATACCCCTGAATACCCCCCCAGTATTTTCCCATACCCCTGAATACCCCCCAGTATTTTCCCATACCCCTGAATCTCCTCCCCGATATTTTCCCATACCCCTGAATACCCCCTGGTATTTTCCCATACCCCTGAATACCCCCCCAGTATTTTCCCATACCCCTGAATAACCCCCGGTATTTTCCCATACCCCTGAATCTCCTCCCCGATATTTTCTTACTCCTGAATACCCCCCGGTATTTTCCCATACCCCTGAATACCCCCCGGTATTTTCCCATACCCCTGAATCTCCTCCCCGATATTTTCTCTTACTCCTGAATACCCCCCAGTATTTTCCCATACCCCTGAATACCCCCCGGTATTTTCCCATACCCCTGAATACCCCCCAGTATTTTCCCATACCCCTGAATACCCCCCAGTATTTTCCCATACCCCTGAATACCCCCCAGTATTTTCCCATACCCCTTAATCTCCTCCCAGATATTTTCCCATACCCCTGAATACCCCCTGGTATTTTCCCATACCCCTGAATACCCCCCCAGTATTTTCCCATACCCCTGAATACCCCCCGGTATTTTCCCATACCCCTGAATCTCCTCCCCGATATTTTCTTACTCCTGAATACCCACCGGTATTTTCCCATACCCCTGAATACCCCCCGGTATTTTCCCATACCCCTGAATCTCCTCCCCGATATTTTCTTACTCCTGAATACCCCCCGGTATTTTCCCATACCCCT
Source organism: Pelophylax lessonae (assembly GCF_965119305.1). Lineage (NCBI taxonomy): Eukaryota > Metazoa > Chordata > Amphibia > Anura > Ranidae > Pelophylax > Pelophylax lessonae. Next base: position 301,248,044 of record NC_138774.1, read on the forward strand.
GAATCTCCTCCCCGATATTTTCTTACTCCTGAATACCCCCCAGTATTTTCCCATACCCCTGAATACCCCCCGGTATTTTCCCATACCCCTGAATCTCCTCCCCGATATTTTCTCTTACTCCTGAATACCCCCCAGTATTTTCCCATACCCCTGAATACCCCCCGGTATTTTCCCATACCCCTGAATACCCCCCAGTATTTTCCCATACCCCTGAATACCCCCTGGTATTTTCCCATACCCCTGAATACCCCCCCAGTATTTTCCCATACCCCTGAATACCCCCCCAGTATTTTCCCATACCCCTGAATACCCCCCGGTATTTTCCCATACCCCTGAATCTCCTCCCCGATATTTTCTCTTACTCCTGAATACCCCCCAGTATTTTCCCATACCCCTGAATACCCCCCGGTATTTTCCCATACCCCTGAATACCCCCCAGTATTTTCCCATACCCCTGAATACCCCCCAGTATTTTCCCATACCCCTGAATACCCCCCAGTATTTTCCCATACCCCTGAATCTCCTCCCCGATATTTTCCCATACCCCTGAATACCCCCTGGTATTTTCCCATACCCCTGAATACCCCCCCAGTATTTTCCCATACCCCTGAATACCCCCCGGTATTTTCCCATACCCCTGAATCTCCTCCCCGATATTTTCTTACTCCTGAATACCCCCCGATATTTTCCCATACCCCTGAATACCCCCCGGTATTTTCCCATACCCCTGAATCTCCTCCCCGATATTTTCTCTTACCCCTGAATACCCCCCCAGTATTTTCCCATACCCCTGAATACCCCCCGGTATTTTCCCATACCCCTGAATACCCCCCAGTATTTTCCCATACCCCTGAATACCCCCCGGTATTTTCCCATACCCCTGAATATCCCCTGGTATTTTCCCATACCCCTGAATACCCCCCCAATATTTTCCCATACCCCTGAATACCCCCCGGTATTTTCCCATACCCCTGAATCTCCTCCCCGATATTTTCTCTTACTCCTGAATACCCCCCAGTATTTTCCCATACCCCTGAATACCCCCCGGTATTTTCCCATACCCCTGAATACCCCCCAGTATTTTCCCATACCCCTGAATACCCCCCAGTATTTTCCCATACCCCTGAATCTCCTCCCCGATATTTTCCCATACCCCTGAATACCCCCTGGTATTTTCCCATACCCCTGAATACCCCCCCAGTATTTTCCCATACCCCTGAATACCCCCCGGTATTTTCCCATACCCCTGAATCTCCTCCCCGATATTTTCTTACTCCTGAATACCCACCGGTATTTTCCCATATCCCTGAATCTCCTCCCCGATATTTTCTTACTCCTGAATACCCCCCGGTATTTTCCCATACCCCTGAATCTCCTCCCCGATATTTTCTTACTCCTGAATACCCCCCGGTATTTTCCCATACCCCTGAATACCCCCCAGTATTTTCCCATACCCCTGAATACCCCCTGGTATTTTCCCATACCCCTGAATACCCCCCCAGTATTTTCCCATACCCCTGAATCTCCTCCCCGATATTTTCTTACTCCTGAATACCCACCGGTATTTTCCCATACCCCTGAATACCCCCCGGTATTTTCCCATACCTCTGAATCTCCTCCCCGATATTTTCTTACTCCTGAATACCCCCCGGTATTTTCCCATACCCCTGAATCTCCTCCCCGATATTTTCTTACTCCTGAATACCCCCCGGTATTTTCCCATACCCCTGAATACCCCCCGGTATTTTCCCATACCCCTGAATCTCCTCCCCGATATTTTCTCTTACTCCTGAATACCCCCCAGTATTTTCCCATACCCCTGAATACCCCCCGGTATTTTCCCATACCCCTGAATACCCCCCAGTATTTTCCCATACCCCTGAATACCCCCTGGTATTTTCCCATACCCCTGAATACCCCCTGGTATTTTCCCATACCCCTGAATACCCCCCCAGTATTTTCCCATACCCCTGAATACCCCCCGGTATTTTCCCATACCCCTGAATCTCCTCCCCGATATTTTCTCTTACTCCTGAATACCCCCCAGTATTTTCCCATACCCCTGAATACCCCCCGGTATTTTCCCATACCCCTGAATACCCCCCAGTATTTTCCCATACCCCTGAATACCCCCCAGTATTTTCCCATACCCCTGAATACCCCCCAGTATTTTCCCATACCCCTGAATCTCCTCCCCGATATTTTCCCATACCCCTGAATACCCCCTGGTATTTTCCCATACCCCTGAATACCCCCCCAGTATTTTCCCATACCCCTGAATACCCCCCGGTATTTTCCCATACCCCTGAATCTCCTCCCCGATATTTTCTTACTCCTGAATACCCACCGGTATTTTCCCATATCCCTGAATCTCCTCCCCGATATTTTCTTACTCCTGAATACCCCCCGGTATTTTCCCATACCCCTGAATCTCCTCCCCGATATTTTCTTACTCCTGAATACCCCCCGGTATTTTCCCATACCCCTGAATACCCCCCGGTATTTTCCCATACCCCTGAATCTCCTCCCCGATATTTTCTCTTACCCCTGAATACCCCCCCAGTATTTTCCCATACCCCTGAATACCCCCCGGTATTTTTCCATACCCCTGAATACCCCCCAGTATTTTCCCATACCCCTGAATACCCCCTGGTATTTTCCCATACCCCTGAATACCCCCTGGTATTTTCCCATACCCCTGAATACCCCCCCCAGTATTTTCCCATACCCCTGAATACCCCCCGGTATTTTCCCATACCCCTGAATCTCCTCCCCGATATTTTCTCTTACTCCTGAATACCCCCCAGTATTTTCCCATACCCCTGAATACCCCCCGGTATTTTCCCATACCCCTGAATACCCCCCAGTATTTTCCCATACCCCTGAATACCCCCCAGTATTTTCCCATACCCCTGAATACCCCCCAGTATTTTCCCATACCCCTGAATCTCCTCCCCGATATTTTCCCATACCCCTGAATACCCCCTGGTATTTTCCCATACCCCTGAATACCCCCCCAGTATTTTCCCATACCCCTGAATACCCCCCGGTATTTTCCCATACCCCTGAATCTCCTCCCCGATATTTTCTTACTCCTGAATACCCACCGGTATTTTCCCATATCCCTGAATCTCCTCCCCGATATTTTCTTACTCCTGAATACCCCCCGGTATTTTCCCATACCCCTGAATCTCCTCCCCGATATTTTCTTACTCCTGAATACCCCCCGGTATTTTCCCATACCCCTGAATACCCCCCGGTATTTTCCCATACCCCTGAATCTCCTCCCCGATATTTTCTCTTACCCCTGAATACCCCCCCAGTATTTTCCCATACCCCTGAATACCCCCCGGTATTTTTCCATACCCCTGAATACCCCCCAGTATTTTCCCATACCCCTGAATACCCCCTGGTATTTTCCCATACCCCTGAATACCCCCTGGTATTTTCCCATACCCCTGAATACCCCCCCCAGTATTTTCCCATACCCCTGAATACCCCCCGGTATTTTCCCATACCCCTGAATCTCCTCCCCGATATTTTCTCTTACTCCTGAATACCCCCCAGTATTTTCCCATACCCCTGAATACCCCCCGGTATTTTCCCATACCCCTGAATACCCCCCAGTATTTTCCCATACCCCTGAATACCCCCCAGTATTTTCCCATACCCCTGAATACCCCCCAGTATTTTCCCATACCCCTGAATCTCCTCCCCGATATTTTCCCATACCCCTGAATACCCCCTGGTATTTTCCCATACCCCTGAATACCCCCCCAGTATTTTCCCATACCCCTGAATACCCCCCGGTATTTTCCCATACCCCTGAATCTCCTCCCCGATATTTTCTTACTCCTGAATACCCACCGGTATTTTCCCATATCCCTGAATACCCCCCAGTATTTTCCCATACCCCTGAATACCCCCTGGTATTTTCCCATACCCCTGAATACCCCCTGGTATTTTCCCATACCCCTGAATACCCCCCCAGTATTTTCCCATACCCCTGAATACCCCCCGGTATTTTCCCATACCCCTGAATCTCCTCCCCGATATTTTCTTACTCCTGAATACCCACCGGTATTTTCCCATACCCCTGAATACCCCCCGGTATTTTCCCATACCCCTGAATCTCCTCCCCGATATTTTCTTACTCCTGAATACCCCCCGGTATTTTCCCATACCCCTGAATCTCCTCCCCGATATTTTCTTACTCCTGAATACCCCCCGGTATTTTCCCATACCCCTGAATACCCCCCGGTATTTTCCCATACCCCTGAATCTCCTCCCCGATATTTTCTCTTACTCCTGAATACCCCCCAGTATTTTCCCATACCCCTGAATACCCCCCGGTATTTTCCCATACCCCTGAATACCCCCCGGTATTTTCCCATACCCCTGAATACCCCCCAGTATTTTCCCATACCCCTGAATACCCCCCAGTATTTTCCCATACCCCTGAATACCCCCTGGTATTTTCCCATACCCCTGAATACCCCCCAGTATTTTCCCATACCCCTGAATACCCCCCAGTATTTTCCCATACCCCTGAATACCCCCTGGTATTTTCCCATACTCCTGAGAAGTCTGTCCATGTACAGTATAGGATGCACTCAGTACTTGGTCGGGGCTCCTTTTACATGAATTACTGCATCAATGCGGCGTGGCATGGAGGTGTGACATGGAGGTGTGGCATGGAGGCGGGGGGCATGGAGGCGATCAGCCTGTGGCACTCCTGAGGTGTTATGGAAGCCCAGGTTGCTTTGATAGCGGCCTTCAGCTCCTCTGCATTGTTGGGTCTGATGTCTCATCTTCCTCCTGACAATTCCTCACAGATTCTCTATGGCAGGGCTCTCCAAACTACGGCCCTCCAGTTGTTCAGGAACTACAACTCCCATCATGCCTAGTCATGTCTGAATGTCAGAATGTTACAATGTCTCATGGGATTTGTCGTTCCGCAACAGCTGGAGGGCCGTAGTTTGGAAATCCCTGATCTATGGGGGTTAGGTCAGGCCAGTTTGCTGGCCAATCAAGCACAGTGATCCCATGATCATGTGACCAGGTATTGGTAGGTTGGGCAGTGTGGGCGGTGCCAAGTCCTGCTGGAAAATGAAATCAGGATCTCCATAAAGCCGGTCAGCAGAGGGAAGCATGAAGAGCTCCAGAATTTCCTGCTAGAGGGCGGAGCTGACTTTGGTGGACCAACACCAGCAGATGACACCGACCCCTAAATCATCACTGACTGGGGGAACCTCACCCTGGACCTCATGCAACTTGGATTCTGTGCCCCTCCACTCCTCCTCCAGACTCTGGGACATTCATTTCCAAATAAAATGCAAAAATATTTCACAGTCAGTGATGATTGGGGGGTCATCTGCTGCTGTTGGTCCACCAAAGTCAGCTCCGCCCTCTAGCAGGAAATTCTGGAGCATTTTTTGGTGATCTACACACCTAAAATCGGACTTTTAAATATTTTTTAGAAAGAGCGCACCATTGTTTTCACAATACAGAACACAATGTGTCGTCCCAATACAGAACACAATGTGTCGTCCCAATACAGAACACAATGTGTCGTCCCAATACAGAACACAATGTATCATTCCAATACAGAACACAATGTATCGTCCCAATACAGAACACAATGTGTCGTCCCAATACAGAACACAATGTGTCGTCCCAATACAGAACACAATGTATCATTCCAATACAGAACACAATGTATCGTCCCAATACAGAACACAATGTGTCATTCCAATACAGAACACAATGTATCGTCCCAGTACAGAACACAATGTGTCGTCCCAATACAGAACACAATGTATCATTCCAATACAGAACACAATGTATCATTCCAATACAGAACACAATGTATCATTCCAATACAGAACACAATGTGTCGTCCCAATACAGAACACAATGTATCATTCCAATACAGAACACAATGTATCGTCCCAATACAGAACACAATGTGTCATTCCAATACAGAACACAATGTGTCATCCCAATACAGAACACAATGTGTCGTCCCAATACAGAACACAATGTATCATTCCAATACAGAACACAATGTATCGTCCCAATACAGAACACAATGTGTCATTCCAATACAGAACACAATGTATCGTCCCAGTACAGAACACAATGTGTCGTCCCAATACAGAACACAATGTATCATTCCAATACAGAACACAATGTATCATTCCAATACAGAACACAATGTATCATCCCAATACAGAACACAATGTATCGTCCCAATACAGAACACAATGTATCATCCCAATACAGAACACAATGTATCATTCCAATACAGAACACAATGTATCATCCCAATACAGAACACAATGTATCGTCCCAATACAGAACACAATGTATCGTCCCAATACAGAACACAATGTATCATCCCAATACAGAACACAATGTATCATTCCAATACAGAACACAATGTATCATCCCAATACAGAACACAATGTATCGTCCCAATACAGAACACAATGTATCGTCCCAATACAGAACACAATGTATCATTCCAATACAGAACACAATGTATCATTCCAATACAGAACACAATGTATCATTCCAATACAGAACACAATGTATCATTCCAATACAGAACACAATGTATCATTCCAATACAGAACACAATGTATCATTCCAATACAGAACACAATGTATCATTCCAATACAGAACACAATGTATCGTCCCAATACAGAACACAATGTATCATCCCAATACAGAACACAATGTATCATTCCAATACAGAACACAATGTATCATTCCAATACAGAACACAATGTATCATCCCAATACAGAACACAATGTATCATTCCAATACAGAACACAATGTATCGTCCCAATACAGAACACAATGTATCGTCCCAATACAGAACACAATGTGTCGTCCCAATACAGAACACAATGTATCATTCCAATACAGAACACAATGTATCGTCCCAATACAGAACACAATGTATCGTCCCAATACAGAACACAATGTGTCGTCCCAATACAGAACACAATGTATCGTCCCAATACAGAACACAATGTATCGTCCCAATACAGAACACAATGTGTCGTCCCAATACAGAACACAATGTATCATTCCAATACAGAACACAATGTGTCGTCCCAATACAGAACACAATGTATCATTCCAATACAGAACACAATGTATCATTCCAATACAGAACACAATGTGTCGTCCCAATACAGAACACAATGTATCATTCCAATACAGAACACAATGTATCATTCCAATACAGAACACAATGTATCATTCCAATACAGAACACAATGTATCATTCCAATACAGAACACAATGTATCATTCCAATACAGAACACAATGTATCATTCCAATACAGAACACAATGTATCATTCCAATACAGAACACAATGTATCATTCCAATACAGAACACAATGTATCGTCCCAATACAGAACACAATGTATCATCCCAATACAGAACACAATGTATCATTCCAATACAGAACACAATGTATCATTCCAATACAGAACACAATGTATCATCCCAATACAGAACACAATGTATCATTCCAATACAGAACACAATGTATCATTCCAATACAGAACACAATGTATCGTCCCAATACAGAACACAATGTATCATTCCAATACAGAACACAATGTATCATTCCAATACAGAACACAATGTATCGTCCCAATACAGAACACAATGTATCATCCCAATACAGAACACAATGTATCATTCCAATACAGAACACAATGTATCGTCCCAATACAGAACACAATGTATCATCCCAATACAGAACACAATGTATCATTCCAATACAGAACACAATGTATCATTCCAATACAGAACACAATGTATCGTCCCAATACAGAACACAATGTATCATTCCAATACAGAACACAATGTATCGTCCCAATACAGAACACAATGTATCGTCCCAATACAGAACACAATGTATCGTCCCAATACAGAACACAATGTATCATCCCAATACAGAACACAATGTATCACCCCAATACAGAACACAATGTATCATTCCAATACAGAACACAATGTATCATTCCAATACAGAACACAATGTGTCGTCCCAATACAGAACACAATGTATCATTCCAATACAGAACACAATGTATCATTCCAATACAGAACACAATGTATCATTCCAATACAGAACACAATGTATCATTCCAATACAGAACACAATGTATCGTCCCAATACAGAACACAATGTATCATCCCAATACAGAACACAATGTATCATTCCAATACAGAACACAATGTATCATTCCAATACAGAACACAATGTATCATCCCAATACAGAACACAATGTATCATTCCAATACAGAACACAATGTATCATTCCAATACAGAACACAATGTATCGTCCCAATACAGAACACAATGTATCATTCCAATACAGAACACAATGTATCATTCCAATACAGAACACAATGTATCATTCCAATACAGAACACAATGTATCGTCCCAATACAGAACACAATGTATCGTCCCAATACAGAACACAATGTATCGTCCCAATACAGAACACAATGTATCATTCCAATACAGAACACAATGTATCGTCCCAATACAGAACACAATGTATCACCCCAATACAGAACACAATGTATCACCCCAATACAGAACACAATGTATCACCCCAATACAGAACACAATGTGTCGTCCCAGTACAGAACACAATGTATCATTCCAATACAGAACACAATGTATCATTCCAATACAGAACACAATGTATCGTCCCAATACAGAACACAATGTATCATTCCAATACAGAACACAATGTATCGTCCCAATACAGAACACAATGTATCGTCCCAATACAGAACACAATGTATCACCCCAATACAGAACACAATGTATCATTCCAATACAGAACACAATGTATCGTCCCAATACAGAACACAATGTATCATCCCAATACAGAACACAATGTATCATTCCAATACAGAACACAATGTATCGTCCCAATACAGAACACAATGTATCGTCCCAATACAGAACACAATGTATCGTCCCAATACAGAACACAATGTATCGTCCCAATACAGAACACAATGTATCACCCCAATACAGAACACAATGTATCATTCCAATACAGAACACAATGTATCGTCCCAATACAGAACACAATGTATCATCCCAATACAGAACACAATGTATCATTCCAATACAGAACACAATGTATCATTCCAATACAGAACACAATGTATCGTCCCAATACAGAACACAATGTATCATCCCAATACAGAACACAATGTATCATTCCAATACAGAACACAATGTATCGTCCCAATACAGAACACAATGTATCATTCCAATACAGAACACAATGTATCGTCCCAGTACAGAACACAATGTATCGTCCCAGTACAGAACACAATGTATCATTACAATACAGAACACAATGTATCGTCCCAATACAGAACACAATGTATCATTCCAATACAGAACACAATGTATCATTCCAATACAGAACACAATGTATCGTCCCAATACAGAACACAATGTATCGTCCCAATACAGAACACAATGTATCGTCCCAATACAGAACACAATGTATCATCCCAATACAGAACACAATGTATCACCCCAATACAGAACACAATGTATCGTCCCAATACAGAACACAATGTATCATTCCAATACAGAACACAATGTATCACCCCAATACAGAACACAATGTATCGTCCCAGTACAGAACACAATGTATCATTCCAATACAGAACACAATGTATCGTCCCAATACAGAACACAATGTATCGTCCCAATACAGAACACAATGTATCATTCCAATACAGAACACAATGTATCACCCCAATACAGAACACAATGTATCGTCCCAATACAGAACACAATGTATCGTCCCAATACAGAACACAATGTATCACCCCAATACAGAACACAATGTATCACCCCAATACAGAACACAATGTATCGTCCCAATACAGAACACAATGTATCATTCCAATACAGAACACAATGTATCATTCCAATACAGAACACAATGTATCATCCCAATACAGAACACAATGTATCATTCCAATACAGAACACAATGTATCGTCCCAATACAGAACACAATGTATCGTCCCAATACAGAACACAATGTATCATTCCAATACAGAACACAATGTGTCATCCAATCAGAGGAATCCCTTCCCAATACAGAACACAATGTATCGTCCCAATACAGAACACAATGTATCGTCCCAGTACAGAACACAATGTATCATTCCAATACAGAACACAATGTATCGTCCCAATACAGAACACAATGTATCGTCCCAATACAGAACACAATGTATCGTCCCAATACAGAACACAATGTATCATTCCAATACAGAACACAATGTATCGTCCCAATACAGAACACAATGTGTCGTCCCAATACAGAACACAATGTATCATTCCAATACAGAACACAATGTATCGTCCCAATACAGAACACAATGTGTCGTCCCAATACAGAACACAATGTGTCGTCCCAATACAGAACACAATGTATCATTCCAATACAGAACACAATGTATCATTCCAATACAGAACACAATGTATCGTCCCAATACAGAACACAATGTATCGTCCCAATACAGAACACAATGTATCGTCCCAATACAGAACACAATGTATCGTCCCAATACAGAACACAATGTATCGTCCCAGTACAGAACACAATGTATCGTCCCAATACAGAACACAATGTATCACCCCAATACAGAACACAATGTATCGTCCCAATACAGAACACAATGTATCATCCCAATACAGAACACAATGTATCATTCCAATACAGAACACAATGTATCACCCCAATACAGAACACAATGTGTCACCCCAATACAGAACACAATGTATCGTCCCAATACAGAACACAATGTATCGTCCCAATACAGAACACAATGTATCGTCCCAATACAGAACACAATGTATCATCCCAATACAGAACACAATGTATCATTCCAATACAGAACACAATGTATCGTCCCAATACAGAACACAATGTATCGTCCCAATACAGAACACAATGTATCGTCCCAATACAGAACACAATGTATCGTCCCAATACAGAACACAATGTATCGTCCCAATACAGAACACAATGTATCGTCCCAGTACAGAACACAATGTATCGTCCCAGTACAGAACACAATGTGTCACCCCAATACAGAACACAATGTATCGTCCCAATACAGAACACAATGTATCGTCCCAATACAGAACACAATGTATCGTCCCAATACAGAACACAATGTATCGTCCCAATACAGAACACAATGTATCGTCCCAATACAGAACACAATGTATCGTCCCAATACAGAACACAATGTATCACCCCAATACAGAACACAATGTGTCACCCCAATACAGAACACAATGTATCGTCCCAATACAGAACACAATGTATCGTCCCAATACAGAACACAATGTATCGTCCCAGTACAGAACACAATGTATCGTCCCAGTACAGAACACAATGTATCATTCCAATACAGAACACAATGTATCATTCCAATACAGAACACAATGTATCATTCCAATACAGAACACAATGTATCACCCCAATACAGAACACAATGTATCGTCCCAATACAGAACACAATGTATCGTCCCAATACAGAACACAATGTATCATCCCAATACAGAACACAATGTATCGTCCCAATACAGAACACAATGTATCGCCCCAATACAGAACACAATGTATCGTCCCAATACAGAACACAATGTATCGTCCCAATACAGAACACAATGTATCGTCCCAGTACAGAACACAATGTATCGTCCCAGTACAGAACACAATGTATCATTCCAATACAGAACACAATGTATCGTCCCAATACAGAACACAATGTATCGCCCCAATACAGAACACAATGTATCGTCCCAATACAGAACACAATGTATCGTCCCAATACAGAACACAATGTATCGTCCCAATACAGAACACAATGTATCGTCCCAATACAGAACACAATGTATCATTCCAATACAGAACACAATGTATCGTCCCAATACAGAACACAATGTATCGTCCCAATACAGAACACAATGTATCGTCCCAATACAGAACACAATGTATCGTCCCAATACAGAACACAATGTATCGTCCCAGTACAGAACACAATGTATCGTCCCAGTACAGAACACAATGTATCATTCCAATACAGAACACAATGTATCGTCCCAATACAGAACACAATGTATCGTCCCAATACAGAACACAATGTATCGTCCCAATACAGAACACAATGTATCACCCCAATACAGAACACAATGTATCACCCCAATACAGAACACAATGTATCGTCCCAATACAGAACACAATGTATCGTCCCAATACAGAACACAATGTATCATTCCAATACAGAACACAATGTATCGTCCCAATACAGAACACAATGTATCGTCCCAATACAGAACACAATGTATCACCCCAATACAGAACACAATGTATCACCCCAATACAGAACACAATGTATCGTCCCAATACAGAACACAATGTATCGTCCCAATACAGAACACAATGTATCGTCCCAATACAGAACACAATGTATCACCCCAATACAGAACACAATGTATCGTCCCAATACAGAACACAATGTATCGTCCCAATACAGAACACAATGTAACGTACCATCAGAGGATTCTCTTCCCGTCTTCCCGCACAGGTCTGAGGTTTTGTCGAGTTCCTCGGCTTCGGCAATCATTTCCGCCATGGCCAGGATGTCGGCTTCCAGGGGGTTGGATGGGATTTTAGCTTTCAGTTCTTCAATGGTTTCCACGATTTTGTCTGTGCTCTCCAGAGTGGTGGGGAGCAGCAGAGGTACAGGCACCTAACAAAGGGGGAGGGGAGGACACCGATTAAAGCTCCGCCCCATGTATGTAAGCTCTCACCCCGAGCACTACACCCCCACAATTCATTTTTTGCCTAATAAAACAATATGACAATGACCGGTGATGTCATCATAAAGCGCCTTACAAGTTCAGGAGGATTGTCCCATGTGTACTGCGTGTCATGTCCAAAAACTACATGTCCCATCATTCCTCGGGACTAAAGAGTTCCTCCCAGACAGTGGTGGGCGGTGACAGAATAAAGAGTTCTTCCCAGACAGTGGGGGGCGGTGACAAGACTAAAGTGTTCTTCCCAGACAGTGGGGGGCTGTGACAGACTAAAGTGTTCTTCCCAGACAGTGGGGGGCGGTGACAGACTAAAGTGTTCTTCCCAGACAGTGGTGGGCGGTGACAGACTAAAGTGTTCTTCCCAGACAGTGGTGGGCGGAGACAGACTAAAGTGTTCTCCCAGACAGTGGGGGGCGGTGACAGACTAAAGTGTTCTCCCAGACAGTGGGGGGCGGTGACAGACTAAAGTGTTCTTCCCAGACAGTGGGGGGCGGTGACAGACTAAAGTGTTCCTCCCAGACAGTGGTGGGCGGTGACAGACTAAAGTGTTCTCCCAGACAGTGGGGGGCTGTGACAGACTAAAGTGTTCTCCCAGACAGTGGGGGGCTGTGACAGACTAAAGTGTTCTCCCAGACAGTGGGGGGCGGTGACAGACTAAAGTGTTCTTCCCAGACAGTGGGGGGCGGTGACAGACTAAAGTGTTCCTCCCAGACAGTGGTGGGCGGTGACAGACTAAAGTGTTCTCCCAGACAGTGGGGGGCTGTGACAGACTAAAGTGTTCTTCCCAGACAGTGGGGGGCGGTGACAGACTAAAGTGTTCCTCCCAGACAGTGGTGGGCGGTGACAGACTAAAGTGTTCTCCCAGACAGTGGGGGGCTGTGACAGACTAAAGTGTTCTTCCCAGACAGTGGGGGGCGGTGACAGACTAAAGTGTTCTCCCAGACAGTGGGGGGCTGTGACAGACTAAAGTGTTCTTCCCAGACAGTGGGGGGCTGTGACAGACTAAAGTGTTCTTCCCAGACAGTGGGGGGCGGTGACAGATGTTCTTCCCAGACAGTGGGGGGCGGTGACAGACTAAAGTGTTCTTCCCAGACAGTGGTGGGCGGAGACAGACTAAAGTGTTCTCCCAGACAGTGGGGGGCGGTGACAGACTAAAGTGTTCTTCCCAGACAGTGGGGGGCGGTGACAGACTAAAGTGTTCTCCCAGACAGTGGGGGGCGGAGACAGAATAAAGTGTTCTTCCCAGACAGTGGGGGGCGATGACAGACTAAAGTGTTCCTCCCAGACAGTGGTGGGCGGAGACAGACTAAAGAGTTCCTCCCAGACAGTGGGGGGCGGTGACAAGACTAAAGAGTTCCTCCCAGACAGTGGGGGGCGGAGACAGACTAAAGAGTTCCTCCCAGACAGTGGGGGGCGGAGACAGACTAAAGTGTTCTTCCCAGACAGTGGTGGGCGGTGACAGACTAAAGTGTTCTTCCCAGACAGTGGGGGGCGGTGACAGACTAAAGTGTTCTCCCAGACAGTGGGGGGCGGAGACAGAATAAAGTGTCCTTCCCAGACAGTGGGGGGCGGAGACAGAATAAAGTGTTCTCCCAGACAGTGGGGGGCGGTGACAGACTAAAGAGTTCCTCCCAGACAGTGGGGGGCTGTGACAGACTAAAGAGTTCCTCCCAGACAGTGGGGGGCGGTGACAGACTAAAGAGTTCCTCCCAGACAGTGGGGGGCGGAGACAGACTAAAGAGTTCCTCCCAGACAGTGGGGGGCGGAGACAGACTAAAGTGTTCTTCCCAGACAGTGGGGGGCGGTGACAGACTTAAGTGTTCTTCCCAGACAGTGGTGGGCGGTGACAGAATAAAGTGTTCTTCCCAGACAGTGGTGGGCGGTGACAGAATAAAGTGTTCTTCCCAGACAGTGGGGGGCGGTGACAGACTAAAGTGTTCTCCCAGACAGTGGGGGGCGGAGACAGAATAAAGTGTCCTTCCCAGACAGTGGGGGGCGGTGACAGACTAAAGTGTTCTTCCCAGACAGTGGGGGGCGGTGACAGACTAAAGTGTTCTTCCCAGACAGTGGTGGGCGGTGACAGACTAAAGAGTTCCTCCCAGACAGTGGGGGGCGGAGACAGACTAAAGAGTTCCTCCCAGACAGTGGGGGGCGGAGACAGACTAAAGTGTTCTTCCCAGACAGTGGGGGGCGGTGACAGACTTAAGTGTTCTTCCCAGACAGTGGGGGGCGGTGACAGACTTAAGTGTTCTTCCCAGACAGTGGTGGGCGGTGACAGACTAAAGAGTTCCTCCCAGACAGTGGGGGGCGGTGACAGACTAAAGTGTTCTTCCCAGACAGTGGGGGGCGGTGACAGACTAAAGTGTTCTTCCCAGACAGTGGGGGGCGGTGACAGACTAAAGTGTTCTTCCCAGACAGTGGTGGGCGGAGACAGACTAAAGTGTTCTTCCCAGACAGTGGGGGGCGGTGACAGACTAAAGAGTTCCTCCCAGACAGTGGGGGGGCGGTGACAGACTAAAGAGTTCCTCCCAGACAGTGGGGGGCGGTGACAGACTAAAGTGTTCTTCCCAGACAGTGGTGGGCGGTGACAGACTAAAGTGTTCTTCCCAGACAGTGGGGGGCGGTGACAGACTAAAGTGTTCTTCCCAGACAGTGGGGGGCGGTGACCGACTAAAGTGTTCTTCCCAGACAGTGGGGGGCGGTGACAGACTAAAGAGTTCCTCCCAGACAGTGGGGGGCAGCGACAGACTAAAGTGTTCTTCCCAGACAGTGGTGGGCGGTGACAAGACTAAAGAGTTCCTCCCAGACAGTGGTGGGCGGTGACAAGACTAAAGAGTTCCTCCCAGACAGTGGGGGGCGGTGACAGACTAAAGTGTTCTTCCCAGACAGTGGTGGGCGGAGACAGACTAAAGTGTTCTTCCCAGACAGTGGTGGGCGGTGACAAGACTAAAGAGTTCCTCCCAGACAGTGGTGGGCGGTGACAAGACTAAAGAGTTCCTCCCAGACAGTGGGGGGCGGTGACAAGACTAAAGAGTTCCTCCCAGACAGTGGGGGGCGGAGACAGACTAAAGTGTTCTTCCCAGACAGTGGTGGGCGGAGACAGACTAAAGTGTTCTTCCCAGACAGTGGTGGGCGGAGACAGACTAAAGTGTTCTTCCCAGACAGTGGTGGGCGGAGACAGAATAAAGTGTTCTTCCCAGACAGTGGTGGGCGGAGACAGAATAAAGTGTTCTTCCCAGACAGTGGTGGGCGGTGACAGACTAAAGTGTTCTTCCCAGACAGTGGGGGGCGGTGACAGGCTAAAGTGTTCTTCCCAGACAGTGGTGGGCGGTGACAAGGCTGCAACGTGTCATTTGATCACTGCTGTTACTGGGCGGAACTCTATGCAAATTGTATCCAGCGTTCCCTGCGTGATGACGTCATCTCTGAAGTCTCTGGACTACAGGGAGGGGTACAGACGGCAGAGGACACTGAGGGGGATTTACAAAAAAACTGGAGCAGCAGAATCAGAAGCCGCCGTGCATGGTGGTCATACCAGCTTTTTATTTTTCAAAACGAAGGGCCGGTTCACACCATAGAAACACAGTCTGGATCCGTTCCTGCATCCATGTTTTTAGCACGTTTCCGATGCACTTTTTCTTCACCTTAAACAAGGACGTTAATTCTGGTGCATTTTTTATCCATTTTACTGCATTCCAGTACAGAAAAAATGCAGCAGGTTCTACTTTTTTTTCAGGAATGCACTGGTGTGAACTTTGCCATTGGAAACCTTATAACCCGCTATCCATGCGTTTCTCAAGCAGAAAAAAAAGAAACTGCACTGGACTGCCCGCGGTGTGAACTGCCCTTACAAATTCATTTTCAATCCCCTCCCCATTTTTTAATTTTTAAACCCCTACTTAGCAGGTGGTGAGTTTGGCACATTTTGGAAACTCACTGAACCCAGCAGAGACCCTCTTTTGCTTTTGGCAGTGTTCAACCTGCGCCGCCATGTTTTGTTGTGACATCATCAAGAGACTGCCGGCTGTTGCGGGTTCAGCCGGCGTGTCTGCCGATGATCAGCCGCTAGGCCCACCCCCTCCACTAAATAAAAGGCTTTGCCTCCTGAGATATGGGACATGCACTAACCCAGGAGGTAGAGAGGACAGTGCACAACATGTGCCGAGGGGAATGATGGGCAGGGGAGAGGTGGAAAATTTAGAAAAAAAAAAAAAGAAGAAGAAGAAGAAGAGGCAAGGGGTGGCGGGAGGCAAATAAAGGGGGGGGGGGGAGGTTAAAAAAAAGGGGGGGAGCACATTAAAAAAAAAAAAAAAAAAAAAAAAAGGATAAAGTGTGCAAAAAACTGGGATTTTTGTCTTACGGTAAAATCCATTTTTCTGATGTTCATTGGCGGACACAGCTCCTGATCTTAACCATTAGGTTATACTGCCCATTACAGAAGTAGGACACTAGGCAGAAAAAAACTCTGCCTACGCCTATGGGCGGTCCTAGGAGGTTTACTCCCACTCTCAGCTATAGGCGCTCAGTTTTGTTACAAGCAGTGTCAGAAGAATTACAACTCCATAGAGGGGGTGGTGCTGTGTCCACCAATGAACATCAGAGAAATGCATTTCACGGTAAGTCAAAAAAAAAACATTTTCTTTTTCATTCATTGATGGACACAGCTCCTGATTGTCAGAACCATTGGGACGTCCCAAAGCACAGCAAAAAATAAATTCCCAAGGCTAAACAGTAGCCAACCAGGTAACATGGAGCTCAACTGAAACAACTGGAACCTACCTGAAAAAAACAATACACCCTCAAAGAGGATCAGGTCCTCTAAACAGAAGCCTGCAAAACCATGCGGCCAAAAGAAGCATCCGCAGATGCCAACACATCCACTTTATAGAACTTTGTTAAAGTGTGCATCGACGACCAGGTGGCCGCCTTGCAAACCTGCATCACTGACGCCGGAAAGACCAGGAGGCACTGAGCGCCCGAGTAGAGTGCGCCTTGATAGGGAGGAGGAGGAGGAACCTGACCCCTGATGGAATAGGCATGAACCACCGTCAGTCTGATCCATCTGGAAATGGTCGCAGAGGAAGCGGACAACCCTTTCTGAGGCCCATCCATGAGCACAAATAGTGAATCTGACTTCCTAAAAGACTCCGTAGCTGCCAGGTACATCCCAATTGCCCAAACCACAACCAAGGCACACAAGGCAATTTCCTTCAGATGTTTTGGCCTGGGACACAGGGAAGGCAACACAATGTCTCCATTCAAATGGAAATCAGAGACAAGGAACGACGAAACAACGGACAGGGGCGAAGAACCACCTTATCTCTGTGAACCACCAAGTAAGGTGAACGACAGGATAACGCCGCCAGTTCAGACACCCTGCGCACTGAGGTGATAGCCACCAAAAAGGCCACCTTCTGGGACAGCGTAAGCAAAGTAATCTCCCAAAGATTGTAAAAAGGAGGCTTCTGGAGGAGCGAGAGTACCAAATTGAGGTCCCAAGGAGGCATTGGAGACCGCACTGGAGGAGCCAAGTGCCGAACTCCCTGAAGAAAAGTACGCACCAATAAGTGTGTCTGGCCAAGGGCCGTTGAAAGAAGACTGCCGAGGCCGACACCTGGCCCCTGATAGTACTCAAGGCCAGTTTCTGCTCAACCCCCCATTGAAGGAGGGTCAAGATCTAAGCCACTGAAAAAGACCGAGGATGAACCATAAGAGACACACACCACGCAATTTATATCTTCCACGCACAATGGTAGATCTTCCTAGAAGTAGAGTTCCTAGCTTTTAACAGCGTTGGAATCCCTGACTCAGACAAACCTCTATCCTTTAGCCACTGGTGTTCAACAGTCAAGCCATCAAAGCCAGCGACTGTAAAGCAGGATGGAAGATCGACCCCTTGGGAAAGCAGATCCTCCCTGAGAGGTAGCTTCCAAAGAACTTTGGCGACCAGCCGCACCAGATCGGCATACCAAGCCCGGCAAGGCCAGTCCAGGGCCACTAAGATGACCGGAATCCCTTCTGCCTCGATCCTGCATAGAAGTCTGAATCGGTCTGCCAGTTTTCCACTCTGGGAATGTGTACCGCGGAAAGGACTGGAATGAAACGATCTGCCCACCTTAGAATGCCAGCTACATCCAGAGCCGCAAGGACACTTGTGCCCCCTTGGTGATTGACATAAGCCATGGCATTGTCCAATTGAATGGGCATTGGCCTTTCCGGAAGACGATCCATCCAATGCTCCAGGCACTTGGAGTTCCAGGGCATTGATCAGTAGTCTGGACTCTTCCAGCGTCCAGACCCCCTGAGCAGAATTTTTGCTGAGGATGCCTCCCCACCAGGGTAGGCTGGCATCTGTGGTAGCCACTGTCCAATACAAGGGGAGGAAGGATTTCCCCAGCCGAAACGCCAGAGAACGGAGCCACCATATCAGGGACTCTTTTGTACCCCAGCTCAGCCAGATCTGATTGTGCAGAGACAGCAGATTCTTGTCCTATTTGCCCAGAATCTCCCTTTGCAGGGACCTCATATGGAACTGTGCAAACGGAACCGCCTCAAAAAGGTAGACACCATCAGGCCCGGCACCCGCATGCAAGTCCGGAGGGATAACCATCTGCTGGGCAACAGGAGACTAATTGCAGCCTGCAGTTTCTGGAGTTTGTCCAGAGGAAGGAGCACTCTGGCTAAGGCCAAATCCAGGGTCAGACCCAGATAGTCCAGCTTTGTGGTCGGAACCAAAGCAGACTTCTGAAAATTCAGAATCCAGCCGAACTCCCTCAGAGTTTGTATGGTGATCTCCAGGTTTTCCATCAGAGCAGTAGGAGACTCCACTCACAGAAGGAGGTTGTCCAAGTAGCCGAGGACTGCGATCCCCCGCTGGCGTAACAATGCTAGCACCAGGGCCAACACTTTTGTGAAGATGCGAGGAGCAGAGGCGAGACCAAAGAGTAACGCTGATAACGGATAATGATCCTATCTCACGGCAAAGCGGAGGAAGCGCTGGTGACTGGCACATATTGGTATGTGAAGGTGAGCGTCCCTGATGTCGATAGAGGCAAGAAAATCCCCCGATGCAGGGATGCCATCACCGTGTAAATGGACTCCATTCTGAACTTCTGCACCCGCACAAAGCAGTTCAGCGCCTTAAGGTCCAGAATTGGACACACCTTGCCTTCCTTCCTGGGAACTGTTAACAGGTTTGAGTAAAACCCCTGAAAACGTTTCGATGTCAAACGGGTCAAGCACCCCTTGAAGTAACAGGTCTTGTACCGCCTCAAAGACCCTGTAAGCGGTCTGTGGACAGGCGCAAGTTAGAAGGAAAGAATCTTTCCGGAGAGTAAGAACGAAACTCAAACTTGTAGCTGGACTGTATGACTTAGTGGACCCACTTGTCTTGTACCAAGGAAGTCCACGGGTCCGGAAACCAGCGAAGAGGTCCCCCCATCCCCGATACGAGTGAGGACGCATCTTCATGCAAGGCTAAGGAGCCTTGTCCGCGGGTCTGGAGAAGCCCGCTCTCGACTTGCCAGACCAAGTTCGCTTAGATCCACAATAGGAGGCCCTGAAGAGCTTTGATCCCTTGTCATTCACCGAGGGACGAAAAAAAAAAAAACTTTCCTATGAGCCAAGAAAGATGGCCCACGTCTAAGACGAGGGTCCTTGCCCTTACTAGCCTGCAGAAGAAAGGTACTCTTCCCCCCTGTGAGACCTTGATGGTGTCATCCAGGGTAGCTCCAAACAGGCGATCTCCCTGAAAAGGTCAGACCTTTTAGAAGTCTGGTCCGCAGACCAGCATTTGAGCTAAAAAATACGCCGAAGGACCACAGCGAAAATCGAGAGCCTAGCAACTATGGGAGCCGCATCCAAAAAGGCATTGCAGATAAACTGCAGCCCCTGGACCAACTGGTCCCCCAGCTCAGCAAAGGCAGGGGGAAGCAGCCACAGTGTACAATATTGCAGGCCACAGCCTCCGCCTTCCTGTCAGCCAGGTTCTGAAAGACCGGAGACTTCTTCAACCGGAATCATGGTTGCCTTATTCAACCTTGAGGGCCCACCACTGGTGAAACAGTCCACTTTTTAAGAAGGGACTCCTCATAGGGGTACCGCATAGCAAATCGCTTAGGGACCACAAGGGGATGTTTGGTCGTTCCCACTCTTTAGCGACAATTCTGTCAAAATAGGCGGGTAAAGGGAACACCTGTGCCGCTCTGGATGGCTTGTTAGTGCCAAAGGGAACCGACGCCTCTGACGCAGCTTCAGCGGTGTCCTCCATCTTCAAGGTCTCACGCACAGATACAATCAGTGCATCCACCAGCATCTTTTCCTGCACAGCTACAGGAGGAGAGGAATCATCCTCACTATCTGAGAATTCAGGGCGCGTGACGCAGACCCAGCAGAGTGACCCACATCCATGGCGGCTGAATCAGATTCCGTAACTGAGGAGACAGATGAGGCAGGGGAAGGGGGGGGCTTTTTGCTAGCCTGTTGCCCAAAAAAGCCCTCCACCTGGGACACATAGGAGTCCGGGACCGCCGTCAGTGCATCAATGGATGGTTGGGACCCCTAAGGGCCCCGCAGCCTCTGAGGGGAACAGGTGGGGAAATGTGCTCCAAGGACTCCATGAGTCAATAGGTTGACCCCAAACCGCATCGGCAGCACCAACCGGTCTCCAGTAACAGAGCACCAATCGATCCTCAGCAGAGAGGGAGAGGACCCCACCAGACTCCCCATCCACAGAAACAGGTACCTGCAGTCAACGATCAGGAAGTGAAAAGATGCAGGAGTCAGCACAAAGGAATGAGGAGGCTCCCACCACTGAAATCACCGCCCACAGGGCGCCACTGTCATGGCCGCCACTATTTTCAATAACAAACCACCGCAAAAATGTTTGCCGGACTACACAAACATGGGCGCCTTGCATTGAGCACACAGGCTACTGGAAAATGGCGGCACCGTGCTACAAGAACATGGCGGCCCGGCGCAGCACCAGGTGGGTCCACCATCGCCAGCACAGCACCTTGCCCCCACCCCAGGAGATGGACCAAAACACCCCAAAGCCCCAGCATAGTAAAGGAGGGGAGGGGGGCGAGATGGCCCACAAGGACCACTAGACCAATGAGGGGGGTGACTAACAGGAAGGAGGGAAACCTGGGGGTCCGACCATCCCATGGAGGGGCCCACGTCTACCCTAAAACCCTCCAGGGGGAGAGAGCGGACAGTTACCATACCAGGTGGGCACCACTC
Source organism: Pelophylax lessonae (assembly GCF_965119305.1). Taxonomy (NCBI): domain Eukaryota; kingdom Metazoa; phylum Chordata; class Amphibia; order Anura; family Ranidae; genus Pelophylax; species Pelophylax lessonae. Next base: position 301,270,196 of record NC_138774.1, read on the forward strand.
CAGAAAGAACCTCCTCTCCATCAAAATGGGGGGGCCATCGGCCAGAAGGAACGCTGCGACTCAGGCCGAGACCCCGCTCATATGCGACTTTGTGAGGTGTTTAACTCGCAGGCCAGCCCTCGTCTGGTGGGGCTATGTTGCGGACCACCTAGCACGGAGCTGAGGTTTGCACGCGCTCGCTGGCCAAACTGGGGTGACCACTGGATCTAGATTATCCAGCCCCCAGTCCGGCAGCTGATTGTAGATCTCACAGGAAAAAAAAACAGGAGAAAAAAGTACCTATAGCAGAGAGTGGGAGAATACCCTCTGGGACCGCCCATAGGCGTAGCCAGACTTTTTCTGCCTAGTGTCCTACTCCGGTAGGGGACAGTATAACCCAATGGTGAAGATGATCAGGAGCCGTGTCCGTCAATGAACGGAAGAAAAAAGGTTAAAAAAAAAAAGTAAATAAAAGGGAAAACAGGTAAATAAATAAATAAAAAAAAAAAAAGCTAAAAGAAAAGGGGAGAAAAAAAAAGGTAAAAAAAAAAAATGGATTTTTGTAAGATCTTACCGTAAAATCCTTTTCTCTTAAGCTCATTGACAGACGTAGTCTTCTTGATTCTCAAGAGCTGGGTTATGTTGTCTCCGCAGGAGTAGGACTAGGCAGAAAGACAAAACGTTCTGGCTCCACCTTAGGGGCAGTCCCTGAGGGTATATCCTCCCTCTCTCTGCTACAGGGAATCAATCAGTTCTGTTCTAAAGCAGTAACAGAGAATTTAACCCAACCCAACTCAATGATAGAGGGGCGGGTACTACGTCTGTCAATGAGCTTAAGAGAAAAGGATTTTACGGTAAGATCTTACAAAAATCAATTTTTCTCTATCGCTCATTGACAGACGTAGTCTTCTTGATTCTCAAGAGCTGGGACATCCAGAAGCAGTGCCACAAATGAGGGGTGGGATTGACAAAAATCAAATCCAATCTAGAAGGCCCAACCGGTGCCAAACTAGAAGTTTTAAAGGCTCATTATAAACAAAGAATGAGACTAAAAAGAAAAAATTTCCAACGGAAAAAACCCTCGAGGTAGACCACTGGTCTCCTCAAATGGCGGCCTGCAAAACCTTGCGGCCAAACACGGCATCAGATGATGCCATTACATCAACTTTATAATGTTTTGTAAAGGTATGCACCGACGACCAGGTAGCCGCCTTGCACACCTGGACCACTGACGCCTGATGGCGAAAGGCCCATGACGCACTAAGTGCCCGAGTGGAGTGCGCCTTAACAGGGAACGGGGGCTCCCGACCCTTAATAGAATAAGCCTGTACCACCGTCTGTCTGATCCATCTGGAAATGGTCGCGGCAGATGCAGGCAACCCCTTTTTGGGGCCATCCGGGATCACAAAAAGTGAATCCGTCTTGCGAAACGAGTCTGTCGTTTTCAAGTATACCCTGATCGCCCGGACCACATCCAAGGAGTGTAAAGCAAACTCCCGAGGATGACTGGGCTTAGGACACAGAGAAGGTAACACAATTTCTTCATTCAGATGAAATTCTGAAACCACTTTTGGTAGGAAGGATGGATTCGGACGAAGAACCACCTTATCTCTATGAACCACCAGATATGGTGAACGACAAGATAATGCGGCCAGTTCTGACACCCTGCGTGCAGAAGTAATAGCCACCAAGAAGGCCACCTTCTGGGACAACGTAGGTAGAGGAATCTCCCTAATATCTTCAAAGGGAGGTTTCTGAAGAACCGACAACACTAAATTAAGATCCCAGGGTGGTAACGGCGCACGCACTGGCGGAGCCAGATGTCGCACCCCCTGGATGAAATTCCGCACCAAGGAATGAGTAGCCAAAGGCTTCTGAAAGAAGATAGCTAATGCTGAGACCTGACCCTTGATAGTACTCAAGGCCAGTTTCTGCTCAACCCCTTGTTGCAGAAAAGCTAATATTCGACTAATCGAATAAGACCGTGGACGGAACCCCAAAGGTTCACACCATGCAATGTAGGACTTTCATGTACGATGATAAATCTTTCTGGAAGTCGCTTTCCTTGCTTCAACTAGAGTAGGAATAACTGAAGCTGACAAACCTTTGTCCTTCAGCACCTGGGTCTCAATAGCCAGGCCGTTAAAGCCAGCGATCGTAAAGCAGGATGGAAGATCGGTCCCAGAGACAGTAGGTCCTCCCTGAGAGGAAGTCTCCATGGGACGTCCGCCACCAGTCTGACCACGTCGGCGTACCAAGCTCGACGAGGCCAGTCCGGAGCTACCAGAATTACTGGAATTCCTTCCTCCTCTATCCTGCGAAGAAGTCTTGGCAGTAACGCGAGAGGAGGGAATGCATACATTAGCTGGTATTGCCCCCACGGGGCGATCAGTGCGTCTGCGGTCTCTGCTAGAGGATCGCGGGAGCGAGCCACGAATCTCTGAACTTTCCTGTTGAATCGTGATGCCAACAGATCCACATCCGGGGTGCCCCACCGTAGGCACAACTGGTGGAAAACGTCTGGATGGAGGGACCATTCCCCCTGATCCAGAGTCTGACGGCTGAGATAATCTGCCTGCCAATTCTCCACCCCCGGAATGAACACCGCAGAGATCGCTGGAACAAATCGTTCCGCCCAGCGAAGAATGCAAGCCACTTCTTTGGCCGCTCGGACACTCTTGGTGCCCCCCTGGTGATTGACATAAGCCACGGCCGTGGCATTGTCCGACTGGATCCGAACCGAGCTGCCCTGGAGCTGCTCGGTCCAGTGAATCAGACAAAGTCTGATCGCTCTCAGTTCCAATACATTTATCGGTAACCTGGATTCTTCCGGGGACCAAAGTCCCTGGGCAGATAACTGACCAAGAATTCCTCCCCATCCGGATAGGCTGGCATCCGTGGTCACTATCGTCCAATATATTGGCAGAAATGACTTTCCCTGGCTGAGCATCGGAGACCGAAGCCACCAGACCAGAGACTCTCTGGTCTGTTTGCTCAATCGGATCTGATTGTCCAGGGATTCCGGATTCCGATTCCATCTGAGAAGAATCTCTTGCTGAAGAATTCGGGTATGGGACTGGGCAAATGGGACTGCTTCGAAGGAAGCCACCATCAACCCCAGAACCCTCATGCAAGTCCGAAGGGAAGACCAGCTGTTGGATAGTAACAACTGGACTGCTGATTGAATCTTTCGGAGTTTCCCTACCGGAAGGAAAACTCTTGTCCTGACTGTGTCTAGAATTAGACCCAGATATTCGAGCCTCTGGGTGGGAACCAGAAATGACTTTTGCTGGTTCACCAGCCACCCGAATTCCTGTAAAGAAATCATAGTAATTTCTATGTTTTGTAGCAAGGTCTGAGGAGACTCTGCATGAAGCAGAAGATCGTCTAGGTAACCAAGAATCGATATGCCTCTTTGGCGCAGTAGTGCCAACATTGGGGCCAACACCTTCGTGAAGACCCGAGGAGCCGTGGCGAGACCGAAAGGTAACGCCACAAACTGATAGTGGTTCTCTTCTACGGAAGAGCGTAGAAACCGTTGATGTCCTGCGAAAATGGGAATGTGAAGATAGGCGTCCTTGATGTCTATGGACGCTAGGACATCCCCTGGATGCAGGAAGGCTGCTACTGTGCGAATGGACTCCATTCTGAATCTTCTTATGTAGACAAAAGAATTGAGTGCCCTCAAGTCCAGAATTGGACGCACTTTGCCCTCTTTCCTGGGTATTGTAAATAGGTTTGAATAAAACCCTTGAAACCGTTCTGTCCAAGGAACGTGGACTACCACTCCTTGTTGTAGTAAATCTGTGACTGCTCTCCGCAGATCTTCTAAACGATCCGGGGATAGTCGAATATTGGAAGGGAAGAATCGCGCCGGTGGGAGAGATCGAAACTCGATCTTGTACCCTGACCTTATGACTTCGCAAACCCACTTGTCCGGGATTCTGGAAAGCCATGGATCCGGGAACCGGCGAAGACGTCCCCCCACCCCAGTTATGGGTGGGGGCGCACCTTCAGGCTTTGGACGATTTATCTTCAGGTCTGGCGGGGGCGGGCTTTTGCTTGCCCGACCAACGACCCCTGGCGCCTCCTGAAGGAGCTTTGGAGGACTTAATTTTTTCACCTGAGGGACGAAAAAACCTCTTGTGAGCAGAAAAAGAAGGCCCTCGTCTTTGACGAGTTCCTTTACCTTTAAAATTTTGCGGTAAAAAGGTGCTCTTTCCACCCGTGAGATCTTTAATGATCTCATCTAAGTTGGCTCCAAATAGACGCTCTCCTAAAAAGGGGAAATTAGCCAATGCTTTTTTGGAACCTTGGTCGGCTAACCAACCTTTTAGCCACAGTGTACGCCTGAGAACCACTGCTGAGACTGATGCTCGCGCCAATAATGAAGTGGCGTCTAACGCCGCATCACACACAAACTGTAACCCCTGTATCATTTGTTCCAACAAATCTGATACCGCCTGAGGGACCTCTTCTAAGTCCCGGCGTAACCACTTGGTCCATTCAGTTACAGCCTGCGAAACCAGACCAATAGCTATTATAGGTCTGAAAGCTGATCCAATCAAGGAAAACATGGTGCGAGACATAGCTTCTATCTTGCGATCCACTGGATCTTTAAAAGACGGAGCGTCTTCTAGAGGAATAACCGTGGCTTTATTCAATCTAGCAATTGGTGAATCCACCACAGGTGGTTGTGTCCATTTCTTAATGAGGGTTTCCTCAAACGGATAACGCCTGTTAATGCGTTTAGAAATAGTAAAAGTGCGTTTTGGCAGACGCCATTCTTCTTCGATTGGATTGCCAAAACATTTGGGCAATGGAAAAACCTTCGCCACTTTGATGCGTTTTTTAGTCCCAAAAGGGATTTCAGTTTCAGCTATTTCCGACGGAATACCCTGTAATCTTAAGGTTTCTTGAACAGATACAATGAGTGCGTTTACCAACGCTTCCTCTCTGGCTATGGCTGATGCCGAAACATCCTCCTCACTGTCTGAAGAGACAGGACCCGAGACACCAATACCAGATGAAGTACCTGCAACTGCAGAAATAGGCTCAGAGTCTGAATCCGAGGTTTCAGATAATAAGGGGTTAGGCGGGGGTCGCTTTCTGACAAGCCACTTCCACCCGGGACACAAAAGTTTCCATAATAGCTGACAATGATTCAACCGTCAGTGGGGTGCTGGAGGATCCTGCAGACCCCTCGAGGGGATCCGGAGGAGATACATGAGTGGCAGGGTCCATGTTAATTCAGGACACCTTTGCCAGAAAAACAAAAAAACTTTTTTTTTTTATGTGTCTCCCCCTAGCGCAATAGTGCCCCTCAGAGTACCTGCTTCTCGATCCCCACAGAGAGAGAGAGGGACCCCCAAGGCTCACCAACCGATGCAGTGAAGTTTCCAACCAACTGCAGTCAGCGTCTGTCTTTTACAGACTGGAAGGAGCTGTTTGCTTTTTCCCGGGTAGAAGGACGTGGCTCCGCCCCCTGTGTACGCCTTCCGGCGTTCCCAGCTCTCCACGAGGTAGCTGGGCTCATGAAACATGGCCGCCCCCATACAAGAGACATAAGACTCGAAAAACATGGCGGCCGGCGTGACCTGAGGACATACATGCACTTGGTCTACGGCAAAATGGCGGCGGACCGCCGAAATCATTTTCCCAGCACATCCACCTGCATCTCTGCTAAGTGGCGATATATGGATCTACAGGAGATACACTACAAATAAGGTAGGATTATACCTCCTATGTCTGCTGTAATGTTACAGTCTGCTGGGTAGAGTGTTAGCTCTCAAACCAAGTCCACTTCCCACAAACACATGCTGTATTACAAGGGGGACTTGTAAGTATCAGATATATACTGACCATATATGGAGGGGCCCATAATACATACTGCCTCATAACGAGGAAAGAAAAAAGGGAACGTTTACTCACCATCCCGTACCGACAGGCACCCTCTCTTCACAATACCCTCTCCACCGGGGTGGGGGGTTGTGGACCACTCCGGACGCCTCGACTCTCTGGTTCCTGGCGTCCAAGCGAGACTTTTAACTCGCAAGGTCAGTCCCTCCACTGGGACTCCGTCGCGGCCGACCCAGCGCGGAGCTCTGGTCTGCACGCGCTCGTAGGCAGAAACCGGGGTGACCACTGGATCTCAACATCCAGCCCGTCGCCCGGCCCCGCATACTTACTTGAATATGTCGCGGCCGACCAAGCGCAATGCAATGGTCTGCGCGCGCTCGTAGGCCGGCTGGGGTGACCACTAGTGTCGCCCAGTCCGGCATTTTTGCTTGAAGAGCTCACAGGAAAACAACACTGGAGAAAACTACCTAAAAAATGTCTTTTTCTAAAGAAAAAAGTCTTGCCAGGACCAAAAGATCCCAGCAAGGAACTTAGGTCCTTACTCCTGACTAGACAGAAAAAAACTGATTCCCTGTAGCAGAGAGAGGGAGGATATACCCTCAGGGACTGCCCCTAAGGTGGAGCCAGAACGTTTTGTCTTTCTGCCTAGTCCTACTCCTGCGGAGACAACATAACCCAGCTCTTGTGAATCAAGAAGACTACGTCTGTCAATGAGCGATAGAGAAAAAAAAAAAAATAAGAAGGGAAAGAAAGAGGTAAGAAAAGGGCAAAAAAAAAGGGGGGGGGAGGAGGTAAAAAAAGATGTAAAAGGGGATAAAAAGGTGAATATATATATGCGCACACACACACATATATATATATATATATATATATATATATATATATACACATATACATACACACGCACACACACACAGAATGAACAATGACACATGAAAAAATCGAAAAGTCCAAAAAAAATTGAAAAAAATGTCAGTTAAACTGGTGAAGAAAGGGGCGGACTTACCGGAAGCGGCATGGTGAAGGGAACAGGCACTTTCTGAGAATATAAGTTCATGGGTATTGGCACAAAGATGGGCACTGGAATGGGCAGAATGATGACCTGCGGCTTCCAATCCTCCTCTATGGAAGAAATGAAACAAACCGATTACCACATCCGACACCTTCATGTGTACAGCAACCATGTGCTGCAAAATGCGTCACACCCCTGTGCTGCAGCTTTAAAGTTAATCACCAGCCCCCCCCCCATCAAAAGCCCCCCTACCAACTTATTTTTCTATTCTGCCCTCCCCTGTTCCATTCGCTCTGTGTTTATATTAGAGAGCAGAGTGCCAGGACCTGAAACTGAGGATGCGTTGCTCCATAGTGCCTGCTCCTACGGAGGTCAGTTGCTGCAAAGCTCATTTACTTGGTAAAATCCGCACATATCTGAACCGCCCAACTTCAGTTCTACTTCCTGTCTCACAGCCCAGTACTGGCACACAGACTTTAGGTGTTTTATGGGGACACACACAGACTATATGTGTTCTATGGGGACACACGCTCATACACTTGCCTGTCTGACAATCTTTACTTCTGGTTTCCACTCGACACGACACCCCGCGATTCTGCATCAGGGGTTTGCACATCACCGCCTTGTTTTTGCGTGGGACGGTGGGGCTGGGTGGGGGAGGAGGAGCGGAGGCTGCCTGCGGTGACTGTGGTTTTGGTGAAGCCTAAAAAAAAAAAAAAATTGTACACATTCCAAACCAAAGCAGATGACAGATGCACACGCACACACACACACTTTGAAACATTTCAATGACTTGAATATTAATTTTTAGTCTTGTGATTGTGTCAGACAATTGCAGTATAAGACAGATTGAGGTACATGACATTAGTAGGTAGTCAGGACATGACGGATATCAGACACACCATTGCTCTGTTTTATGTAAGCAGTGATACTCACCGGGCTGTTCTCGGTTGTTTTCGGCTGTGAATTTGGTGTTGTTTTGGTTCCTACACTTTGACCTGTAAAATGTATATATTGAGGTTAATATATCACTTAGCACCGATCTATGTATACAGTACTGGGGGCAAGTGGGTTGGATCAGCCAACGGTAAGGGGGGCATCCCTCCCCGCCAACAATAAGGGCCTTTATTCCATTTACCACCAATGTAGGAATGTAGAGGGGCATTCTCCCCACCATCAGCCAATATATCGGTCTCACCCACATCTGTAGACATTATACCCGTCCTGCTTGCATACCTTTCTTACTATGAAGCAAACTTTCGGGCCCCTTCTGTGTGTCTAGATTCGGTTGATTTTGTTGATTGTAGAAACGTAACAGACATTGTTGATTGCAGAAATGTTTGATCTCTCCTCTCCAGTGAATGGTCTCCACCAATTTTCCTTGTCGCTTACAGGCGTGACATCTTGCTGCCTGCAGACACACAGAACACGCCATGGTAAGGGTCATTATCAATGGGCTTCTCTCCACACACATCCATGGGAAGCAAAACAGCTCAGAGCAGGTTTGAAGGAGGTCAGCTGCAGGTCCCAGCCTCCCCTATAGACATGGCCTCCCGTCCCAGCCTTTCCTATAGACATGGACCCCCGTCCCAGCCTCTCCTATAGACATGGCCTCCCGTCCCAGCCTTTCCTATAGACATGGACCCCCGTCCCAGCCTCTCCTATAGACATGGCCTCCCGTCCCAGCCTCTCCTATAGACATGGCCTCCCGTCCCAGCCTCTCCTATAGACATGGCCTCCCGTCCCAGCCTCTCCTATAGACATGGCCTCCCGTCCCAGCCTCTCCTATAGACATGGCCTCCCGTCCCAGCCTCTCCTATAGACATGGCCTCCCGTCCCAGCCTCCTCTATAGAAATGGCCTTTCCGTCCCAGCCTCTCCTATAGACATGGCCTCCCGTCCCAGCCTCCTCTATAGAAATGGCCTCCCGTCCCAGCCTCCCCTATAAACATGGCTTCCCGTCCCAGCCTCTCCTATAGACATGGACTCCCGTCCCAGCCTCTCCTATAGACATGGACTCCCGTCCCAGCCTCTCCTATAGACATGGCCTCCCGTCCCAGCCTCTCCTATAGACATGGCCTCCCGTCCCAGCCTCTCCTATAGACATGGCCTCCCGTCCCAGCCTCCCCTATAGACATGGGCCTCCCGTCCCAGCCTTTCCAAGAGAAATAAAGCTTACCTTGAAGTACCACAGCAGATACTTGCTCTTGCATTCCTCACTACAGAAGTCCCATGTGCTGCCGTCCAGCTCCTCGGTGACGGCACGCTGGCAGGTCTGAGAACAATACGTACACGTTATACAGCACAGGCCTAGGTTCTTGGTAAAGTCTTGTTTGTATAGCAGAACACAACCTGTGTAATGAGAGGAAAACAGGATCACTATAGAGGCTGATGGAGATTACACAATCACAATTGCTTTAAACATATGAAATGCTTTAAGACTGCAAAAAGTAGAACTTGGTCACCCCCCTCCACATCAAATTCCTCTTTCTTCCCTCCTCCATTTCTCTTCCTACCCAATCTAACAGTCCCCGTACATAGAGGATGCTGGAAGCTCTCCAGCAATCTCTAGATAGAAGCTGTGAAAACTCCGTATAGAATCAGACTTTCTCCAGCAATCTCTAGATAGAAGCTGTGAAAACTCCATATAGAATCAGACTTTCTCCAGCAATCTCTAGATAGAAGCTGTGAAAACTCCGTATAGAATCAGACTTTCTCCAGCAATCTCTAGATAGAAGCTGTGAAAACGCTGTATAGAATCAGACTTTCTCCAGCAATCTCTAGATAGCAGCTGTGAAAACTCCGTATAGAATCAGACTTTCTCCAGCAATCTCTAGATAGAAGCTGTGAAAACTCCGTATAGAATCAGACTTTCTCCAGCAATCTCTAGATAGAAGCTGTGAAAACGCTGTATAGAATCAGACTTTCTCCAGCAATCTCTAGATAGAAGCTGTGAAAACGCTGTATAGAATCAGACTTTCTCCAGCAATCTCTAGATAGAAGCTGTGAAAACGCTGTATAGAATCAGACTTTCTCCAGCTATCTCTAGATAGCAGCTGTGAAAACTCCGTATAGAATCAGACTTTCTCCAGCTATCTCTAGATAGCAGCTGTGAAAACTCCGTATAGAATCAGACTTTCTCCAGCTATCTCTAGATAGCAGCTGTGAAAACTCTGTATAGAATCAGACTTTAGAAGGTAATGGGAATTTTTATGCAGTTTTGCCTGGATACAATGACATCACCCCTCCTTTCCCAGTCAGTTAGAACTTATATACCCCCCATTGGCTGCAAAAAGGTGGTCTGTGGATTGAGAAATGAAACCAGCCAACGGCAAGATCTCTAAGACTAAGTCCTGTTTGGGAGAAATGCATCAGAGAGAGTAGGGAGGGGGGGGGGGGGGGCTCTGGGCGGATCTTCTGTATTCTTTACCCAGAATGATGAAGTTTTATTAGTGTAGAAGTCATCTGAGTTACGGAGCCCCCAGACCAGGTACAGTAGCTTTGTGTGGAGGAGCAACACAGGACAGCCAATGAGCTGCAGATTACAAACTGTGCGCAGAAACAACGCTCTGCTAGGAGGGACATTCCCGGCCCCCGAGTGTAAACCAACCCGTAGGACATTGCCTGCCAACCAGCTGAGTGTAAACAAACCCCGCAGGACACTGCCTGCCCACCAGCTGAGTGTAAACAAACCCCGCAGGACATTGCCTGCCCACCAGCTGAGTGTAAACAAACCCCGCAGGACATTGCCTGCCCACCAGCTGAGTGTAAAAAAACCCTGTAGGACATTGCCTGCCCACCAGCTGAGTGTAAACAAACCCCGCAGGACATTGCCTGCCCACCAGCTGAGTGTAAAAAAACCCTGTAGGACATTGCCTGCCCACCAGCTGAGTGTAAAAAAACCCTGTAGGACATTGTCTGCTCACCAGCTGAGTGTAAACAAACCCCGCAGGACATTGCCTGCCCACCAGCTGAGTGTAAAAAAACCCTGTAGGACATTGCCTGCCCACCAGCTGAGTGTAAAAAAACCCTGTAGGACATTGTCTGCTCACCAGCTGAGTGTAAACAAACCCAGTAGGACATTGCCTGCCAACCAGCTGAGTGTAAACAAACCCAGTAGGACATTGCCTGCCAACCAGCTGAGTGTAAACAAATCCCCCAGGACATTGCCTGCCCACCAGCTGAGTGTAAAACATACAGTGATGGGACCCCCCTAGGTAGGACATCACCTACCAGCCAGCTGAGTGCAAACATACATGTGGTGATGGGACCCCCTAGGTAGGACATTGCCTGTCCGTCAGATGAATGTAAACATGCATGCAGTGATTGGACCCCCTAGGTAGGACATCACCTGTCCGCCAACTAAGTATAAGCATAAATGCAGTGAAGCAACCAGCAAGGTAGAACCATTGCCTCTCTGCCAGATGAGTGTAAAAACACATGCAGTGATGGGACCCCCTAGGTGGAACATTGCCTACCTACCAGCTGAGTGTAAGCAAACCCCTTGGTAGGATATCACCTGTCCACCACCTGAGTGTAAACATGCATGCAGTGATGTAACCCCCCAGGTAGGACCCTTGCCTGTCTGCCAGATGAATGTAAATAAACATTTAGTGATGGGACCCCCAGGTAGGACCCTCGCCTCTCCATCAGGTGAGTGTAAACAAACATGTGGTGATGGGACCCCCTCCCAGGTAGGACATTGCCTGCCCACCAGCTGAGTGTAAACCAACCCGTAGGACATCGGCTGCCCGCCTGCTGGATGTAAACAAACAATGATTGGACCCTAGAAGAGAAGTTCCTTTCTGGACACCTGGAGGAGCCCTGAATTTAGTAATAAATGGAGATCTGCTTTTCGGAGGGCGTTACCTTCACTGCAGAAGTTCTTCTCTACTCCAGAAAAGCGGATCTTTTCATGAAGAAGTTTCTCCTGTTTGCAGTATTCACACTGAGACACGACCCCATGGAGGCGCTTGTAATCATCACAGCAATCCTTACAACAGAACTGGTAGACGTGGTCCTGGAAGCGGAGAGGAGACAATTCTCATACAGCTCATCGCCAGCATCCCCCCCCACCGTACCCCAACATTCCTGGAAGTAGATTACCTGCCAATCCAAGATCTCCGGCTTTCCGGTAAACATATTGTGGCAGTAGTGACAGTTCAGATGGATTCCGCCCTCCGGACTGGTGCGCTGGGGGAGGAAGACAGACACAAATAACACACAGAACACTCTATATCAATGGCGGTCAGGTATGACACCTCCATCACTTCTGTATTCTAAAGCCCCTTCTATACAGATTGGGGGGGGGGGGGGGGGGCTCCGGTTTACAAGAAATAACGAGAGTAACTTCTGAAGTTCCAGGTAAGAACTTGTGTTCTGCGGCCGGATACATTCATGAGATATCATGGAGGTGATTTATCAATTCTGTCACACAGCCAGGAGCAGATAAGACCAGGGCTTCGCAAATTTGCTTAGAATCTAGGAGCCAGCAAAAAAAAGTTAGGAGCCAGGTTTTTAAATCTGCTGCCCAGCGCCCAGAACTGCGTGTCCGAGGCGTCAGGCAATAAGAATAAGACCGGTGTCTGCTACGTCCGCTCCTGCCCCGGGTCACTGGAAGACCGGTGTCTCCAACATCAGCTCCTGTCCCGGGTCACTGGAAGACCGGTGTCTCCAACATCAGCTCCCGTCCCGGGTCACTGGAAGACTGGTGTCTCCAACATCAGCTCCCGTCCAGGGTCACTGGAAGACCGGTGTCTCCAACATCAGCTCCCGCCCTGGGTCACTGGAAGACCGCTGTCTGCTACGTCCGCTCCCGCCCTGGGTCACTGGAAGACCGCTGTCTGCTACGTCCGCTCCCGCCCCGGGTCACTGGAAGACCGGTGTTTGCTACGTCCGCTCCCGCCCCGGGCCACTGGAAGACCGGTGTCTGCTACGTCTGCTCCCGCCCCGGGTCACTGGAAGACCGGTGTTTGCTACGTCCGCTCCCGCCCCGGGTGACTGGAAGACCGGTGTTTGCTATGTCCGCTCCCGCCCCGGGTCACTGGAAGACCGGTGTCTCCAATGTCCGCTCCCGCCCCGGGTCACTGGAAGATCGGTGTCTGCAACGTCCACCCCCCAGAGTGGTGAAAAAGCCGCACCCCATGAGCTCCTGTCCCGGGTCACTGGAAGACCGGTGTCTCCAACATCAGCTCCCGTCCCGGGTCACTGGAAGACCGGTGTCTCCAACATCAGCTCCCGTCCCGGGTCACTGGAAGACTGGTGTTTGCTACCTCCGCTCCCGCCCCGGGCCACTGGAAGACTGGTGTTTGCTACGTCTGCTCCCGCCCCGGGTCACTGGAAGACCGATGTTTGCTACGTCTGCTCCCGCCCCGGGCCACTGGAAGACCGGTGTCTGCTACGTCCACTCCCGCCCGGGTCACTGGAAGACCGGTGTTTGCTACGTCCGCTCCCGCTTTCCGGGTGACTGGAAGACCGGTGTTTGCTATGTCCGCTTCTGCCCCGGGTCACTGGAAGACCGGTGTCTCCAATGTCCGCTCCCGCGTCACTGGAAGATCGGTGTCTGCAACGTCCACCCCCCAGAGTGGTGAAAAAGCCGCCCCCCCCCCCCCCCCAGAGTGGTGAAAAAGCCGCCCCCCCAGAGTGGTGAAAATTGGTCTCAGCTGGCCGCTCTGGACAGCAGGAAGGCACAAATACAAAGAAAGTCAGTGGCACAGCCATGGATAATGAGATTTGAGTAAAATCCTGCCACTAATTTATGTGATAATTGTCCCCCAGAGTAGTACCGGATCCTAAAGCCCCCCATATACAGGGGCCGTGTGTACTGCAGTCTGATATAAGCTGGCTGCTTGGCGGGTTTCTGTTGAAAGCTCATGACCGGAAATGGTCTGGCTATCGGAGCTCTCAGCCAATGGTTAAAAGCGCGGACCGGAGTATTCTGGTGGGTAGGGGGGTAGTCGTCATCAGATTGTTAGTACAGCGGCCCTGACCGGAATGTTCTGGTGGGCAGGGGGGTAGTCGTCATCAGATTGTTAGTATAGCGGCCCTGACCGGAGTATTCTGGTGGGTAGGGGGGTAGTCGTCATCAGATTGTTAGTATAGCGGCCCTGACCGGAGTGTTCTGGTGGGTAGGGGGGTAGTCGTCATCAGATTGTTAGTATAGCGGCCCTGACCGGAATGTTCTGGTGGGCAGGGGGGTAGTCGTCATCAGATTGTTAGTACAGCGGCCCTGACCGGAGTGTTCTGGTGGGCAGGGGGGTAGTCGTCATCAGATTGTTAGTACAGCGGCCCTGACCGGAATGTTCTGGTGGGCAGGGGGGTAGTCGTCATCAGATTGTTAGTACAGCGGCCCTGACCGGAGCGTTATGGTGGGCAGGGGGGTAGTCGTCATCAGATTGTTAGTACAACGGCCCTGACCGGAGCGTTATGGTGGGCAGGGGGGTAGTCGTCATCAGATTGTTAGTACAGCAGCCCTGACTGGAGTGTTCTGGTGGGCAGTGGGGTGGTCCTCGTTAGATTGTTGTTACAGCGGCCAGGACTGGGGTGTTCTGATGGACAGGGGGGTAGTGGGGTGGTCGTCATCAGATTGTTAGTACAGCGGCCCTGACCGGAGCGGTCAGTTTTTTTTTTTCGATCAGCCCGCTGGGTTAAATGAAAGAAGAACTAGTAGTGTGCACGAGGCTTGGGGTTCAAATACAAATAAAAATCAGACTACAGAATACTTGCAGACAGTAGAACATTTATAGGAGGAGTCATGACTCTGCAAGAAGAGAAAACGCCTGGAGGTGCAGGAAGTCCAAGATCTGCTCATTCCTCTCATACAATAAAAGCAGGAGGACCCTCCTCCATACAACTCACCTGGAACTTGGTCCAGCAGCTGGGACTGCAGAACTGGTAGACGACGCGCTCCGTCTTATTATAATAAGCAGGTTCAGACAGACTGCGCCGACATAGGCTGCAGGGACGTGTGGGGCCTGCCGGGAGGAAAATACAGAATATTAGGGTGCAAGTCATAGTGTTTAGTGAAGCTCAGTGCTGCTTGCCGGGTGCCAATCATTGGTCGAGACTCAGTGATTGGCATGTGCTGTGATGACGCACCCCCTACCTAGAAATACACACACGTGACTCTGTGCAGCCAGCCGCACTGTCGCAGTAGATGTACAATGCGCTGTTGGCATGTGCTTATAGGTGGGACCACGTCCTCTAAAACACGATATAATATGCCCCCCCCCATGTACATCGGAAATTACCATCACTGCTCTACAAACTTACCAAAAAATATGTATTAAAAAAAAAGAAAAATTTAATTTCTTCAATTTAGGCCAATATGTATTCTGCACCATATATAATATTATCTGTAATATTCTGCACCATATATAATATTCTCTGTAATATTCTGCTCCATATATAATATTATCTGTAATATTCTGCACCATATATAATATTCTCTGTAATATTCTGCTCCATATATAATATTATCTGTAATATTCTGCACCATATATAATATTATCTGTAATATTCTGCTCCATATATAATATTATCTGTAATATTCTGCTACATATATAATATTCTCTGTAATATTCTGCTACATATATAATATTATCTGTAATATTCTGCTCCATATATAATATTATCTGTAATATTCTGCTACATATATAATATTCTCTGTAATATTCTGCTCCATATATAATATTATCTGTAATATTCTGCACCATATATAATATTATCTGTAATATTCTGCTCCATATATAATATTATCTGTAATATTCTGCTCCATCTATAATATTATCTGTAATATTCTGCTCCATCTATAATATTATCTGTAATATTCTGCTACATATATAATATTCTCTGTAATATTCTGCTCCATCTATAATATTATCTGTAATATTCTGCTCCATCTATAATATTATCTGTAATATTCTGCTCCATCTATAATATTATCTGTAATATTCTGCTACATATATAATATTATCTGTAATATTCTGCACCATATATAATATTCTCTGTAATATTCTGCACCATATATAATATTATCTGTAATATTCTGCTCCATATATAATATTCTCTGTAATATTCTGCTCCATATATAATATTCTCTGTAATATTCTGCTCCATATATAATATTCTCTGTAATATTCTGCTCCATATATAATATTCTCTGTAATATTCTGCTCCATATATAATATTCTCTGTAATATTCTGCACCATATATAATATTCTCTGTAATATTCTGCACAATATATAATATTCTCTGTAATATTCTGCACCATATATAATATTCTCTGTAATATTCTGCTCCATATATAATATTATCTGTAATATTCTGCACCATATATAATATTATCTGTAATATTCTGCTCCATATATAATATTATCTGTAATATTCTGCTACATATATAATATTCTCTGTAATATTCTGCTACATATATAATATTATCTGTAATATTCTGCTCCATATATAATATTATCTGTAATATTCTGCTACATATATAATATTCTCTGTAATATTCTGCTCCATATATAATATTATCTGTAATATTCTGCACCATATATAATATTATCTGTAATATTCTGCTCCATATATAATATTATCTGTAATATTCTGCTCCATCTATAATATTATCTGTAATATTCTGCTCCATCTATAATATTATCTGTAATATTCTGCTCCATCTATAATATTATCTGTAATATTCTGCTACATATATAATATTCTCTGTAATATTCTGCTCCATCTATAATATTATCTGTAATATTCTGCTCCATCTATAATATTATCTGTAATATTCTGCACCATATATAATATTCTCTGTAATATTCTGCACCATATATAATATTATCTGTAATATTCTGCTCCATATATAATATTCTCTGTAATATTCTGCACCATATATAATATTCTCTGTAATATTCTGCACAATATATAATATTCTCTGTAATATTCTGCTACATATATATTATTACAGAACTGACCTAGTTCTGATTGGACGGCACTCTCACTTCCGGAGAAATGTGCTATCACCCTTGATTGGACGGCTCTCTCACCTCTGGAGAAATGTGCTATCACCCCTGATTGGACGGCACTCTCACCTCTGGAGAAATGTGCTATCACCCCTGATTGGACGGCACTCTCACCTCTGGAGAAATGTGCTATCACCCCTGATTGGACAGCTCTCTCACCTCTGGAGAAATGTGCTATCACCCCTGATTGGACGGCACTCTCACCTCTGGAGAAATGTGCTATCACCCCTGATTGGACGGCTCTCTCACCTCTGGAGAAATGTGCTATCACCCCTGATTGGACGGCACTCTCACCTCTGGAGAAATGTGCTATCACCTCTGATTGGACGGCACTCTCACCTCTGGAGAAATGTGCTATCACCCCTGATTGGATGGTGCTCTCACCTCTGGAGAAATGTGCTATCACCCCTGATTGGACGGCTCTCTCACCTCTGGAGAAATGTGCTATCACCCCTGATTGGACGGCTCTCTCACCTCTGGAGAAATGTGCTATCACCTCTGATTGGACGGCACTCTCACCTCTGGAGAAATGTGCTATCACCCCTGATTGGATGGTGCTCTCACCTCCGGAGAAATGCGCTATCACCCCTGATTGGACGGCTCTCTCACCTCTGGAGAAATGTGCTATCACCCCTGATTGGATGGTGCTCTCACCTCTGGAGAAATGTGCTATCATCCCTGATTGGATGGTGCTCTCACCTCTGGAGAAATGTGCTATCACCCCTGATTGGACGGCACTCTCACCTCTGGAGAAATGTGCTATCACCCCTGATTGGATGGTGCTCTCACCTCTGGAGAAATGTGCTATCACCCCTGATTGGACGGCACTCTCACCTCTGGAGAAATGTGCTATCACCCCTGATTGGATGGTGCTCTCACCTCTGGAGAAATGTGCTATCACCCCTGATTGGACGGCACTCTCACCTCTGGAGAAATGTGCTATCACCCCTGATTGGACGGCACTCTCACCTCTGGAGAAATGTGCTATCACCCCTGATTGGATGGTGCTCTCACCTCTGGAGAAATGTGCTATCACCCCTGATTGGACGGCTCTCTCACCTCTGGAGAAATGTGCTATCACCCCTGATTGGACGGCACTCTCACCTCTGGAGAAATGTGCTATCACCCCTGATTGGATGGTGCTCTCACCTCTGGAGAAATGTGCTATCACCCCTGATTGGACGGCTCTCTCACCTCTGGAGAAATGTGCTATCACCCCTGATTGGACGGCTCTCTCACCTCTGGAGAAATGTGCTATCACCTCTGATTGGACGGCACTCTCACCTCTGGAGAAATGTGCTATCACCCCTGATTGGATGGTGCTCTCACCTCCGGAGAAATGCGCTATCACCCCTGATTGGACGGCACTCTCACCTCTGGAGAAATGTGCTATCACCCCTGATTGGACGGCACTCTCACCTCTGGAGAAATGTGCTATCACCCCTGATTGGATGGTGCTCTCACCTCTGGAGAAATGTGCTATCACCCCTGATTGGACGGCTCTCTCACCTCTGGAGAAATGTGCTATCACC
Source organism: Pelophylax lessonae (assembly GCF_965119305.1). Classification (NCBI taxonomy): domain Eukaryota; kingdom Metazoa; phylum Chordata; class Amphibia; order Anura; family Ranidae; genus Pelophylax; species Pelophylax lessonae. Next base: position 301,288,600 of record NC_138774.1, read on the forward strand.
CCTGATTGGACGGCTCTCTCACCTCTGGAGAAATGTGCTATCACCCCTGATTGGACGGCACTCTCACCTCTGGAGAAATGTGCTATCACCCCTGATTGGACGGCTCTCTCACCTCTGGAGAAATGTGCCATCACCCCTGATTGGACGGCACTCTCACCTTTGGGGAAATGCGCTATCACCCCTGATTGGACGGTGCTCTCACCTCTGGAGAAATGTGCTATCACCCCTGATTGGACGGCTCTCTCACCTGTCAGTCCGGACTGTTTGACCTTGTGTGAGGTGATGCAGCAGATGGAACAGAAGAGTCCGGTGCGCCCGTTCTTATCCACATTGGAGAGCATTTCAAAGTTCTTACAAAGTGTTTTGCAGTACATACAGGGGTAAACCTTCGTATTTTTCTGCAAGAGACGGAGAACAAAGCATTTATTATAGAGGGTGAGACCCCCTGTCAGGTTTTTATTTACTGTTGGATGGAGTGGAGAGGAAATGAACCCCCGATCACTGCCTATTACTGTCACATCCCCCCCCCCCCCCTCCGATCCCTCCATAAAGAGTACCTGTCACTCCTATTACTGTCACATCCCCCCCGATCCCTCCATAAAGAGTACCTGTCACTGCTATTACTGTCACATTCCTCCCCGATCCCTCCATAAAGAGTACCTGTCACTCCTATTACTGTCACATTCCCCCCGATCCCTCCATAAAGAGTACCTGTCACTCCTATTACTGTCACATTCCTCCCCGATCCCTCCATAAAGAGTACCTGTCACTCCTATTACTGTCACATTCCTCCCCGATCCCTCCATAAAGAGTACCTGTCACTGCTATTACTGTCACATTCCCCCCGATCCCTCCATAAAGAGTACCTGTCACTGCTATTACTGTCACATTCCCCCCGATCCCTCCATAAAGAGTACCTGTCACTGCCTATTACTGTCACATTCCTCCCGATCCCTCCATAAAGAGTACCTGTCACTCCTATTACTGTCACATTCCCCCCGATCCCTCCATAAAGAGTACCTGTCACTGCTATTACTGTCACATTCCCCCCGATCCCTCCATAAAGAGTACCTGTCACTCCCTATTACTGTCACATTCCCCCCGATCCCTCCATAAAGAGAACCTGTCACTGCCTATTACTGTCACATTCCCCCCGATCCCTCCATAAAGAGTACCTGTCACTCCTATTACTGTCACATTCCCCCGATCCCTCCATAAAGAGTACCTGTCACTCCTATTACTGTCACATTCCCCCCGATCCCTTCATAAAGAGTACCTGTCACTGCCTATTACTGTCACATTCCTCCCCGATCCCTCCATAAAGAGTACCTGTCACTGCCTATTACTGTCACATTCCCCCGATCCCTCCATAAAGAGTACCTGTCACTCCTATTACTGTCACATTCCCCCCGATCCCTCCATAAAGAGTACCTGTCACTCCTATTACTGTCACATTCCCCCCGATCCCTCCATAAAGAGAACCTGTCACTGCCTATTACTGTCACATTCCTCCCCGATCCCTCCATAAAGAGTACCTGTCACTGCCTATTACTGTCACATTCCTCCTGATCCCTCCATAAAGAGTACCTGTCACTCCTATTACTGTCACATTCCCCCCGATCCCTCCATAAAGAGTACCTGTCACTCCTATTACTGTCACATTCCCCCCGATCCCTCCATAAAGAGTACCTGTCACTCCTATTACTGTCACATTCCCCCCGATCCCTCCATAAAGAGTACCTGTCACTCCTATTACTGTCACATTCCCCCCGATCCCTCCATAAAGAGTACCTGTCACTGCTATTACTGTCACATTCCCCCCGATCCCTCCATAAAGAGTACCTGTCACTGCTATTACTGTCACATTCCCCCCGATCCCTCCATAAAGAGTACCTGTCACTGCTATTACTGTCACATTCCCCCCGATCCCTCCATAAAGAGTACCTGTCACTGCTATTACTGTCACATTCCCCCCGATCTCTCCATAAAGAGTACCTGTCACTCCTATTACTGTCACATTCCCCCCGATCCCTCCATAAAGAGTACCTGTCACTGCCTATTACTGTCACATTCCCCCCGATCCCTCCATAAAGAGTACCTGTCACTCCTATTACTGTCACATCCCCCCCCCGATCCCTCCATAAAGAGTACCTGTCACTCCTATTACTGTCACATTCCTCCCCGATCCCTCCATAAAGAGTACCTGTCACTGCCTATTACTGTCACATTCCTCCCCGATCCCTCCATAAAGAGTACCTGTCACTCCTATTACTGTCACATTCCTCCCCGATCCCTCCATAAAGAGTACCTGTCACTGCCTATTACTGTCACATTCCCCCCCGATCCCTCCATAAAGAGTACCTGTCACTGCCTATTACTGTCACATTCCTCCCCGATCCCTCCATAAAGAGTACCTGTCACTCCTATTACTGTCACATTCCCCCCCGATCCCTCCATAAAGAGTACCTGTCACTGCTATTACTGTCACATTCCCCCCCCCCCGATCCCTCCATAAAGAGTACCTGTCACTGCTATTACTGTCACATTCCTCCCCGATCCCTCCATAAAGAGTACCTGTCACTCCTATTACTGTCACATTCCCCCTGATCCCTCCATAAAGAGTACCTGTCACTCCTATTACTGTCACATTCCCCCCGATCCCTCCATAAAGAGTACCTGTCACTCCTATTACTGTCACATTCCTCCTGATCCCTCCATAAAGAGTACCTGTCACTCCTATTACTGTCACATTCCCCCCGATCCCTCCATAAAGAGTACCTGTCACTCCTATTACTGTCACATTCCCCCCCGATCCCTCCATAAAGAGTACCTGTCACTGCTATTACTGTCACATTCCCCCCGATCCCTCCATAAAGAGTACCTGTCACTGCTATTACTGTCACATTCCTCCTGATCCCTCCATAAAGAGTACCTGTCACTCCTATTACTGTCACATTCCCCGATCCCTCCATAAAGAGTACCTGTCACTGCCTATTACTGTCACATTCCCCCCGATCCCTCCATAAAGAGTACCTGTCACTCCTATTACTGTCACATTCCCCCCGATCCCTCCATAAAGAGTACCTGTCACTGCCTATTACTGTCACATTCCCCCGATCCCCCCATAAAGAGTACCTGTCACTCCTATTACTGTCACATTCCCCCCGATCCCTCCATAAAGAGTACCTGTCACTGCTATTACTGTCACATTCCCCCCGATCCCTCCATAAAGAGTACCTGTCACTCCTATTACTGTCACATTCCCCCGATCCCTCCATAAAGAGTACCTGTCACTGCTATTACTGTCACATTCCCCCCGATCCCTCCATAAAGAGTACCTGTCACTGCTATTACTGTCACATTCCCCCCAATCCCTCCATAAAGAGTACCTGTCACTGCTATTACTGTCACATTCCCCCCGATCCCTCCATAAAGAGTACCTGTCACTCCTATTACTGTCACATTCCCCCCGATCCCTCCATAAAGAGTACCTGTCACTGCTATTACTGTCACATTCCCCCCGATCCCTCCATAAAGAGTACCTGTCACTCCTATTACTGTCACATTCCCCCCGATCCCTCCATAAAGAGTACCTGTCACTGCTATTACTGTCACATTCCCCCCGATCCCTCCATAAAGAGTACCTGTCACTCCCTATTACTGTCACATTCCCCCCGATCCCTCCATAAAGAGTACCTGTCACTCCTATTACTGTCACATTCCCCCCGATCCCCCCATAAAGAGTACCTGTCACTCCTATTACTGTCACATTCCCCCCAATCCCTCCATAAAGAGTACCTGTCACTCCTATTACTGTCACATTCCCCCCAATCCCTCCATAAAGAGTACCTGTCACTGCCTATTACTGTCACATTCCTCCTGATCCCTCCATAAAGAGTACCTGTCACTCCTATTACTGTCACATTCCCCCCGATCCCTCCATAAAGAGTACCTGTCACTGCTATTACTGTCACATTCCCCCCGATCCCTCCATAAAGAGTACCTGTCACTGCTATTACTGTCACATTCCCCCCGATCCCTCCATAAAGAGTACCTGTCACTGCTATTACTGTCACATTCCCCCCGATCCCTCCATAAAGAGTACCTGTCACTGCTATTACTGTCACATTCCTCCCGATCCCTCCATAAAGAGTACCTGTCACTGCTATTACTGTCACATTCCCCCCGATCCCTCCATAAAGAGTACCTGTCACTGCCTATTACTGTCACATTCCTCCCCGATCCCTCCATAAAGAGTACCTGTCACTGCTATTACTGTCACATTCCCCCCGATCCCTCCATAAAGAGTACCTGTCACTGCTATTACTGTCACATTCCCCCCGATCCCTCCATAAAGAGTACCTGTCACTGCTATTACTGTCACATTCCCCCCGATCCCTCCATAAAGAGTACCTGTCACTCCTATTACTGTCACATTCCCCCCAATCCCTCCATAAAGAGTACCTGTCACTCCTATTACTGTCACATTCCTCCCGATCCCTCCATAAAGAGTACCTGTCACTCCTATTACTGTCACATTCCCCCCGATCCCTCCATAAAGAGTACCTGTCACTGCCTATTACTGTCACATTCCCCCCGATCCCTCCATAAAGAGTACCTGTCACTGCTATTACTGTCACATTCCCCCCGATCCCTCCATAAAGAGTACCTGTCACTCCTATTACTGTCACATTCCTCCTGATCCCTCCATAAAGAGTACCTGTCACTGCCTATTACTGTCACATTCCCCCCGATCCCTCCATAAAGAGTACCTGTCACTGCTATTACTGTCACATTCCCCCCGATCCCTCCATAAAGAGTACCTGTCACTGCTATTACTGTCACATTCCCCCCGATCCCTCCATAAAGAGTACCTGTCACTGCTATTACTGTCACATTCCCCCCGATCCCTCCATAAAGAGTACCTGTCACTCCTATTACTGTCACATTCCTCCCGATCCCTCCATAAAGAGTACCTGTCACTCCTATTACTGTCACATTCCCCCCGATCCCTCCATAAAGAGTACCTGTCACTGCCTATTACTGTCACATTCCCCCCGATCCCTCCATAAAGAGTACCTGTCACTGCTATTACTGTCACATTCCCCCCGATCCCTCCATAAAGAGTACCTGTCACTCCTATTACTGTCACATTCCTCCCGATCCCTCCATAAAGAGTACCTGTCACTGCTATTACTGTCACATTCCCCCCGATCCCTCCATAAAGAGTACCTGTCACTCCTATTACTGTCACATCCCCCCCCCCCGATCCCTCCATAAAGAGTACCTGTCACTGCCTATTACTGTCACATTCCCCCCGATCCCTCCATAAAGAGTACCTGTCACTGCCTATTACTGTCACATTCCCCCCGATCCCTCCATAAAGAGTACCTGTCACTGCTATTACTGTCACATTCCCCCCGATCCCCCCATAAAGAGTACCTGTCACTCCTATTACTGTCACATTCCCCCCGATCCCTCCATAAAGAGTACCTGTCACTGCCTATTACTGTCACATTCCCCCCCCGATCCCCCCATAAAGAGTACCTGTCACTGCCTATTACTGTCACATTCCCCCCGATCCCTCCATAAAGAGTACCTGTCACTGCTATTACTGTCACATTCCCCCCGATCCCTCCATAAAGAGTACCTGTCACTCCTATTACTGTCACATTCCTCCTGATCCCTCCATAAAGAGTACCTGTCACTGCCTATTACTGTCACATTCCCCCTGATCCCTCCATAAAGAGTACCTGTCACTGCCTATTACTGTCACATTCCTCCCGATCCCTCCATAAAGAGTACCTGTCACTGCTATTACTGTCACATTCCCCCCGATCCCCCCATAAAGAGTACCTGTCACTGCCTATTACTGTCACATTCCCCCCGATCCCTCCATAAAGAGTACCTGTCACTCCTATTACTGTCACATTCCCCCCGATCCCTCCATAAAGAGTACCTGTCACTGCCTATTACTGTCACATTCCCCCCCCGATCCCCCCATAAAGAGTACCTGTCACTGCCTATTACTGTCACATTCCCCCCGATCCCTCCATAAAGAGTACCTGTCACTGCTATTACTGTCACATTCCCCCCGATCCCTCCATAAAGAGTACCTGTCACACCTATTACTGTCACATTCCTCCTGATCCCTCCATAAAGAGTACCTGTCACTCCTATTACTGTCACATTCCTCCCGATCCCTCCATAAAGAGTACCTGTCACTGCTATTACTGTCACATTCCCCCTGATCCCTCCATAAAGAGTACCTGTCACTCCTATTACTGTCACATTCCTCCTGATCCCTCCATAAAGAGTACCTGTCACTCCTATTACTGTCACATTCCTCCCGATCCCTCCATAAAGAGTACCTGTCACTGCCTATTACTGTCACATTCCTCCTGATCCCTCCATAAAGAGTACCTGTCACTGCTATTACTGTCACATTCCCCCCGATCCCTCCATAAAGAGTACCTGTCACTCCTATTACTGTCACATTCCTCCTGATCCCTCCATAAAGAGTACCTGTCACTCCTATTACTGTCACATTCCTCCCGATCCCTCCATAAAGAGTACCTGTCACTGCCTATTACTGTCACATTCCCCCTGATCCCTCCATAAAGAGTACCTGTCACTCCTATTACTGTCACATTCCTCCCGATCCCTCCATAAAGAGTACCTGTCACTGCTATTACTGTCACATTCCCCCCGATCCCCCCATAAAGAGTACCTGTCACTGCCTATTACTGTCACATTCCCCCCCGATCCCTCCATAAAGAGTACCTGTCACTCCTATTACTGTCACATTCCCCCCGATCCCTCCATAAAGAGTACCTGTCACTGCCTATTACTGTCACATTCCCCCCGATCCCTCCATAAAGAGTACCTGTCACTGCTATTACTGTCACATTCCCCCCGATCCCTCCATAAAGAGTACCTGTCACTGCTATTACTGTCACATTCCTTCTCACAGCAATAAATGTGATCAAATTTTTTTTTTGTAAACCTGTGCTAAAATGAAAACATTTTTTAAAATAGGTAAAATAAATAATATTTGAAAGTTTATTGACTGCAGTTTGTCGCTATTCCGCAGGTGTGCGCAATTTTAAACCATAACATGTTCGGTATCCCAATTACTCGGCGTGACATCTTTCACAATATGCAAGAAAATTGGGCTAACTTTACGCTTTAGTTTTTTTAAATGCAATGAAATTTATTTTTTCCAAAAAAACAGTGTTTGAAAGATGGCTGCTCAAATACCGCGTGACAAAAAAATATTGCAACCACCGCCAATTTATTCTCCAGTGTCTTTCCTAATATATATATATATATATATATATATAATGTTTGGGGGTTCTAAGTAATTTTCTAGCAAAAAATACTGATTTAAACTTGTAAACAACAAATGTCAGAAATGGGCGTGGCCAGAAATGTGCATGGTCCTGAAGAGGTTAAAGTGGAGTTCCGGCCTCAAATACCTTTTTTAACTAAAAATCCCCCTATTATACTAATCCATCGCCCTTCACAGAACCGCTATTCTCATACTTACAGGGTGTACAGGATTGGATTTTAGTCAAAATCTTACTTTTAAAAACACTGTCTGGGCGCGGCCATCTTGGATGTGGGCATCTGAAGCCACTGCTGTGTCCTTCCTGATGACAAACAGCTCCCAGGATGCAATGCAAAGGAGGAAGTGATGTCGGTGGCCATGGCCAAAGAGGGGGGAGGAGGAGGAAGTACCATCAAAAATGCCCTGAAAATAAGGCAAGGGACCCCCGAAAAAAATAGAAAATGCCCAATTGTTGATCAGCATAGCGAGTGCTCCAGGAATCACTAAAGTTGAAAAATAGGCCGGAACTCCGCTTTAAGTTGCATCAAAATGGGACCAAAGTAGTGCAGGGACGACCTTTGAAGTCGCAGAGATATGAATGGAAATCATGGGACTTGCAGTACCAAGTCGCCCACGTGTGAGAGGGGCCTAATGGCAGACCTAGGAGAAGAGCCGGGAGACCGGCACCATAGAATGCGGATTTCTCACCTTCTTGTAGTTGTTTAGGCAGGCGGCGTTACAGAAGCGTTTCTGCTGCCCCTCATGGAAGAGGTACTCCAGGGGCAATCCTTTGTTATAGATGTAAATACCACAGTTGTCACAGCAGTTGGTTTTTAGGCCTTTTGTAGCTCGGAATTTAGTGAAGCACGTGTCACTGCACAGCCGGTGAACCACACTGCCATTGCTGACCTCATGCTGGATCTGAGGAGGGAAAACAAATCACATTACAATACAAGATGCAGCGACCCGATATATGAGACATCGATCAATACAAATTGTCTTCTGCCAATCCAACGGGAGCTGAAAGAAAAATAGGAGCTGCCACATGGAAACACCCAGCAATACCAGAACCCTGAGAAACCTGCCTTCTCTCTGCACTTCCCGTGCCTGGGCACTCCCTAAAGACACACACTTCCCGTGCCTGGGCACTCCCTAAAGCCGCACACTTCCCATGCCTGGGCACTCCCTAAAGCCGCACACTTCCCGTGCCTGGGCACTCCCTAAAGCCGCACACTTCCCATGCCTGGGCACTCCCTAAAGATGCACACTTCCCGTGCCTGGGCACTCCCTAAAGCCGCACACTTCCCATGCCTGGGCACTCCCTAAAGATGCACACTTCCCGTGCCTGGGCACTCCCTAAAGCCGCACACTTCCCATGCCTGGGCACTCCCTAAAGCCGCACACTTCCCATGCCTGGGCACTCCCTAAAGATGCACACTTCCCGTGCCTGGGCACTCCCTAAAGCCGCACACTTCCCATGCCTGGGCACTCCCTAAAGATGCACACTTCCCGTGCCTGGGCACTCCCTAAAGCCGCACACTTCCCGTGCCTGGGCACTCCCTAAAGCCGCACACTTCCCGTGCCTGGGCACTCCCTAAAGCCGCACACTTCCCATGCCTGGGCACTCCCTAAAGCCGCACACTTCCCATGCCTGGGCACTCCCTAAAGCCGCACACTTCCCGTGCCTGGGCACTCCCTAAAGACACACACTTCCCATGCCTGGGCACTCCCTAAAGATGCACACTTCCCATGCCTGGGCACTCCCTAAAGCCGCACACTTCCCGTGCCTGGGCACTCCCTAAAGCCGCACACTTCCCATGCCTGGGCACTCCCTAAAGATGCACACTTCCCGTGCCTGGGCACTCCCTAAAGCCGCACACTTCCCGTGCCTGGGCACTCCCTAAAGCCACACACTTCCCGTGCCTGGGCACTCCCTAAAGCCACACACTTCCCGTGCCTGGGCACTCCCTAAAGCCGCACACTTGCCGTGCCTGGGCACTCCCTAAAGCCGCACACTTGCCATGCCTGGGCACTCCCTAAAGCCGCACACTTGCCATGCCTGGGCACTCCCTAAAGCCGCACACTTGCCATGCCTGTGCACTCCCTAAAGACGCACACTTGCCATTCCTGTGCACTCCCTAAAGCCGCACACTTCCCGTGCCTGGGCACTCCCTAAAGCCGCACACTTCCCATGCCTGGGCACTCCCTAAAGCCGCACACTTCCCATGCCTGGGCACTCCCTAAAGCCGCACACTTCCCGTGCCTGGGCACTCCCTAAAGACACACACTTCCCATGCCTGGGCACTCCCTAAAGATGCACACTTCCCATGCCTGGGCACTCCCTAAAGCCGCACACTTCCCGTGCCTGGGCACTCCCTAAAGCCGCACACTTCCCATGCCTGGGCACTCCCTAAAGATGCACACTTCCCGTGCCTGGGCACTCCCTAAAGCCGCACACTTCCCGTGCCTGGGCACTCCCTAAAGCCACACACTTCCCGTGCCTGGGCACTCCCTAAAGCCACACACTTCCCGTGCCTGGGCACTCCCTAAAGCCGCACACTTGCCGTGCCTGGGCACTCCCTAAAGCCGCACACTTGCCATGCCTGGGCACTCCCTAAAGCCGCACACTTGCCATGCCTGGGCACTCCCTAAAGCCGCACACTTGCCATGCCTGTGCACTCCCTAAAGACGCACACTTGCCATTCCTGTGCACTCCCTAAAGATGCACACTTCCCGTACCTGGGCACTCCCTAAAGCCGCACACTTCCCGTGCCTGGGCACTCCCTAAAGCCGCACACTTCCCGTGCCTGTGCACTCCCTAAAGCCGCACACTTCCCATGCCTGGGCACTCCCTAAAGCCGCACACTTCCCGTGCCTGGGCACTCCCTAAAGCCGCACACTTCCCGTGCCTGTGCACTCCCTAAAGCCGCACACTTCCCATGCCTGGGCACTCCCTAAAGCCGCACACTTCCCGTGCCTGGGCACTCCCTAAAGCCGCACACTTCCCGTACCTGGGCACTCCCTAAAGCCGCACACTTCCCATGCCTGGGCACTCCCTAAAGCCGCACACTTCCCATGCCTGGACACTCCCTAAAGCCACACACTTCCCATGCCTGGGCACTCCCTAAAGCCGCACACTTCCCGTGCCTGGGCACTCCCTAAAGCCGCACACTTCCCGTGCCTGGGCACTCCCTAAAGCCGCACACTTCCCGTGCCTGGGCACTCCCTAAAGCCGCACACTTCCCGTACCTGGGCACTCCCTAAAGCCGCACACTTCCCATGCCTGGGCACTCCCTAAAGCCGCACACTTCCCGTGCCTGGGCACTCCCTAAAGCCACACCTTCCCATGCCTGGGCACTCCCTAAAGCCACACACTTCCCATGCCTGGGCACTCCCTAAAGCCGCACACTTCCCGTGCCTGGGCACTCCCTAAAGCCGCACACTTCCCATGCCTGTGCACTCCCTAAAGACGCACACTTCCCATGCCTGGGCACTCCCTAAAGCCGCACACTTCCCGTGCCTGGGCACTCCCTAAAGCCGCACACTTCCCATGCATGGGCACTCCCTAAAGCCACACACTTCCCGTGCCTGGGCACTCCCTAAAGACGCACACTTCCTGTGCCCCCCCTAAAGTGCACTTTTTGTGCCTAGGCACTCCTTAACGCAGTACACTTCCTGTGTAACGCCGTGCCTAGCCAGTGTTTGTGTGTACTGTGCGGGAGGTGCTTTTACTAAGGAAAGGTATGGATCCATGTTAATGCTTTACAGGAACACAAGATCCATGCCTTCCCTACTGACAGAACAGGGATCTGCCTTGCTTACATTGAACGCCATTCTAGCTCTCTGCCTAATGATCGGCGGGTGCCGGCGGACATCAAATGCGCGGCACCCACAGATCAGCTTCCACTGGGTCTAATCACAGTGGGAGCGGTTTGACAGTGGCATACATGCACGCTCCAGACCCTAAATTGTCGATCACGTACCTAGTACATTATCTGGCGCAGCAGTGCCACCTTGCTGCAAAGCGGTTAAAATGGGTTTAAAAGATAAAAATGCACTCACATCGGGAAACGGTTAAGTACACATCCTCCAATCCTGGCTGCAGACCTCGGCAGGGTAACGGCTGGGGGTAGAAAGGAAGCGTCTGGAAGCGTGCCACAGATCTTACTCACCGGGAGGGCGCTGTTGAGGAGACCCGAGCGGAGACGGAGAGCGCCCTCGGAGGTTTGGCGTGAAGCACACCGCTAACGGCAATACTGGTGACCAGGCCTCCGTCATTTTTGGGCATTCCACAATACAGGGGCCATTTCAATAACCTGCACCCACCTTCTCATCATAATAATGTTGAAGGTTCCCCAAATCCCGACCACAAAACCAGGACAACACGCTGCCCAGCGACCTCCTGAACTTTACATGAAACCCAAATCATTTCCCCAAACACTGGAAAGCAGCCAATCAGACCAGTGAATGCCCACCACCACACACTGATCACAGATCTGCCGCTGTCACCCATCATAGCCGCGGTGTCCGCCATCATAGCCGCGGTGTCCGCCATCATAGCCGCGGTGTCACCCATCATAGCCGCGGTGTCACCCATCATAGCCGCGGTGTCACACGTCTGAATGACCCCCCAACACTAAAGGTACGTTCCAAAGAAACAATCAGTGATGCGCACTGTCCTCACCTCTCCGCTCTTGTGACAGATGCTACATTTGATGATATCGGGGACATCCGAGGAGCTTTGGGTGCTCTGGGAGGTCTGAGAAGTTTGGGAGGTCTGGGAAGTCTGGGAGGTCTGGGTACTTGATCGTGGTTGGGCCTCGAAGAGGGAGAGGCAGGCATTGGAGCAGAATTCCTGGAAGGATCCCGCAGGACCAGTCTGGGCCACCACAGACTCTTTGGAGTTACGAATGTCCCTGAAAAGATCACATCATGATTATTATCACACAAGAACAGTTACAGTACAATATCAGAGGGTTAGGAGGACCCTGATCCTGAGAGCTTACACTCTAATAGGGAGGGGCAAGCAATACAAAAAGGGAACAAGTGTGAGGGATGAATTGATGGAGAAGGTAAAAGCTCAGTTAGGTGGAGGAATAGTCTTCCCTGAAGAGAATCACCTAAAGGTGGACAGAGTAGGAGATAGAGAGATTGGAGTAGGGAATTCAAAGGATGGGAGAGGCTCTGGAGAAGTCCTGGAGGTGGGCATGGAAGGAGGTAAAGAGGGAGTCGGAGAGCAGGAGGTCTTGGGAGAACGGTTTGAGTGATATTATGGGATTAGGTTGGTTACATAGCTTAGGGCAGCGTTGTGGAAGGCTTTCTATGTTGTGTTCTGAATTATATTAGTTGGTCAAACGGAGCGAATGGCAAAGAAAGGGGGGGGGAGGACACTGAATGGAGGACAGTGGAGGGATTGGCAGAGAGGGGTGGAGGACACTGAATGGAGGCCAGTGGAGGGATTGGTAGAGAGGGGTGGAAGACACTGAATGGAGGCCAGTGTAGGGATTGATAGAGAGGGGTGGAGGACACAGAATGGAGGGCAGTGTAGGGATTGATAGAGAGGGGTGGAGGACACTGAATGGAGGACAGTGGAGGGATTGGTAGAGAGGGGTGGAGGACACTGAATGGAGGGCAGTGTAGGGATTGATAGAGAGGGGTGGAGGACACTGAATGAAGGACAGTGGAGGGATTGGCAGAGAGGGGTGGAGGACACAGAATGGAGGGCAGTGTAGGGATTGATAGAGAGGGGTGGAGGACACTGAATGGAGATCAGTGGAGGGATTGGTAGAGAGGGGTGGAGGACACTGAATGGAGGACAGTGGAGGGATTGATAGAGAGGGGTGGAGGACACTGAATGGAGATCAGTGGAGGGATTGGTAGAGAGGGGTGGAGGACACAGAATGGAGGACAGTGGAGGGATTGGCAGAGAGGGGTGGAGGACACTGAATGGAGGCCAGTGGAGGGATTGGCAGAGAGGGGTGGAGGACACTGAATGGAGGACAGTGGAGGGATTGGTAGAGAGGGGTGGAGGACACTGAATGGAGGACAGTGGAGGGATTGGTAGAGAGGGGTGGAGGACACTGAATGGAGGACAGTGGAGGGATTGGCAGAGAGGGGTGGAGGACACAGAATGGAGGGCAGTGTAGGGATTGATAGAGAGGGGTGGAGGACACTGAATGGAGATCAGTGGAGGGATTGGTAGAGAGGGGTGGAGGACACTGAATGGAGGACAGTGGAGGGATTGGCAGAGAGGGGTGGAGGACACAGAATGGAGGGCAGTGTAGGGATTGATAGAGAGGGGTGGAGGACACTGAATGGAGATCAGTGGAGGGATTGGTAGAGAGGGGTGGAGGACACTGAATGGAGATCAGTGGAGGGATTGGTAGAGAGGGGTGGAGGACACTGAATGGAGGACAGTGGAGGGATTGGTAGAGAGGGGTGGAGGACACTGAATGGAGGACAGTGGAGGGATTGGCAGAGAGGGGTGGAGGACACAGAATGGAGGGCAGTGTAGGGATTGATAGAGAGGGGTGGAGGACACTAAATGGAGATCAGTGGAGGGATTGGTAGAGAGGGGTGGAGGACACTGAATGGAGGACAGTGGAGGGATTGGCAGAGAGGGGTGGAAGACACTGAATGGAGGCCAGTGGAGGGATTGGTAGAGAGGGGTGGAAGACACTGAATGGAGGCCAGTGTAGGGATTGGTAGAGAGGGGTGGAAGACACTGAATGGAGGCCAGTGTAGGGATTGATAGAGAGGGGTGGAGGACACAGAATGGAGGGCAGTGTAGGGATTGATAGAGAGGGGTGGAGGACACTGAATGGAGGACAGTGGAGGGATTGGCAGAGAGGGGTGGAGGACACTGAATGGAGGCCAGTGGAGGGATTGGCAGAGAGGGGTGGAGGACACTGAATGGAGGACAGTGGAGGGATTGGTAGAGAGGGGTGGAGGACACTGAATGGAGGACAGTGGAGGGATTGGCAGAGAGGGGTGGAGGACACAGAATGGAGGGCAGTGTAGGGATTGATAGAGAGGGGTGGAGGACACTGAATGGAGATCAGTGGAGGGATTGGTAGAGAGGGGTGGAGGACACTGAATGGAGGACAGTGGAGGGATTGGCAGAGAGGGGTGGAAGACACTGAATGGAGGCCAGTGGAGGGATTGGTAGAGAGGGGTGGAAGACACTGAATGGAGGGCAGTGTAGGGATTGATAGAGAGGGGTGGAGGACACAGAATGGAGGGCAGTGTAGGGATTGATAGAGAGGGGTGGAGGACACTGAATGGAGGACAGTGGAGGGATTGGCAGAGAGGGGTGGAGGACACTGAATGGAGGCCAGTGGAGGGATTGGTAGAGAGGGGGTGGAGGACACTGAATGGAGGCCAGTGTAGGGATTGGTAGAGGGGGGGGGGGGGGGAGGACACTGAATGGAGGCCAGTGTAGGGATTGGTAGACACTGAGCGGTTGGTAAGGAAGGTGAGTCTGGCTGCATCACTCATGATAAACAGGAGGATGGTTTGTGCGGAGGTCAGCCAATGAAAAGGAAGCTGTAATAGTCCTGGTAAGAGATAAGAAGCTCTGGGGGGTCATTGTATAATAGGGGGGGGGAGGGGAATATTTGGAGAGTTAATTTTTCTTTCCTGAAAGCTAAAAGAAGCTGATGAAGCAGAGGGAAGAGCGGGGCCACTTACTTCTTACAGAAGGTACAGATCTTCTTGCAGAGCGGTTTCTTGGAGAAGGTGGTAAGACACACGGAGGAGCAGAAGAGTTGCGGCAGACCTTTGCGCTGATAGGCGGTTTGACCTTTCTGTAGCGGCGTGCGGCATTGAGCACAAGACATCTTGGTGAGAGTCGGCTTCGGAGGCCGGGGTGGCACTTGTTGGCGCAGAGACATGCGGGTTGGTCGCTTTGGTGCCGAACGGTTGGGGATGAAGTCCTCATCGTTGGGGTCGTCTATCATGGCGTCGGAGTCTTCGTCAGAGATCTGCACTGCAGGACGGATCATAGACAGGGAAATGTCAGACGGAGGAGGAGGACGCCGATGGGCAACAAGACTGAGAACCGCAACCCCTCCTCACCTAAACCTCCATTACCACAAACCAAAATAATACTGAGCAGCAGAGGCCTTCAATGCCTGGACATAGTATGTGACCCCCCTCCAATGATGGGGTTCAGGGGATCTCCAGTGAACGGTCCTGGTAATCCTCCATCATACAAAAACATTGCAGAAAATTGCGTTCATCCAACCTTGTGATATTTACTAAAACCGAGTGTCACAGTACGATGACTACTTACTGCTTTCCTGGGGGGCCCGGATACTTTCTTCAGCTCTAAGACTCTCCGATCTGCGCGTTCTCTCACTGCGCTTCGGTTCCTGGAAGACAAAATCATCGGAACCATCAAAAGGGATCTTCAATCCTCCCTCCACCCCCCCCCCCCCATTCTTATATCTTCCCTCCATCCCCCCTCCCCTTCAGTCTTATATCCTCCCTCCATCCCCTTCATTCTAATATCCTCCCTCCATCCCCCCTTCATTATTATTTCCTCCCTCCATCCATCCCCCCTCACCTTCAGTTTTATATCCTCCCTCTGTCCTCCCCTTCAGTCTTATATCCTCCCTCCATCCTCCCCCCCTTCAGTCTTATATCCTCCCTCCATCCCCCCTTCCCTTCAGTCTTATATATCCTCCCTCCATCCCCTTCATTCTAATATCCTCCCTCCATCCCCCCTTCATTATTATTTCCTCCCTCCATCCCCCCTCACCTTCAGTTTTATATCCTCCCTCTGTCCTCCCCTTCAGTCTTATATCCTCCCTCCATCCTCCCCCCCCTTCAGTCTTATATCCTCCCTCCATCCCCCCTTCCCTTCAGTCTTATATCCTCCCTCCATCCCCCCCCCCTTCAGTCTTATATCCTCCCTCCATCCCCCCTCCCCTTCAGTCTTATATCCTCCCTCCATCCCCCTCAGTCTTATATCCTCCCTCCATCCCCCCTTCCCTTCAGTCTTATATCCTCCCTCCATCCCCCCTTCCCTTCATTATTATATCCTCCCTCCATCCCCTCTCCCCTTCAGTCTTATATCCTCCC
The DNA here is from genome assembly GCF_965119305.1 of Pelophylax lessonae. NCBI lineage: Eukaryota > Metazoa > Chordata > Amphibia > Anura > Ranidae > Pelophylax > Pelophylax lessonae. Next base: position 301,305,014 of record NC_138774.1, read on the forward strand.
TCCATCCCCCCTTCAGTCTTATATCCTCTCTCCATTCCCCCTTCAGTCTTCTATCCTCCCTCCGTTCCTCCCCTTCAGTCTTATATCCTCCCTCCATCCCCCCTTCCCTTCAGTCTTATATCCTCCCTCCATCCCCCCCCCCTTCAGTTTTATATCCTCCCTCCATCCCCCCTCCCCTTCAGTCTTATATCCTCCCTCCATCCCCCTCAGTCTTATATCCTCCCTCCATCCCCCCTTCCCTTCAGTCTTATATCCTCCCTCCATCCCCCCTTCCCTTCATTATTATATCCTCCCTCCATCCCCTCTCCCCTTCAGTCTTATATCCTCCCTCCATCCCCCCTTCAGTCTTATATCCTCTCTCCATTCCCCCTTCAGTCTTCTATCCTCCCTCCGTTCCCCCCCTTCAGTCTTATATCCTCCCTCCATCCCCTCTCCCCTTCAGTCTTATATCCTCCCTCCGTTCCCCCCCTTCAGTCTTATATCCTCTCCCCGTTCTCCCCCCTTCAGTCTTATTTCCTCCCTCCGTTCCCCCTTCATTATTATATCCTCCCTCCATCCCCCCTTCATTATTATATCCTCCCTCCATCCCCCCTTCATTATTATATCCTCCCTCCATCCCCCCCTCATTATTATATCCTCCCTCCATCCCCCCCTTCATTATTATATCCTCCCTCCATCATTATATCGTTCCTCCATCCCCCCTCCCCTTCAGTCTTATATCCTCCCTCTGTCCCCCCCTTCATTCTTATATCCTCCCTCCATTCCCCCTCCCCTTCATTCTAATATCCTCCCTCCATCCCCCCTTCATTATTATATCCTCCCTCCATCCCCCCTTCATTGTTATATCCTCCCTCCATCCCCCCTTCATTATTATATCCTCCCTCCACCCCCCCTCCCCTTCAGTCTTATATCCTTCCTCCATTCCCCCCCCCTTCATTCTTAGAAACTCCCTCCATCCCCCCTCCCCTTCATTCTTATATCCTCCCTCCATTCCCCCCTTCATTATTATATCCTCCTTCTGTCCCCCCCTCCCCTTCAGTCTTATATCCTCCCTCCGTCCCCCCCTTCAGTCTTATATCCTCCCTCCATCCCCTCTTCCCTGCAGTCTTATATCCTCCCTCCGTCCCCCCCCCTTCAGTCTTATATCCTCCCTCCGTTCCCCCCCTTCAGTCTTATATCCTCCCTCCATTCCCCCCCTTCAGTCTTATATCCTCCCTCCATCCCCCCTTCAGTCTTATATCCTCCCTCCATCCCCCCTCCCCTTCAGTCTTATATCCTCTCCCCATACCCCCCTTCAGTCTTATATCCTCCCTCCGTTCCCCCCTTCAGTCTTATATCCTCTCCCCGTTCTCCCCCCTTCAGTCTTATATCCTCCCTCCGTTCCCCCTTCATTATTATATCCTCCCTCCATCCCCCCTTCATTATTATATCCTCCCTCCATCCCCCCCTTCATTATTATATCCTCCCTCCATCCCCACTCCCCTTCAGTCTTATATCCTCCCTCCTTCCCCCCTTCATTATTATACCGTCCCTCCATCCCCCCTCCCCTTCAGTCTTATATCCTCCCTCTGTCCCCCCCTTCATTCTTATATCCTCCCTCCATTCCCCCTCCCCTTCATTCTAATATCCTCCCTCCATCCCCCCTTCATTATTATATCCTCCCTCCATCCCCCCTTCATTATTATATCCTCCCTCCATCCCCCCTTCATTATTATATCCTCCCTCCATCCCCCCTCCAGTCTTATATCCTTCCTCCATTCCCCCCCCCTTCATTCTTAGAAACTCCCTCCATCCCCCCTCCCCTTCATTCTTATATCCTCCCTCCATCCCCCCCTTCATTATTATATCCTCCTTCTGTCCCCCCCTCCCATTCAGTCTTATATCCTCCCTTCGTCCCCCCCTCCCATTCATTCTTATATCCTCCCTTCGTCCCCCCCCCTTCATTCTTATATCCCTCCCTCCTTCCCTTCAGTCTAATACCCTCCCTCCGTCCCCCCCCTTCATTCTTATATCCTCCCTCCATCCCCCCCTTCATGCTTATATCCTCCCTCCATCCCCCCCTTCATTCTTATATCCTCCCTCCATCCCCCCTCCCCTTCAGTCTTATATCCTCCCTCCATTACCTCCCCTCCCCTTCATTCTTATATCCTCCCTCCATCCCCCCTTCATTATTATATCCTCCCTCTGTCCCCACCTCCCATTCAGTCTCATATCCTCCCTTCGTCCCCCCTCCCATTCAGTCTTACATCCTCCCCCCGTCCCCCCCTTCATTCCTATATCCCTCCCTCCTTCCCTTCAGTCTAATACCCTCCCTCCGCCCACCCCATTCATTCTTATATCCTCCCTCCATCTCCCCCTTCATGCTTATATCCTCCCTCCATCCCCCCTTCATTCTTATATCCTCCCTCCATCCCCCCTTCAGTCTTATATACTTCCTCCCTCATCCCCTTAATTCCTATATCCTCCCTCCAGTCTTATATCCTCTCTCTGCCCTCCCCCCTTTAGTCATATCCTCCCTCCAGTCTTATATCCTCTCTCTGCCCCCCCCCCTTTCAGTCTTATATCCTCTCTGTCCCCCCTTCAGTCTTCTATTCTCCCTCCCCTTCAGTCTTGTAACATCCCCCTTCGGTCTTATATATTCTCCCCCCCCTTTCCCTTCAGTTTTATATCCTCCCCCTCCCATTCAGTCTGATAACCTCCTCCTCTCCCCCCTTCGAAACGCGTCCGCAAGCAGGGACCAAGGTCAGGCTTGGTCCCCCCCCCAATGCTAGAAGTTTCAGGTGGTCTGGGAACGTTAAGCCACGTGGTGTGGCTTGATGAGCATTTTTATCACCTCTGTTGTAATACATTTTTGTTGGTTAATGCATTAGTCCCCTTTCTTTTATTCATTTTTGCAGTGCTTCAAGGATAGCCAAAGGATGGGCCCCCGGTCCTAGGGGACAGCAAGGCTTCTAAGGAATCATTCACATCTGTTACAGTGGAACAGTCACTACTGGGTTATTTCACCCATGTGCAGGAGTATTGTTATCCCAACAATGTCAGGATCCTCCCAGGTGGCTGACAGGCTTTCAGCGAGCCGACTGTCAGAGTCCGCCATTCCAGTCTGAGGTCCAGAGCGCTCTGGAGAAGGTTTTCATCAAGGATGTCTCTGTACATTGCTGCATTCATATTTCCCTCCATCCTGACTAGTCTCCCAGTTCCTGCCGCTGAAACATCCCCACACCATGATGCTGCCACCACCATGCTTCACAGTAGGGATGGTATTGGCCAGGTGATGGGCGGTGCCTGGTTTCCTCCAGACATGACGCTTGCCATTCAGGCCAAAGAGTTCAATCTTTGTTTCATCAGAGCAGAGAATTTTGTTTCTCATGGTCTGAGAGTCCTTCAGGTTCCTTTTGGTAAACTCCAGGCGGGCTGTCATGTGACTTTTACTGAGGAGTGGCTTCCGTCTGGCCACACCCATACAGGTCTGATTGGTGGAGTGCTGCAGAGATGGTTGTTCTTCTGGAAGGTTCTCCTCTCTCCACAGAGAAACACTGAAGTTCTGTCAGAGTGACCATCGGGTTCTTGGTCACCTCCCTGACTAAGGTCCCCCTCCCCCGATCGCTCAGTTTGGCCGGGCGGCCGCTCTAGGAAGAGTCCTGGTGGTTCCAAATTTCTTCCATTTACAGATGATGGAGGCCACTGTGCTCATTGGGACCTTCAATGCTGCAGAAATGTTTCTGTACCCTTCCCCCCCATCTGTGCCTCCATACAATCCTGTCTCCGAGGTCTACAGACAATTCCTTGGACTTCATGGCTTGGTTTGTGCTCTGACATGCACTGTTACCTGTGGGACCTTCTATAGACAGGTGTGCGCCTTTCCAAATCATGTCCAATCAACTGAATTTACCACAGGTGGACTCCAATCAAGTAGTAGAAACATCTCAAGGATGATCAGTGGAAACAGGAGGCACCTGAGCTCAATTCTGAGTGTCATGGCAAAGGGTGAGAATACTTATGTACATGGCAAAGGGTGTGAATACTTATGTACATGGGATTTTTCTCCTTTTTATTTTTAATAAATTTGCAAAGATTTCAAAACTTCTCTCACGTTGTCATTATGGGGGATTGTTTGTAGAATTTTGAGGAAAATAATGAATTGAATCCATTTTGGAATAAGGCTGTAATATAAAATGTGGAAGAAGTGAAGCTCTGTGACAACCTCACTCAGGACAGGGACTGTTGGAAGGGATGGCAGGCTAGACTCTTGCCTATGGGCCCTGGCTTGTGAGGGAACACTGCTCTTTGTGGGGTGTATGCTGGGGGGACCCATGGAGTAATGTTACTTTGAATTCAAGTCCACATCTTCCCAAGACACACAGACTCTGGGACTCTAGGCCCAGGGGGTTCCCGTTTAGGGCCTAGCTGCCAATTGCCAATAGGGGAATGCTCCGCACAGTCAGACTCCTAGCAGATGCCAATATCAGCTCAACCACCTGTCTTCCACACATTGTTGATTGTTGAGTGCTGATTAACTCACCGATTGTCTACTGTGGGGATGTGTTTACACTTATAATAATGAGTATTGTACTTTGTGAGCTCGATGACGGCAAGTCTGCTAGTTAATTAGCTCAAGTTAAATAAATCATTGTCATCTATTAGTTGCTATTGGGAAAGTAGAATACTGTTTGTGTTGGTTGTTCCTTAGATATATTAATTATATTTCTGTATACAATTTCATCTGCATACGATAATGTAATCAGGTACCTGACCTGGTGGGGTATATATTTGGTGTGAGTTTGTTCAATAAATGTTCCAGATCTTATACAAGCTATTCCTGGCTAGATTTGTAGGGGGGGCAGCTGTAATATCTGATATCTATGTTCCGACTGAAGGAAGCCGTATTCTGACAGAAGCCCACAAGCACATTGGGGGGGGTCGCTGTTCCATTCCAGGCTGTGGAAAAAGTGAAGATCTGAGAATAAATTCTGCATGCGCTGTACGTCTTCCATAATGTGCTAGTATATGATGCACACTAGCACATAATTCCTTGACCTTGCAGGTGGAATTATTATTTTTTTTTTTAAAGCTTTACTACCGTTGGAAGCCGGTCATAGATGGTTGGAATTTTTGGCCGATTCAGCAGAGCCTGGCTGAGATTAAAACCATGTATTGGCAGGCTGATCGATCGATCAACTTGGGTGCAACCAGTCGGTCAGGTTTTTCATGCAATTATTGCAGGCAGCTATAGACGCTAGCAGAGAACACGATCGCTCTGTGGAAGGGATTCCCCAATCAAAGAATTGAGCAATTTATTTACCTGCATCCTGTGGTGGAGAAAAAGAAAGTTCCTTTAGATGGGGAGCCGTGAATTTTGGGTGGGGGGGTGGATTGTGGCGTTCCAGGTGCCCTATACCCAAAATTACCAGTTACCTTCAAAGTTGCACAGAGCACCGCAAGGGGAGGGGGAGAGGACTATGGGGTCACTTTCTACACGGAACCCCCAGAATAGAGGTCTGAGCTCTGCAAATCCCCCCCCCCCTCCCAGGACAAGACAATAATCGCCCATAGAGATCCTTACCGAGGCAGCCTTGTCCCCTTCAGAGCTCTTATCTTCCTGGCTGTCACCTGCAGAGAGGAGCACATGGTGAGGGAGGAGTCATATACATTGTATATACACCGAAACACGGATACATTGTGACACGACCCCACACGCCGCCGGACACGCCCCTTTGCCCCACCGGACTCGCCCCCACGCAACGCCGGATGCCCCCACGCACCGATGGAAACGCCCCCTTCGCACTACGTGACACCACTGCCAGACAGGCCCCATGTGGCACCACTGCCGGACACGCCCCTCACAACGTCACTGTCAGACACGCCCCTTAGCCCCGCGCGATGCAGCTACCGGACACGCCCCTTCTTCCCATGTGACACCGCTGCCAGACACGCCCCTTCGTCCCATGTGACACCGCTGCCAGACACGCCCCTTCGTCCCATGTGACACCGCTGCCAGACACGCCCCTTCGTCCCATGTGACACCGCTGCCAGACACGCCCCTTCGTCCCATGTGACACCGCTGCCAGACACGCCCCTTCGTCCCATGTGACACCGCTGCCAGACACGCCCCTTCGTCCCATGTGACACCGCTGCCAGACACGCCCCTTCGTCCCATGTGACACCGCTGCCAGACACGCCCCTTCGTCCCATGTGACACCGCTGCCAGACACGCCCCTTCGTCCCATGTGACACCGCTGCCAGACACGCCCCTTCGTCCCATGTGACACCGCTTCCAGACACGCCCCTTCGTCCCATGTGACACCGCTGCCAGACACGCCCCTTCGTCCCATGTGACACCGCTGCCAGACACGCCCCTTCGTCCCATGTGACACCGCTGCCAGACACGCCCCTTCGTCCCATGTGACACCGCTGCCAGACACGCCCCTTCGTCCCATGTGACACCGCTGCCAGACACGCCCCTTCGTCCCATGTGACATCGCTGCCAGACACGCCCCTTCGTCCCATGTGACACCGCCGCCAGACACGCCCCTTCGTCCCATGTGACACCGCCGCCAGACACGCCCCTTCGTCCCATGTGACATCGCTGCCAGACACGCCCCTTCGTCCCATGTGACACCGCTGCCAGACACGCCCCTTCATCCCATGTGACACCGCTTCCAGACACGCCCCTTCTTCCCATGTGAATCCGCTGCCAGACACGCCCCTTCGTCCCATGTGACACCGCTGCCAGACACGCCCCTTCGTCCCATGTGACACCGCTTCCAGACACACCCCTTCGTCCCATGTGACACCGCTGCCAGACACACCCCTTCGTCCCATGTGACACCGCTGCCAGACACACCCCTTCGTCCCATGTGACACCGCTGCCAGACACACCCCTTCGTCCCATGTGACACCGCTGCCAGACACACCCCTTCGTCCCATGTGACACCGCTGCCAGACACACCCCTTCGTCCCATGTGACACCGCTGCCAGACACACCCCTTCGTCCCATGTGACACCGCTGCCAGACACACCCCTTCGTCCCATGTGACACCGCTGCCAGACACACCTTGTCCCATGTGACACCGCTGCCAGACACGCCCCTTCGTCCCATGTGACATCGCTGCCAGACACGCCCCTTCATCCCATGTGACACCGCCGCCAGACACGCCCCTTCGTCCCATGTGACACCGCTGCCGGACACGCCCCTTCGTCCCATGTGACACCGCTGCCAGACACACCCCTTCGTCCCATGCGACACCACTGGCGGACACACCCCTTTGTCCCATGTGACACTGCTGCTGGACAGCCTCCTTCATACCATGTGACACCACTGCTGACGCCACTGCCGGACACGCCCCCCGCCCGTGACAAAACTGCCGGACACGCCCCTTCTTCCCATGCGACACCGCTGCCGGACACACCCCTTCGTCCCATGTGACACCGCTGCCGGACACGCCCCTTCGTCCCATGTGACACCGCTGCCAGACACACCCCTTCGTCCCATGCGACACCACTGGCGGACACACCCCTTTGTCCCATGTGACACTGCTGCTGGACAGCCTCCTTCATACCATGTGACACCACTGCTGACGCCACTGCCGGACACGCCCCCCGCCCGTGACAAAACTGCCGGACACGCCCCTTCTTCCCATGCGACACCGCTGCCGGACACACCCCTTCGTCCCATGTGACACCGCTGCCAGACACACCCCTTCGTCCCATGTGACACCGCTGCCAGACACACCCCTTCGTCCCATGTGACACCGCTGCCAGACACACCCCTTCGTCCCATGTGACACCGCTGCCAGACACGCCCCTTCGTTCCATGTGACACCGCTGCCAGACACGCCCCTTCGTCCCATGTGACATCGCTGCCAGACACGCCCCTTCATCCCATGTGACACCGCCGCCAGACACGCCCCTTCGTCCCATGTGACACCGCTGCCAGACACGCCCCTTCGTCCCATGTGACACTGCTGCTGGACAGCCTCCTTCATACCATGTGACACCACTGCCGGACACACCCCTTTGTCCCATGTGACACTGCTGCTGGACAGCCTCCTTCATACCATGTGACACCACTGCCGGACACACCCCTTTGTCCCATGTGACACTGCTGCTGGACAGCCTCCTTCATACCATGTGACACCACTGCTGACGCCACTGCCGGACACGTCCCCCGCCTGTGACAAAACTGCCGGACACACCCCTTCTTCCCATGCGACACCGCTGCCGGACACACCCGTCCGTCCTATGTGACACCACTGCCGGGCACGCCCCTTTGTCCCATGTGACACAGCTACTGGACACACCCCTTAATACTATGTGACACAAGTGCTGTTTGATGATTGGCAGCTCAGACAGTGCTATGACATGACAAAGATCTCCTGATCACAAGTGTACGTAAAGGTAATGGGGGGGGCACTGATGAGCAAAGGAAGGGAGGAGGGGGCAAAGTACAGCCAGATAGATAGTCTTCCCCTCCCTGAGCCTGATTGTCCATGGCCCCACCCCTTTCATTCATTGGATTTCAGTTCTTACCAAACATGGAAGCTCAGACATCCACCCATCAAGGCATTTTGATATTTGCATAACTCCTCCCACTGCTTATATCAGGACTGAGGGCTAGAAGGCTTTTCTGACTGATATACCACCTACCATGCATGCCCCCCCCCCATCCTCTTCCACAGGTACACGCTTACCCCCATGTTTACATTCTGCTGGTAAATCTTCACACTGGTTGGAGGCACCAGACCTGCGGCGTGTGGGGAAGGGGGGCAACCAAACCCCACTGTGTGTTTGGGGGGGCTGCAACTAGACCCTGCTGTGTGTGAGTGGGGCACCACACCAGCTGCATGTGGGGGTTAGAGGTGCCCCAGACCTGCTGCTTGGGGGGCACTGAGACTTTTCCCACCAATCACTATCTGTTCTTGAATGGTGTCGGGGGAGCTCTATCCCCGCCCCTTCCATCTATAGCTCTATCCTCCAACCCCCCTCCATCCAAGGCTCTATCCCCTGACCCTCCATCTACGGCTCAAACCCAACACCCCCTCTAATCTACGGGTCAATCACATGACCCCCTTAAGTCTACAGGTCTATCCTCCGCCCATCTACAGCTCAACCCCCAGCCCGCCCCTTTTATCTATGGCTTTATCACCTGGCCCCTCCCTCTATGGCAACCCCCCCCCCTCCCCTCTACAACCATCGTGCATAGAATGTACCTTCAGCCTTTAGAACCACTTTAGGGTAACTACCACCAGAAAACGGTGAAACTCCTGACAATGTGTAAAGAATGGGCTCTCGGGAGACAAAGTTTTGGCATTTTGCCGACATCAACAGGCAGCTGCCCGGCAAGAATTGTACAATCCTGGTGATGATGTCACAGGGGGTAATAGAAGGCAAATGGGATGGGGATATTCAGAGGTAAATTGGGCACATGCCGGGATATACCGGGTTTGGTCATTCACAAACTCTGGACTTCCAATTCTACAAAATTGAAATCCATCACACACGAGGGATTTTACTCCATATTGCACTCACCGGGGGACGATTTGTCTCCAGACTCCCTATCCGCCTCCTTCGAAGACTCCCCCGCGTTGACGCCTGATTCGGAATCTGTGCTCATGCTGCGGTCAGCATTGGGGGTAGGGCGGGGTTTAAGCATAGGGCGGAGCCTCATCCTCCTGGAGACAGTCTGGCTCGGCTGAGGTGAGTCCGCCTCTTTCTCCGGAGCTTCTCCCCCAGCTTTATCTTCCGGCAGACAATTGTTCCTTTCCCCGGACTCGGAGCCAATCCGATCTCCATTCTCCTCGATGTGTTGGGATCGGCGGCTCTTTGGGCGATCCGGTTCCGGCTTTTTAATGATTTCCTCGCCTACGAAGACCACGTCATCCTTCCCGTCATTGGCCAGAGGGTCCTCCGAGTTCTCCTCCTCGGGGGCCGGATCTTTCTTCTTCACATCGCCTTTTGTCTTCAGGTTGGTTTTATTGTTCTCCTCATTGGGCAGATCTTCCACCGGCTTCGGGCTCTCCGACACCTCCGGCGTGTTCTGACTCTCCGCCTCCTTACTTTCATCACACTCCATAGTAGGGGGTGGGGAAGGCTGGGGGCCCCGGGGGGATAGATCGCTTCTTCTGTTCAGAGATCGAAGATTCCTACTAGAAGATCTTCTAGAGACAGGCGAGGAACTTCTGTCCATTAATAAGGAGGACCACAGAGAGATGGCCTACCTACAGGAGGAGAGATCAGAGTGAGAACATACCACCAACGGGACCAACAGTCTACCCCCCCACCGCCCCCAACGTGACAGGCAATCTATACACTGACCACCAACGTGACCAACAGTCTACCCCCCCACCCCCCCCAACGTGACAGGCAATCTATACACTGACAACCAACGTGACGAACAGTCTCCCCACCCACCCCCCCCAACGTGACAGGCAATCTATACACTGACCACCAACGTGACCAACAGTCTACCCCCCCACCGCCCCCAACGTGACAGGCAATCTATACACTGACCACCAATGTAAGGAACATTCTTCCCACTGACCACCAATGTAAGGGACATTCTTCTCACTGACCACCAATGTAAGGAACATTCTTCCCACTGGCCACCAATGTAAGAGACATTCTTCCCACTGACCACCAATGTAAGGGACATTCTTCTCACTGACCACCAATGTAAGGAGCATTCTTCCCACTGACCACCAATGTAAGGAACATTCTTCCCACTGACCACCAATGTAAGGAACATTCTTCTCACTGATCACCAATGTAAGGGACATTCTTCTCACTGACCACCAATGTAAGGAGCATTCTTCCCACTGACCACCAATGTAAGGGACATTCTTCCCACTGACCACCAATGTAAGGGACATTCTTCCCACTCACCACCAATGTAAGGGACATTCTTCTCACTGACCACCAATGTAAGGAACATTCTTCACACTGACCACCAATGTAAGGGACATTCTTCCCACTGACCACCAATGTAAGGGACATTCTTCCCACTGACCACCAATGTAAGGGACATTCTTCTCACTGACCACCAATGTAAGGAACATTCTTCACACTGACCACCAATGTAAGGGACATTCTTCCCACTGACCACCAATGTAAGGGACATTCTTCCCACTGACCACCAATGTAAGGAGCATTCTTCCCACTGACCACCAATGTAAGGAACATTCTTCCCACTGACCACCAATGTAAGGAACATTCTTCTCACTGATCACCAATGTAAGGGACATTCTTCTCACTGACCACCAATGTAAGGAGCATTCTTCCCACTGACCACCAATGTAAGGGACATTCTTCCCACTGACCACCAATGTAAGGGACATTCTTCCCACTGACCACCAATGTAAGGGACATTCTTCTCACTGACCACCAATGTAAGGAACATTCTTCACACTGACCACCAATGTAAGGGACATTCTTCCCACTGACCACCAATGTAAGGGACATTCTTCTCACTGACCACCAATGTAAGGAACATTCTTCACACTGACCACCAATGTAAGGGACATTCTTCCCACTGACCACCAATGTAAGGGACATTCTTCCCACTGACCACCAATGTAAGGAGCATTCTTCCCACTGACCACCAATGTAAGGAACATTCTTCCCACTGACCACCAATGTAAGGAACATTCTTCCCACTGACCACCAATGTAAGGGACATTCTTCCCACTGACCACCAATGTAAGGGACATTCTTCTCACTGACCACCAATGTAAGGAGCATTCTTCCCACTGACCACCAATGTAAGGGACATTCTTCTCACTGACCCCCAATGTAAGGAACATTCTTCCCACTGACCACCAATGTAAGGGACATCCTTCCCACTGACCACCAATGTAAGGGACATTCTTCCCACTGACCACCAATGCAAGGGACATTCTTCCCACTGACCACCAATGCAAGGGACATTCTTCCCACTGACCACCAATGTAAGGGACATTCTTCCCACTGACCACCAATGTAAGGGACATTCTTCCCACTGACCACCAATGTAAGGAACATTCTTCCCACTGACCACCAATGTAAGGAACATTCTTCTCACTGATCACCAATGTAAGGGACATTCTTCTCACTGACCACCAATGTAAGGAGCATTCTTCCCACTGACCACCAATGTAAGGGACATTCTTCCCACTGACCACCAATGTAAGGGACATTCTTCCCACTGACCACCAATGTAAGGGACATTCTTCTCACTGACCACCAATGTAAGGAACATTCTTCACACTGACCACCAATGTAAGGGACATTCTTCCCACTGACCACCAATGTAAGGGACATTCTTCTCACTGACCACCAATGTAAGGAACATTCTTCACACTGACCACCAATGTAAGGGACATTCTTCCCACTGACCACCAATGTAAGGGACATTCTTCCCACTGACCACCAATGTAAGGAGCATTCTTCCCACTGACCACCAATGTAAGGAACATTCTTCCCACTGACCACCAATGTAAGGAACATTCTTCCCACTGACCACCAATGTAAGGGACATTCTTCCCACTGACCACCAATGTAAGGGACATTCTTCTCACTGACCACCAATGTAAGGAGCATTCTTCCCACTGACCACCAATGTAAGGGACATTCTTCTCACTGACCCCCAATGTAAGGAACATTCTTCCCACTGACCACCAATGTAAGGGACATCCTTCCCACTGACCACCAATGTAAGGGACATTCTTCCCACTGACCACCAATGCAAGGGACATTCTTCCCACTGACCACCAATGCAAGGGACATTCTTCCCACTGACCACCAATGTAAGGGACATTCTTCCCACTGACCACCAATGTAAGGGACATTCTTCCCACTGACCACCAATGTAAGGGACATTCTTCCCACTGACCACCAATGGAAGGGACATTCTTCCCACTGACCACCAATGTAAGGGACATTCTTCTCACTGACCACCAATGTAAGGGACATTCTTCCCACTGATCACCAATGTAAGGGACATTCTTCCCACCGGCCCCCAACATAACGGACAATCTCCCCACCAGCCACCAAAGAAATGGTTAATCTTCCCACCCGTCCCACAAAGAGAAGGACAATCTCCCCACCAGCCACCAATGAGAAGGACAATCTCCCCACCAGCCACGAATGAGAAGGACAATCTCCCCACCAGCCACCAATGAGAAGGACAATCTCCCCACCAGCAACCAATGAGACCGACAATCTCCCCACCAGCCACCAATGAGAAGGACAATCTCCCCACCAGCCACCAATGAGACCGACAATCTCCCCACCACCCACCAATGAGACAGACAATCTCCCCACCAGCCACCAATGAGACAGACAATCTCCCCACCAGCCACCAATGAGAAGGACAATCTCCCCACCAGCCACCATTGAGACCGACAATCTCCCCACCAGCCACCAATGGGACCGACAATCTCCCCACCAGCCACCAATGGAGAAGGACAATCTCCTCACCAGCCACCAATGAGAAGGACAATCTCCCCACCAGCCACCAATGAGAAGGACAATCTCCCCACCAGCCACCAATGGGACCGACAATCTCCTCACCAGCCACCAATGAGAAGGACAATCTCCTCACCAGCCACCAATGAGAAGGACAATCTCCTCACCAGCCATCAATGAGGACAATCTCCCCACCAGCCACCAATGAGACCAACAATCTCCCCACCAGCCACCAATGAGACCGACAATCTCTCCACCAGCCAGCAATGAGATGGACAATCTCCCCACCAATGAGACCAACAATATCCCCACCAGCCACCAATGAGACCGACCATCTCCCCACGAGCCACCAATGAGAAGGACAATCTCCCCACCAACAACCAATGAGACCGACAATCTCCCCACGAGCCACCAATGAGAAGGACAATCTCCTCACCAGCCACCAATGAGAAGGACAATCTCCCCACCAGCCACCAATGAGAAGGACAATCTCCCCACCAGCCACCAATGAGAAGGACAATCTCCTCACCAGCCCCAATGAGAAGGACAATCTCCTCACCAGCCACCAATGAGAAGGACAATCTCCCCACCAGCCACCAATGAGAAAGACAATCTCCCCACGAGCCACCAATGAGACCGACAATCTCCTCACCAGCCACCAATGAGACCGACAATCTCCCCACCAGCCACCAATGAGAAGGACAATCTCCCCACCAGCCACCAATGAGAAGGACAATCTCCCCACCAGCCACCAATGAGACCGACAATCTCCCCACCAGCCACCAATGAGACCGACAAACTCCCCACCAGCCACCAATGAGACCGACAATCTCCTCACCAGCCACCAATGAGACCGACAATCTCCCCACCAGCCACCAATGAGAAGGACAATCTCCTCACCAGCCACCAATGAGACCGACAATCTCCCCACCAGCCACCAATGAGAAGGACAATCTCCCCACCAGCCACCAATGAGAAGGACAATCTCCCCACCAGCCACCATTGAGACCGACAATCTCCCCACCAGCCACCAATGGGACCGACAATCTCCCCACCAGCCACCAATGGAGAAGGACAATCTCCTCACCAGCCACCAATGGGACCGACAATCTCCTCACCAGCCACCAATGAGAAGGACAATCTCCTCACCAGCCACCAATGAGAAGGACAATCTCCTCACCAGCCATCAATGAGGACAATCTCCCCACCAGCCACCAATGAGACCAACAATCTCCCCACGAGCCACCAATGAGACCGACAATCTCCCCACCAGCCACCAATGAGACCGACAATCTCTCCACCAGCCAGCAATGAGATGGACAATCTCCCCACCAATGAGACTGACAATCTCCCCACCAGCCACCAATGAGACCGACAATCTCCCCACGAGCCACCAATGAGAAGGACAATCTCCCCACCAACAACCAATGAGACCGACAATCTCCCCACGAGCCACCAATGAGAAGGACAATCTCCTCACCAGCCACCAATGAGAAGGACAATCTCCCCACCAGCCACCAATGAGAAGGACAATCTCCCCACCAGCCACCAATGAGAAGGACAATCTCCTCACCAGCCACCAATGAGAAGGACAATCTCCCCACCAGCCACCAATGAGACCGACAATCTCCCCACGAGCCACCAATGAGAAGGACAATCTCCCCACCAGCCACCAATGAGAAAGACAATCTCCCCACGAGCCACCAATGAGACCGACAATCTCCTCACCAGCCACCAATGAGACCGACAATCTCCTCACCAGCCACCAATGAGAAGGACAATCTCCCCACCAGCCACCAATGAGAAGGACAATCTCCCCACCAGCCACCAATGAGAAGGACAATCTCCCCACCAGCCACCAATGAGAAGGACAATCTCCCCACCAGCCACCAATGAGACCGACAATCTCCCCACCAGCCACCAATGAGACCGACAAACTCCCCACCAGCCACCAATGAGACCGACAATCTCCTCACCAGCCACCAATGAGACCGACAATCTCCCCACCAGCCACCAATGAGAAGGACAATCTCCAAACCAGCCACCAATGAGACCGACAATCTCCCCACCAGCCACCAATGAGAAGGACAATCTCCCCACCAGCCACCAATGAGACCGACAATCTCCCCACCAGCCACCAATAAGAAGGACAATCTCCCCACCAGCCACCAATGAGACCAACAATCTCCCCAACAGCCACCAATGAGAAGGACAATCTCCCTAACAGCCACCAATGAGACCGACAATCTCCCCACCAGCCACGAATGAGACCGACAAACTCCCCACCAGCCACCAATGAGAAGGACAATCTCCTCACCAGCCACCAATGAGACCGACAATCTCCCCACCAGCCACCAAGGAGAAGGACAATCTCCTCACCAGCCACCAATGAGACCGACAATCTCCCCACCAGCCACCAATAAGAAGGACAATCTCCCCACCAGCCACCAATGAGACCGACAATCTCCCCACCAGCCACCAATGAGAAGGACAATCTCCTCACCAGCCACCAATGAGAAGGACAATCTCCTCACCAGCCACCAATGAGACCGACAATCTCCCCACCAGCCACCAATGAGAAGGACAATCTCCCCACCAGCCACCAATGAGAAGGACAATCTCCCCACCAGCCACCATTGAGACCGACAATCTCCCCACCAGCCACCAATGGGACCGACAATCTCCCCACCAGCCACCAATGGAGAAGGACAATCTCCTCACCAGCCACCAATGGGACCGACAATCTCCTCACCAGCCACCAATGAGAAGGACAATCTCCTCACCAGCCACCAATGAGAAGGACAATCTCCTCACCAGCCATCAATGAGGACAATCTCCCCACCAGCCACCAATGAGACCAACAATCTCCCCACCAGCCACCAATGAGACCGACAATATCCCCACCAGCCACCAATGAGACCGACAATCTCCCCACCAGCCACCAATGAGAAGGACAATCTCTCACCAGCCACCAATGAGAAGGACAATCTCCTCACCAGCCACCAATGAGAAGGACAATCTCCCCACCAGCCACCAATGAGAAGGACAATCTCCTCACCAGCCACCAATGAGACCAACAATCTCCCCACGAGCCACCAATGAGACCGACAATCTCCCCACCAGCCACCAATGAGAAGGACAATCTCCCCACCAGCCACCAATGAGAAGGACAATCTCCCCACCAGCCACCAATGAGAAGGACAATCTCCCCACCAGCCACCAATGAGAAGGACAATCTCCCCACCAGCCACCAATGAGAAGGACAATCTCCCCACAAGCCACCAATGAGAAGGACAATCTCCCCACCAGCCAATGAGAAGGACAATCTCCCCACCAGCCACCAATGAGACCGACAATCTCCCCACCAGCCACCAATGAGATGGACAATCTCCCCACCAATGAGACCGACAATCTCCCCACCAGCCACCAATGAGAAGGACAATCTCCCCACGAGCCACCAATGAGAAGGACAATCTCCCCACGAGCCACCAATGAGAAGGACAATCTCCCCACGAGCCACCAATGAGAAGGACAATCTCCTCACCAGCCACCAATGAGACCGACAATCTCCTCACCAGCCACCAATGAGACCGACAATCTCCTCACCAGCCACCAATGAGACCGACAATCTCCCCACCAGCCACCAATGAGAAGGACAATCTCCTCACCAGCCACCAATGAGAAGGACAATCTCCTCACCAGCCACCAATGAGACCGACAATCTCCCCACCAGCCACCAATGAGACCGACAATATCCCCACCAGCCACCAATGAGACCGACAATCTCCCCACCAGCCACCAATGAGAAGGACAATCTCTCACCAGCCACCAATGAGAAGGACAATCTCTCACCAGCCACCAATGAGAAGGACAATCTCCTCACCAGCCACCAATGAGAAGGACAATCTCCTCACCAGCCACCAATGAGAAGGACAATCTCCTCACCAGCCACCAATGAGAAGGACAATCTCCTCACCAGCCACCAATGAGAAGGACAATCTCCCCACCAGCCACCAATGAGACCGACAATCTCCCCACGAGCCACCAATGAGACCGACAATCTCCCAACCAGCCACCAATGAGAAGGACAATCTCCCCACCAGCCACCAATGAGAAGGACAATCTCCCCACCAGCCACCAATGAGAAGGACAATCTCCCCACCAGCCACCAATGAGAAGGACAATCTCCCCACCAGCCACCAATGAGAAGGACAATCTCCCCACCAGCCACCAATGAGAAGGACAATCTCCCCACCAGCCACCAATGAGAAGGACAATCTCCCCACAAGCCACCAATGAGAAGGACAATCTCCCCACCAGCCAATGAGAAGGACAATCTCCCCACCAGCCACCAATGAGACCGACAATCTCCCCACCAGCCACCAATGAGATGGACAATCTCCCCACCAATGAGACCGACAATCTCCCCACCAGCCACCAATGAGAAAGACAATCTCCCCACCAGCCACCAATGAGACCGACAATCTCCCCACCAATGAGACCGACAATCTCCCCACCAGCCACCAATGAGAAGGACAATCTCCCCACGAGCCACCAATGAGAAGGACAATCTCCCCACGAGCCACCAATGAGAAGGACAATCTCCTCACCAGCCACCAATGAGAAGGACAATCTCCTCACCAGCCACCAATGAGACCGACAATCTCCTCACCAGCCACCAATGAGACCGACAATCTCCTCACCAGCCACCAATGAGAAGGACAATCTGCCCACCAGCCACCAATGAGAAGGACAAACTCCCCACCAGCCCCCAATGAGACCGACAATCTCCCCACCAGCCACCAATGAGAAGGACAATCTCCCCACCAGCCACCAATGAGAAGGACAATCTCCTCACCAGCCACCAATGAGACCGACAATCTCCCCACCAGCCACCAATGAGACCGACAATCTCCCCACCAGCCACCAATGAGAAGGACAATCTCCTCACCAGCCACCAATGAGCAGGACAATCTCCCCACCAGCCACCAATGAGAAGGACAATCTCCTCACCAGCCACCAATGAGACCAACAATCTCCCCACGAGCCACCAATGAGAAGGACAATCTCCCCACCAGCCACCAATGAGAAGGACAATCTCCCCACCAGCCACCAATGAGAAGGACAATCTCCCCACCAGCCACCAATGAGAAGGACAATCTCCCCACAAGCCACCAATGAGAAGGACAATCTCCCCACCAGCCAATGAGAAGGACAATCTCCCCACCAGCCACCAATGAGAAGGACAATCTCCCCACCAGCCACCAATGAGACCGACAATCTCCCCACCAGCCACCAATGAGATGGACAATCTCCCCACCAATGAGACCGACAATCTCCCCACCAGCCACCAATGAGAAGGACAATCTCCCCACCAGCCACCAATGAGACCGACAATCTCCCCACCAATGAGACCGACAATCTCCCCACCAATGAGACCGACAATCTCCCCACCAATGAGACCGACAATCTCCCCACCAGCCACCAATGAGAAGGACAATCTCCCCACCAGCCACCAATGAGAAGGACAATCTCCTCACCAGCCACCAATGAGACTGACAGACAATCTCCTCACCAGCCACCAATGAGAAGGACAATCTCCCCACCAGCCACCAATGAGAAGGACAATCTCCTCACCAGCCCCAATGAGAAGGACAATCTCCCCACCAGCCACCAATGAGAAGGACAATCTCCCCACCAGCCACCAATGAGAAGGACAATCTCCCCACCAGCCACCAATGAGAAGGACAATCTCCCCACCAGCCACCAATGAGAAGGACAATCTCCCCACCAGCCACCAATGAGAAGGACAATCTCCCCACGAGCCACCAATGAGAAGGACAATCTCCCCACGAGCCACCAATGAGAAGGACAATCTCCCCACGAGCCACCAATGAGAAGGACAATCTCCTCACCAGCCACCAATGAGAAGGACAATCTCCCCACCAGCCACCAATGAGAAGGACAATCTCCCCACCAGCCACCAATGAGACCGACAATCTCCCCACCAGCCACCAATGAGAAGGACAATCTCCTCACCAGCCACCAATGAGAAGGACAATCTCCCCACCAGCCACCAATGAGAAGGACAATCTCCCCACCAGCCACCAATGAGAAGGACAATCTCCCCACCAGCCACCAATGAGACCGACAATCTCCCCACCAGCCACCAATGAGAATGACAATCTCCTCACCAGCCACCAATGAGAAGGACAATCTCCCCACCAGCCACCAATGAGAAGGACAATCTCCCCACCAGCCACCAATGAGACCGACAATCTCCCCACGAGCCACCAATGAGAAGGACAATCTCCCCACCAGCCACCAATGAGAAGGACAATCTCCTCACCAGCCACCAATGAGAAGGACACTGTCCTCACCAGCCACCAATGAGAAGGACAATCTCCCCACCAGCCACCAATGAGACAGACAATCTCCCCACCAGCCACCAATGAGAAGGACAATCTCCCCACCAGCCACCAATAAGAAGGATAATCTCCTCACGAGCCACCAATTAGACCGACAATCTCCCCACCAGCACCCTAACATTAGCCCTCAAAATTTCCACTCGCCTGCTCACATTTGGCAAGGGGAGGTTAGTGGAAGGGGGACCGCACTGATAGCCGCGGACGGTGCGGCACCGATGAGCTGCACTGATGGCCACCGGTGAGGTGGCACTGGAAAGCTGCACCAATGAAGCAGCACTGATATACTTCACTGATGACCACTGAAGAAGCCGTGGTAGGGGAGGACAAAGGGGGCGTGGAAGGGTACGGGTTGGGTGGGGCAAATGGTGAGAAGTAACTCTTAAGTCCTGGCTAGTGGCTCAGGACTTTAAATTTTAAGCTGCCCCCAACATGACGGGCAATATCCCCAACAGTAACCAATGTAAGGGACATTCTTCTTACTAACCACCAATGTAAGGGACATTCTTCCCACTGATCACCAATGTAAGGAACATTCTTCCCACTGACCACCAATGTAAGGAGCATTCTTCCCACTGACCACCAATGTAAGGAGCATTCTTCCCACTGACCACCAATGTAAGGAGCATTCTTCCCACTGACCCCCAATGTAAGGAGCATTCTTCCCACTGACCACCAATGTAAGGAGCATTCTTCCCACTGACCACCAATGTAAGGGACATTCTTCCCACTGACCACCAATGTAAGGGACATTCTTCCCACTGATCACCAATGTAAGGGACATTCTTCCCACCGACCACCAATGTAAGGAGCATTCTTCCCACTGACCACCAATGTAAGGAACATTCTTCCCACTGACCACCAATGTAAGGAGCATTCTTCCCACTGACCACCAATGTAAGGAGCATTCTTCCCACTGACCCCCAATGTAAGGAGCATTCTTCCCACTGACCACCAATGTAAGGAGCATTCTTCCCACTGACCACCAATGTAAGGGACATTCTTCCCACTGACCACCAATGTAAGGGACATTCTTCCCACTGATCACCAATGTAAGGGACATTCTTCCCACCGACCACCAATGTAAGGGACATTCTTCCCACTGACCCCCAATGTAAGGGACATTCTTCCCACTGATCACCAATGTAAGGCACATTCTTCCCACTGACCACCAATGTAAGGGACATTCTTCCCACTGACCACCAATGTAAGGGACATTCTTCCCACTGACCCCCAATGTAAGGGACATTCTTCCCACTGATCACCAATGTAAGGCACATTCTTCCCACTGACCACCAATGTAAGGGACATTCTTCCCACTGACCACCAATGTATGGGACATTCTTCTCACTGACCACCAATGTAAGGGACATTCTTCGCACTGACCACCAATGTAAGGGGCATTCTTCCCACTGACTGACCACCAATGTAAGGGACATTCTTACCACTGACCTCCAATGTAAGGGACATTCTTCTCACTGACCACCAATGTAAGGAACATTCTTCCGACTGACCCCCAATGTAAGGGACATTCTTCCCACTGATCACCAATGTAAGGAACACTGGTGGTGTGCTCAGTGTTGGTGGTAGGGGGACTGGTGGTGAGCTCAGTGGTGGTGGTAGGGGGACTGGTGGTGAGATCAGTGTTGGTGGTGGTAGGGGGACTGGTGGTGAGCTCAGTGGTGGTGGTAGGGGGACTGGTGGTGAGATCAGTGGTGGTGGTAGGGGGACTGGTGGTGGGCTCAGTGTTGGTGGTAGGGGGACTGGTGGTGTGCTCAGTGTTGGTGGTAGGGGGACTGGTGGTGAGCTCAGTGGTGGTGGTAGGGGGACTGGTGGTGAGCTCAGTGGTGGTGGTAGGGGGACTGGTGGTGAGCTCAGTGGTGGTGGTAGGGGGACTGGTGGTGAGCTCAGTGGTGGTGGTAGGGGGACTGGTGGTGAGATCAGTGGTGGTGGTAGGGGGACTGGTGGTGAGATCAGTGGTGGTGAGCTCAGTGGTGGTGGTAGGGGGACTGGTGGTGAGCTCAGTGGTGGTGGTAGGGGGACTGGTGGTGAGCTCAGTGGTGGTGGTAGAGGGACTGGTGGGGAGCTCAGTGTTGGTGGTAGGGGGACTGGTGGGGAGCTCAGTGTTGGTGGTAGGGGGACTGGTGGTGGGCTCAGTGTTGGTGGTAGGGGGACTGGTGGTGGGCTCAGTGTTGGTGGTAGGGGGACTGGTGGTGGGCTCAGTGTTGGTGGTAGGGGGACTGGTGGGGAGCTCAGTGTTGGTGGTAGGGGGACTGGTGGTGAGCTCAGTGTTGGTGGTAGGGGGACTGGTGGTGAGCTCAGTGTTGGTGGTAGGGGGACTGGTGGTGAGCTCAGTGTTGGTGGTAGGGGGACTGGTGGTGTGCTCAGTGTTGGTGGTAGAGGGACTGGTGGTGGGCGGACTGGTGGTGAGCTCAGTGTTGGTGGTAGAGGGACTGGTGGTGGGCTCAGTGTTGGTGGTAGAGGGACTGGTGGTGGGCTCAGTGTTGGTGGTAGGGGGACTGGTGGTGAGATCAGTGTTGGTGGTAGGGGGACTGGTGGTGAGATCAGTGTTGGTGGTAGGGGGACTGGTGGTGAGCTCAGTGTTGGTGGTAGGGGGACTGGTGGTGTGCTCAGTGTTGGTGGTAGAGGGACTGGTGGTGGGCTCAGTGTTGGTGGTAGGGGGACTGGTGGTGAGATCAGTGTTGGTGGTAGGGGGACTGGTGGTGAGATCAGTGGTGGGGGTAGGGGGACTGGTGGTGAGCTCAGTGGTGGGGGTAGGGGGACTGGTGGTGAGCTCAGTGGTGGGGGTAGGGGGACTGGTGGTGAGCTCAGTGTTGGTGGTGAGGGGACTGGTGGTGTGCTCAGTGTTGGTGGTAGGGGGACTGGTGGTGAGCTCAGTGTTGGTGGTAGGGGGACTGGTGGTGGGCTCAGTGTTGGTGGTAGAGGGACTGGTGGTGGGCTCAGTGTTTTTGGTAGGGGGACTGGTGGTGAGATCAGTGTTGGTGGTAGGGGGACTGGTGGTGGGCTCAGTGGTGGTGGTAGGGGGACTGGTGGTGTGCTCAGTGTTGGTGGTGAGGGGACTGGTGGTGTGCTCAGTGTTGGTGGTAGGGGGACTGGTGGTGTGCTCAGTGTTGGTGGTAGGGGGACTGGTGGTGAGCTCAGTGTTGGTGGTAGGGGGACTGGTGGTGAGATCAGTGGTGGGGGTAGGGGGACTGGTGGTGAGCTCAGTGGTGGGGGTAGGGGGACTGGTGGTGAGCTCAGTGTTGGTGGTGAGGGGACTGGTGGTGTGCTCAGTGTTGGTGGTAGGGGGACTGGTGGTGAGCTCAGTGTTGGTGGTAGGGGGACTGGTGGTGGGCTCAGTGTTGGTGGTAGAGGGACTGGTGGTGGGCTCAGTGTTTTTGGTAGGGGGACTGGTGGTGAGATCAGTGTTGGTGGTAGGGGGACTGGTGGTGAGATCAGTGTTGGTGGTAGGGGGACTGGTGGTGAGCTCAGTGGTGGTGGTAGGGGGACTGGTGGTGTGCTCAGTGTTGGTGGTGAGGGGACTGGTGGTGTGCTCAGTGTTGGTGGTAGGGGGACTGGTGGTGAGCTCAGTGTTGGTGGTAGGGGGACTGGTGGTGTGCTCAGTGTTGGTGGTAGGGGGACTGGTGGTGAGCTCAGTGTTGGTGGTAGGGGGACTGGTGGTGAGATCAGTGGTGGGGGTAGGGGGACTGGTGGTGAGCTCAGTGGTGGGGGTAGGGGGACTGGTGGTGAGCTCAGTGGTGGGGGTAGGGGGACTGGTGGTGAGCTCAGTGTTGGTGGTGAGGGGACTGGTGGTGTGCTCAGTGTTGGTGGTAGGGGGACTGGTGGTGAGCTCAGTGTTGGTGGTAGGGGGACTGGTGGTGGGCTCAGTGTTGGTGGTAGAGGGACTGGTGGTGGGCTCAGTGTTTTTGGTAGGGGGACTGGTGGTGAGATCAGTGTTGGTGGTAGGGGGACTGGTGGTGAGATCAGTGTTGGTGGTAGGGGGACTGGTGGTGAGCTCAGTGGTGGTGGTAGGGGGACTGGTGGTGTGCTCAGTGTTGGTGGTGAGGGGACTGGTGGTGAGATCAGTGTTGGTGGTAGGGGGACTGGTGGTGAGCTCAGTGTTGGTGGTAGGAGGACTGGTGGTGAGATCAGTGTTGGTGGTAGGGGGACTGGTGGTGAGATCAGTGTTGGTGGTAGGGGGACTGGTGGGGAGCTCAGTGTTGGTGGTAGGGGGACTGGTGGTGGGCTCAGTGGTGGTGGTAGGGGGACTGGTGGTGGGCTCAGTGTTGGTGGTGAGGGGACTGGTGGTGTGCTCAGTGTTGGTGGTAGGGGGACTGGTGGTGAGCTCAGTGTTGGTGGTAGGGGGACTGGTGGTGAGATCAGTGTTGGTGGTAGGGGGACTGGTGGTGAGATCAGTGTTGGTGGTAGGGGGACTGGTGGGGAGCTCAGTGTTGGTGGTAGGGGGACTGGTGGTGGGCTCAGTGGTGGTGGTAGGGGGACTGGTGGTGAGCTCAGTGTTGGTGGTAGGGGGACTGGTGGTGAGCTCAGTGTTGGTGGTAGGGGGACTGGTGGTGAGATCAGTGTTGGTGGTAGGGGGACTGGTGGGGAGCTCAGTGGTGGTGGTAGGGGGACTGGTGGTGTGCTCAGTGGTGGTGGTAGGGGGACTGGTGGTGAGCTCAGTGTTGGTGGTAGGTGGACTGGTGGTGAGCTCAGTGTTGGTGGTAGGGGGACTGGTGGTGAGCTCAGTGGTGGTGGTAGGGGGACTGGTGGTGAGCTCAGTGGTGGTGGTAGGGGGACTAGTGGTGTGCTCAGTGTTGGTGGTAGGGGGACTGGTGGTGTGCTCAGTGTTGGTGGTGGTAGGAGGACTGGTGGGGAGCTCAGTGTTGGTGGTAGGGGAACTGGTGGTGAGCTCAGTGTTGGTGGTAGGGGGACTGGTGGTGTGCTCAGTGTTGGTGGTGGTAGGGGGACTGGTGGGGAGCTCAGTGTTGGTGGTAGGGGGACTGGTGGTGAGCTCAGTGTTGGTGGTAGGGGGACTGGTGGTGGGCTCAGTGTTGGTGGTAGAGGGACTGGTGGTGAGATCAGTGTTGGTGGTAGGGGGACTGGTGGGGAGCTCAGTGTTGGTGGTAGGGGGACTGGTGGGGAGCTCAGTGTTGGTGGTAGGGGGACTGGTGGTGAGCTCAGTGTTGGGGGTAGGGGGACTGGTGGTGAGCTCAGTGTTGGTGGTAGGGGGACTGGTGGTGAGCTCAGTGTTGGTGGTAGAGGGACTGGTGGTGTGCTCAGTGTTGGGGGTAGGGGGACTGGTGGTGAGCTCAGTGTTGGTGCTAGGGGGACTGGTGGTGAGCTCAGTGTTGGTGCTAGGGGGACTGGTGGTGAGCTCAGTGTTGGTGGTAGAGGGACTGGTGGTGTGCTCAGTGTTGGTGGTAGAGGGACTGGTGGTGAGCTCAGTGGTGGTGGTAGGGGGACTGGTGGTGAGCTCAGTGTTGGTGGTAGGGGGACTGGTGGTGTGCTCAGTGTTGGTGGTAGGGGGACTGGTGGTGTGCTCAGTGTTGGTGGTAGGGGGACTGGTGGTGAGCTCAGTGTTGGTGGTAGAGGGACTGGTGGTGAGCTCAGTGTTGGTGGTAGGGGGACTGGTGGTGAGATCAGTGTTGGTGGTAGGGGGACTGGTGGTGTGCTCAGTGTTGGTGGTAGGGGGACTGGTGGTGAGCTCAGTGTTGGTGGTAGGGGGACTGGTGGTGAGCTCAGTGTTGGTGGTAGGGGGACTGGTGGTGAGATCAGTGTTGGTGGTAGGGGGACTGGTGGTGAGATCAGTGTTGGTGGTAGAGGGACTGGTGGTGAGATCAGTGTTGGTGGTAGAGGGACTGGTGGTGAGATCAGTGTTGGTGGTAGAGGGACTGGTGGGGAGCTCAGTGGTGGTGGTAGAGGGACTGGTGGGGAGCTCAGTGGTGGTGGTAGAGGTACTGGTGGTGAGATCAGTGTTGGTGGTAGGGGGACTGGTGGTGAGATCAGTGTTGGTGGTAGAGGGACTGGTGGTGAGATCAGTGTTGGTGGTAGGGGGACTGGTGGTGAGCTCAGTGTTGGGGGTAGGGGGACTGGTGGTGGGCTCAGTGTTGGGGGTAGAGGTACTGGTGGTGAGATCAGTGTTGGTGGTAGGGGGACTGGTGGTGAGCTCAGTGTTGGGGGTAGAGGTACTGGTGGTGAGATCAGTGTTGGTGGTAGGGGGACTGGTGGTGAGCTCAGTGTTGGTGGTAGGGGGACTGGTGGTGAGCTCAGTGTTGGTGGTAGGGGGACTGGTGGTGAGCTCAGTGGTGGTGGTAGGGGGACTGGTGGTGAGCTCAGTGGTGGTGGTAGGGGGACTGGTGGTGAGCTCAGTGTTGGGGGTAGGGGGGACTGGTGGTGAGCTCAGTGTTGGTGGTAGGGGGACTGGTGGTGTGCTCAGTGTTGGTGGTAGAGGGACTGGTGGTGAGATCAGTGTTGGTGGTAGGGGGACTGGTGGTGTGCTCAGTGTTGGTGGTAGGGGGACTGGTGGTGAGCTCAGTGTTGGTGGTAGGGGGACTGGTGGTGAGCTCAGTGTTGGTGGTAGGGGGACTGGTGGTGAGATCAGTGGTGGTGGTAGGGGGACTGGTGGTGAGCTCAGTGGTGGTGGTAGGGGGACTGGTGGTGGGCTCAGTGTTGGTGGTAGGGGGACTGGTTGTGAGCTCAGTGTTGGTGGTAGGGGGACTGGTGGTGTGCTCAGTGTTGGGGGTAGGGGGACTGGTGGTGAGATCAGTGTTGGTGGTAGGGGGACTGGTGGTGTGCTCAGTGTTGGTGGTAGGGGGACTGGTGGTGGGCTCAGTGTTGGTGGTAGAGGGACTGGTGGTGAGCTCAGTGTTGGGGGTAGGGGGACTGGTGGTGGGCTCAGTGTTTGTGGTAGGGGGACTGGTGGTGAGCTCAGTGTTGGTGGTAGGGGGACTGGTGGTGAGCTCAGTGTTGGTGGTAGGGGGACTGGTGGTGAGCTCAGTGTTGGCGGTAGGGGGACTGGTGGTGAGCTCAGTGTTGGTGGTAGGGGGACTGGTGGTGAGATCAGTGGTGGGGGTAGGGGGACTGGTGGTGAGCTCAGTGGTGGGGGTAGGGGGACTGGTGGTGAGCTCAGTGTTGGTGGTGAGGGGACTGGTGGTGTGCTCAGTGTTGGTGGTAGGGGGACTGGTGGTGAGCTCAGTGTTGGTGGTAGGGGGACTGGTGGTGGGCTCAGTGTTGGTGGTAAAGGGACTGGTGGTGGGCTCAGTGTTTTTGGTAGGGGGACTGGTGGTGAGATCAGTGTTGGTGGTAGGGGGACTGGTGGTGAGATCAGTGTTGGTGGTAGGGGGACTGGTGGTGAGCTCAGTGGTGGTGGTAGGGGGACTGGTGGTGAGCTCAGTGTTGGTGGTAGAGGGACTGGTGGTGAGCTCAGTGTTGGTGGTAGGGGGACTGGTGGTGAGCTCAGTGTTGGTGGTAGGGGGACTGGTGGTGAGATCAGTGTTGGGGGTAGGGGGACTGGTGGTGAGCTCAGTGGTGGTGGTAGGGGGACTGGTGGTGTGCTCAGTGTTGGTGGTGAGGGGACTGGTGGTGTGCTCAGTGTTGGTGGTAGGGGGACTGGTGGTGAGCTCAGTGTTGGTGGTAGGGGGACTGGTGGTGAGATCAGTGTTGGTGGTAGGGGGACTGGTGGTGAGATCAGTGTTGGTGGTAGGGGGACTGGTGGGGAGCTCAGTGTTGGTGGTAGGGGGACTGGTGGTGGGCTCAGTGGTGGTGGTAGGGGGACTGGTGGTGAGCTCAGTGTTGGTGGTAGGGGGACTGGTGGTGAGCTCAGTGTTGGTGGTAGGGGGACTGGTGGTGAGATCAGTGTTGGTGGTAGGGGGACTGGTGGGGAGCTCAGTGGTGGTGGTAGGGGGACTGGTGGTGTGCTCAGTGGTGGTGGTAGGGGGACTGGTGGTGAGCTCAGTGTTGGTGGTAGGTGGACTGGTGGTGAGCTCAGTGTTGGTGGTAGGGGGACTGGTGGTGAGCTCAGTGGTGGTGGTAGGGGGACTGGTGGTGAGCTCAGTGGTGGTGGTAGGGGGACTGGTGGTGAGATCAGTGTTGGTGGTAGGGGGACTGGTGGTGAGCTCAGTGGTGGTGGGAGGGGGACTGGTGGTGAGCTCAGTGGTGGTGGTAGGGGGACTGGTGGTGAGCTCAGTAGTGGTGGTAGGGGGACTGGTGGTGTGCTCAGTGTTGGTGGTAGGGGGACTGGTGGTGTGCTCAGTGTTGGTGGTAGGGGGACTGGTGGTGTGCTCAGTGTTGGTGGTGGTAGGGGGACTGGTGGGGAGCTCAGTGTTGGTGGTAGGGGAACTGGTGGTGAGCTCAGTGGTGGTGGTAGGGGAACTGGTGGTGAGCTCAGTGTTGGTGGTAGGGGGACTGGTGGTGTGCTCAGTGTTGGTGGTGGTAGGGGGACTGGTGGGGAGCTCAGTGTTGGTGGTAGGGGAACTGGTGGTGAGCTCAGTGTTGGTGGTAGGGGGACTGGTGGTGGGCTCAGTGTTGGTGGTAGAGGGACTGGTGGTGAGATCAGTGTTGGTGGTAGGGGGACTGGTGGTGAGATCAGTGTTGGTGGTAGGGGGACTGGTGGTGAGATCAGTGTTGGTGGTAGGGGGACTGGTGGTGAGCTCAGTGTTGGTGGTAGGGGGACTGGTGGTGAGCTCAGTGTTGGTGGTAGGGGGACTGGTGGTGAGCTCAGTGTTGGTGGTAGGGGGACTGGTGGTGGGCTCAGTGTTGGTGGTAGGGGGACTGGTGGGGAGCTCAGTGTTAGTGGTAGGGGGACTGGTGGGGAGCTCAGTGTTGGTGGTAGGGGGACTGGTGGGGAGCTCAGTGTTGGTGGTAGGGGGACTGGTGGTGAGCTCAGTGTTGGTGGTAGGGGGACTGGTGGTGAGCTCAGTGTTGGTGGTAGGGGGACTGGTGGTGTGCTCAGTGTTGGTGGTAGGGGGACTGGTGGTGGGCTCAGTGTTGGTGGTAGAGGGACTGGTGGTGAGCTCAGTGTTGGGGGTAGGGGGACTGGTGGTGGGCTCAGTGTTTGTGGTAGGGGGACTGGTGGTGAGCTCAGTGTTGGTGGTAGGGGGACTGGTGGTGAGCTCAGTGTTGGTGGTAGGGGGACTGGTGGTGAGCTCAGTGTTGGTGGTAGGGGGACTGGTGGTGAGCTCAGTGTTGGTGGTAGGGGGACTGGTGGTGAGCTCAGTGTTGGTGGTAGGGGGACTGGTGGTGAGCTCAGTGTTGGTGGTAGGGGGACTGGTGGTGAGCTCAGTGTTGGTGGTAGGGGACTGGTGGTGGGCTCAGTGTTGGTGGTAGGGGGACTGGTGGGGAGATCAGTGTTGGTGGTAGAGGGACTGGTGGTGTGCTCAGTGGTGGTGGTAGGGGGACTGGTGGTGTGCTCAGTGTTGGTGGTGGTAGGGGGACTGGTGGTGAGCTCAGTGTTGGTGGTAGGGGGACTGGTGGTGGGCTCAGTGTTGGTGGTAGGGGGACTGGTGGTGGGCTCAGTGGTGGTGGTAGGGGGACTGGTGGTGTGCTCAGTGTTGGTGGTAGAGGGACTGGTGGTGAGCTCAGTGTTGGTGGTAGGGGGACTGGTGGTGAGCTCAGTGTTGGTGGTAGGGGGACTGGTGGTGAGATCAGTGTTGGTGGTAGAGGGACTGGTGGTGAGCTCAGTGTTGGTGGTAGGGGGACTGGTGGTGGGCTCAGTGTTGGTGGTAGAGGGACTGGTGGTGAGATCAGTGTTGGTGGTAGGGGGACTGGTGGTGAGCTCAGTGTTGGTGGTAGGGGGACTGGTGGTGAGATCAGTGTTGGTGGTAGAGGGACTGGTGGTGAGATCAGTGTTGGTGGTAGGGGGACTGGTGGTGAGCTCAGTGTTGGTGGTAGGGGGACTGGTGGTGAGCTCAGTGTTGGTGGTAGGGGGACTGGTGGTGAGATCAGTGTTGGTGGTAGAGGGACTGGTGGTGAGATCAGTGTTGGTGGTAGGGGGACTGGTGGTGAGCTCAGTGTTGGTGGTAGGGGGACTGGTGGTGGGCTCAGTGTTGGTGGTAGGGGGACTGGTGGTGAGCTCAGTGTTGGTGGTAGAGGGACTGGTGGTGAGATCAGTGGTGGTGGTAGGGGGACTGGTGGTGGGCTCAGTGTTGGT
Organism: Pelophylax lessonae; assembly: GCF_965119305.1. NCBI lineage: Eukaryota > Metazoa > Chordata > Amphibia > Anura > Ranidae > Pelophylax > Pelophylax lessonae. The sequence goes on from NC_138774.1 coordinate 301,335,026, forward strand.
GGTAGAGGGACTGGTGGTGAGATCAGTGTTGGTGGTAGGGGGACTGGTGGTGAGCTCAGTGTTGGTGGTAGGGGGACTGGTGGTGAGATCAGTGTTGGTGGTAGAGGGACTGGTGGTGAGCTCAGTGTTGGTGGTAGGGGGACTGGTGGTGAGCTCAGTGTTGGGGGTAGGGGGACTGGTGGTGGGCTCAGTGTTTGTGGTAGGGGGACTGGTGGTGAGCTCAGTGTTGGTGGTAGGGGGACTGGTGGTGAGCTCAGTGTTGGTGGTAGGGGGACTGCTGGTGAGCTCAGTGTTGGTGGTAGGGGGACTGGTGGTGTGCTCAGTGTTGGTGGTAGAGGGACTGGTGGTGAGATCAGTGTTGGTGGTAGAGGGACTGGTGGTGAGATCAGTGTTGGTGGTAGGGGGACTGGTGGTGAGCTCAGTGTTGGGGGTAGGGGGACTGGTGGTGGGCTCAGTGTTGGGGGTAGAGGTACTGGTGGTGAGATCAGTGTTGGTGGTAGGGGGACTGGTGGTGAGCTCAGTGTTGGGGGTAGAGGTACTGGTGGTGAGATCAGTGTTGGTGGTAGGGGGACTGGTGGTGAGCTCAGTGTTGGTGGTAGGGGGACTGGTGGTGTGCTCAGTGTTGGTGGTAGGGGGACTGGTGGTGAGCTCAGTGGTGGTGGTAGGGGGACTGGTGGTGAGCTCAGTGGTGGTGGTAGGGGGACTGGTGGTGAGCTCAGTGTTGGGGGTAGGGGGACTGGTGGTGAGCTCAGTGTTGGTGGTAGGGGGACTGGTGGTGAGCTCAGTGGTGGTGGTAGGGGGACTGGTGGTGAGCTCAGTGTTGGTGGTAGGGGGACTGGTGGTGAGCTCAGTGTTGGGGGTAGGGGGACTGGTGGTGAGATCAGTGTTGGTGGTAGGGGGACTGGTGGTGAGCTCAGTGTTGGGGGTAGGGGGACTGGTGGTGAGATCAGTGTTGGTGGTAGAGGGACTGGTGGTGAGATCAGTGTTGGTGGTAGGGGGACTGGTGGTGAGCTCAGTGTTGGGGGTAGGGGGACTGGTGGTGAGATCAGTGTTGGGGGTAGGGGGACTGGTGGTGAGATCAGTGTTGGTGGTAGAGGGACTGGTGGTGAGATCAGTGTTGGGGGTAGAGGGACTGGTGGTGGGCTCAGTGTTGGTGGTAGGGGGACTGGTGGTGAGCTCAGTGTTGGGGGTAGGGGGACTGGTGGTGAGATCAGTGTTGGGGGTAGGGGGACTGGTGGTGAGATCAGTGTTGGGGGTAGAGGGACTGGTGGTGGGCTCGGGCTCAGTGTTGGTGGTAGGGGGACTGGTGGTGAGCTCAGTGTTGGGGGTAGGGGGACTGGTGGTGAGATCAGTGTTGGTGGTGAGTGGTTTTGGTGTTGGGGTTCCTACGATTCCTCATGGTGATCCAGGTAAAGGGGGAAGCCCCTCCCAGTGTGTTGCTATTGATTACTTCTCTGACTATTACAGGATGAGCAAATATAGCATGGAACACCACCTATTATATACCCCCCACCCTACAGAGTGTATATATACCCCCCACCCTACAGAGTGTATATATACCCCCCACCCTACAGAGTGTATATATACCCCCATCCTACAGAATGTATATATACCCCCCCACCCTACAGAATGTATATATACCCCCCCACCCTACAAAATGTATATATACCCCCCATCCTACAGAATGTATATATACCCCCATCCTACAGAATGTATATATACCCCCCACCCTACAGAATGTATATATACCCCCCACCCTACAGAATGTATATATACCCCCCACCCTACAGAATGTATATATACCCCCCACCCTACAGAATGTATATATACCCCCCATCCTACAGAATGTATATATACCCCCCCATCCTACAGAATGTATATATACCCCCCACCCTACAGAATGTATATATACCCCCCATCCTACAGAATGTATATATACCCCCCATCCTACAGAATGTATATATACCCCCCACCCTACAGAATGTATATATACCCCCCATCCTACAGAATGTATATATACCCTCCCATCCTACAGAATGTATATATACCCCCCCATCCTACAGAATGTATATATACCCCCCACCCTACAGAATGTATATATACCCCCCATCCTACAGAATGTATATATACCCCCCCATCCTACAGAATGTATATATACCCTCCCATCCTACAGAATGTATATATACCCCCCCATCCTACAGAATGTATATATACCCCCCACCCTACAGAATGTATATATACCCCCCCCATCCTACAGAGTGTATATATACCCCCCATCCTACAGAATGTATATATACCCCCCCCACCCTACAGAGTGTATATATACCCCCCATCCTACAGAATGTATATATACCCCCCCCACCCTACAGAATGTATATATACCCCCCCACCCTACAGAATGTATATATACCCCCCCATCCTACAGAATGTATATATACCCCCCCCCCATCCTACAGAGTGTATATATACCCCCCCACCCTACAGAGTGTATATATACCCCCCATCCTACAGAATGTATATATACCCCCATCCTACAGAATGTATATATACCCCCCACCCTACAGAATGTATATATACCCCCCATCCTACAGAATGTATATATACCCCCATCCTACAGAATGTATATATACCCCCATCCTACAGAATGTATATATACCCCCCCACCCTACAGAATGTATATATACCCCCCACCCTACAGAATGTATATATACCCCCCATCCTACAGAGTGTATATATACCCCCCACCCTACAGAATGTATATATACCCCCCACCCTACAGAATGTATATATACCCCCCATCCTACAGAATGTATATATACCCCCCATCCTACAGAATGTATATATACCCCCCCACCCTACAGAATGTATATATACCCCCCCATCCTACAGAATGTATATATACCCCCCCCCCATCCTACAGAGTGTATATATACCCCCCCACCCTACAGAGTGTATATATACCCCCCATCCTACAGAATGTATATATACCCCCATCCTACAGAATGTATATATACCCCCCACCCTACAGAATGTATATATACCCCCCATCCTACAGAATGTATATATACCCCCATCCTACAGAATGTATATATACCCCCATCCTACAGAATGTATATATACCCCCCATCCTACAGAATGTATATATACCCCCCATCCTACAGAATGTATATATACCCCCCATCCTACAGAATGTATATATACCCCCCCCACCCTACAGAATGTATATATACCCCCCATCCTACAGAATGTATATATACCCCCCCCACCCTACAGAATGTATATATACCCCCCATCCTACAGAATGTATATATACCCCCCCACCCTACAGAATGTATATATACCCCCCACCCTACAGAATGTATATATACCCCCCACCCTACAGAATGTATATATACCCCCCATCCTACAGAATGTATATATACCCCCCCATCCTACAGAATGTATATATACCCTCCCATCCTACAGAATGTATATATACCCTCCCATCCTACAGAATGTATATATACCCCCCATCCTACAGAATGTATATATACCCCCCATCCTACAGAATGTATATATACCCCCCCATCCTACAGAATGTATATATACCCCCCCACCCTACAGAATGTATATATACCCCCCCATCCTACAGAGTGTATATATACCCCCCATCCTACAGAATGTATATATACCCCCCCACCCTACAGAATGTATATATACCCCCCCCACCCTACAGAATGTATATATACCCCCCCATCCTACAGAATGTATATATACCCCCCCCCATCCTACAGAGTGTATATATACCCCCCCACCCTACAGAATGTATATATACCCCCCACCCTACAGAATGTATATATACCCCCCACCCTACAGAATGTATATATACCCCCCATCCTACAGAATGTATATATACCCCCCATCCTACAGAATGTATATATACCCCCCCATCCTACAGAATGTATATATACCCCCCCATCCTACAGAATGTATATATACCCCCCCACCCTACAGAATGTATATATACCCCCCCATCCTACAGAGTGTATATATACCCCCCCACCCTACAGAGTGTATATATACCCCCCATCCTACAGAATGTATATATACCCCCCACCCTACAGAATGTATATATACCCCCCACCCTACAGAATGTATATATACCCCCCCATCCTACAGAGTGTATATATACCCCCCATCCTACACAATGTATATATACCCCCCATCCTACAGAATGTATATATACCCCCCCACCCTACAGAATGTATATATACCCCCCATCCTACAGAATGTATATATACCCCCATCCTACAGAATGTATATATACCCCCCCACCCTACAGAATGTATATATACCCCCATCCTACAGAATGTATATATACCCCCCACCCTACAGAATGTATATATACCCCCATCCTACAGAATGTATATATACCCCCCATCCTACAGAATGTATATATACCCCCCATCCTACAGAATGTATATATACCCCCCATCCTACAGAATGTATATATACCCCCCATCCTACAGAGTGTATATATACCCCCCATCCTACAGAATGTATATATACCCCCATCCTACAGAATGTATATATACCCCCCATCCTACAGAATGTATATATACCCCCCATCCTACAGAGTGTATATATACCCCCCATCCTACAGAATGTATATATACCCCCCACCCTACAGAATGTATATATACCCCCCATCCTACAGAATGTATATATACCCCCCCCACCCTACAGAATGTATATATACCCCCCATCCTACAGAATGTATATATACCCCCCCACCCTACAGAATGTATATATACCCCCCCCATCCTACAGAATGTATATATACCCCCCATCCTACAGAATGTATATATACCCCCCCACCCTACAGAATGTATATATACCCCCCCATCCTACAGAATGTATATATACCCCCCCATCCTACAGAATGTATATATACCCCCCATCCTACAGAATGTATATATACCCCCCATCCAACAGAGTGTATATATACCCCCCCATCCTACAGAATGTATATATAATATATACTCTTCTCCTATACTGTATACTCATTTATATGCAGTATACATGACCCCCTCCCCCTATATATAACAGCCATAATTATATACTTATTCCCCCCCCCCCTCCAATTCTCAGATGGGTTCCAGACCCCTGTGGCCCTTCTCTTACCACGCTCATGTCCAAGACCCCTCCCCACCCAGGGACCCCTGAAATCTTATATGTGGCCCCTCCCTGGGGGGGGGGGGCACATGTATCAGGTGTGGCCCCTCTCTCCCATTTCTAGGGGGCCCTCATGTATCAGGTGTGACCCCTCTCTCCCATTTCTAGGGGGCCCTCATGTATCAGGTGTGGCCCCTCTCTCCCATTTCTAGGGGGTCCTCATGTATCAGGTGTGACCCCTCTCTCCCATTTCTAGGGGGGCCCTCATGTATCAGGTGTGACCCCTCTCTCCCATTTCTAGGGGGTCCTCATGTATCAGGTGTGACCCCTCTCTCCCATTTCTAGGGGGACCCTCATGTATCAGGTGTGACCCCTCTCTCCCATTTCTAGGGGGACCCTCATGTATCAGGTGTGACCCCTCTCTCCCATTTCTAGGGGGACCCTCATGTATCAGGTGTGACCCCTCTCTCCCATTTCTAGGGGGTCCTCATGTATCAGGTGTGGCCCCTCTCTCCCATTTCTAGGGGGGTCCTCATGTATCAGGTGTGACCCCTCTCTCCCATTTCTAGGGGGGTCCTCATGTATCAGGTGTGACCCCTCTCTCCCATTTCTAGGGGGTCCTCATGTATCAGGTGTGACCCCTCTCTCCCATTTCTAGGGGGGTCCTCATGTATCAGGTGTGACCCCTCTCTCCCATTTCTAGGGGGGTCCTCATGTATCAGGTGTGACCCCTCTCTCCCATTTCTAGGGGGGTCCTCATGTATCAGGTGTGACCCCTCTCTCCCATTTCTAGGGGGACCCTCATGTATCAGGTGTGACCCCTCTCTCCCATTTCTAGGGGGACCCTCATGTATCAGGTGTGACCCCTCTCTCTCCCATTTCTAGGGGGACCCTCATGTATCAGGTGTGACCCCTCTCTGCCATTTCTAGGGGGGTCCTCATGTATCAGGTGTGACCCCTCTCTCCCATTTCTAGGGGGACCCTCATGTATCAGGTGTGACCCCTCTCTCCCATTTCTAGGGGGTCCTCATGTATCAGGTGTGACCCCTCTCTCCCATTTCTAGGGGGACCCTCATGTATCAGGTGTGACCCCTCTCTCCCATTTCTAGGGGGACCCTCATGTATCAGGTGTGACCCCTCTCTCCCATTTCTAGGGGGACCCTCATGTATCAGGTGTGACCCCTCTCTCCCATTTCTAGGGGGTCCTCATGTATCAGGTGTGACCCCTCTCTCCCATTTCTAGGGGGGACCCTCATGTATCAGGTGTGACCCCTCTCTCCCATTTCTAGGGGGGTCCTCATGTATCAGGTGTGACCTCTCTCTCCCATTTCTAGGGGGGTCCTCATGTATCAGGTGTGACCCCTCTCTCCCATTTCTAGGGGGTCCTCATGTATCAGGTGTGACCCCTCTCTACCATTTCTAGGGGGGCCCTCATGTATCAGGTGTGACCCCTCTCTCCCATTTCTAGGGGGTCCTCATGTATCAGGTGTGACCCCTTTCTCCCATTTCTAGGGGGGTCCTCATGTATCAGGTGTGGCCCCTCTCTCCCATTTCTAGGGGGACCCTCATGTATCAGGTGTGACCCCTCTCTCCCATTTCTAGGGGGGTCCTCATGTATCAGGTGTGACCCCTCTCTCCCATTTCTAGGGGGGTCCTCATGTATCAGGTGTGACCCCTCTCTCCCATTTCTAGGGGGGCCCTCATGTATCAGGTGTGACCCCTCTCTCCCATTTCTAGGGGGGTCCTCATGTATCAGGTGTGACCCCTCTCTCCCATTTCTAGGGGGGTCCTCATGTATCAGGTGTGACCCCTCTCTCCCATTTCTAGGGGGGTCCTCATGTATCAGGTGTGACCCCTCTCTCCCATTTCTAGGGGGGTCCTCATGTATCAGGTGTGACCCCTCTCTCCCATTTCTAGGGGGGTCCTCATGTATCAGGTGTGACCCCTCTCTCCCATTTCTAGGGGGTCCCTCATGTATCAGGTGTGACCCCTCTCTCCCATTTCTAGGGGGACCCTCATGTATCAGGTGTGACCCCTCTCTGCCATTTCTAGGGGGTCCTCATGTATCAGGTGTGACCCCTCTCTCCCATTTCTAGGGGGGTCCTCATGTATCAGGTGTGACCCCTCTCTCCCATTTCTAGGGGGGCCCTCATGTATCAGGTGTGACCCCTCTCTCCCATTTCTAGGGGGACCCTCATGTATCAGGTGTGACCCCTCTCTCCCATTTCTAGGGGGGTCCTCATCTATCAGGTGTGACCCCTCTCTCCCATTTCTAGGGGGGTCCTCATGTATCAGGTGTGACCCCTCTCTCCCATTTCTAGGGGGGTCCTCATGTATCAGGTGTGACCCCTCTCTCCCATTTCTAGGGGGTCCTCATGTATCAGGTGTGACCCCTCTCTCCCATTTCTAGGGGGTCCCTCATGTATCAGGTGTGACCCCTCTCTCCCATTTCTAGGGGGTCCTCATGTATCAGGTGTGACCCCTCTCTCCCATTTCTAGGGGGGTCCTCATGTATCAGGTGTGACCCCTCTCTCCCATTTCTAGGGGGTCCTCATGTATCAGGTGTGACCCCTCTCTCCCATTTCTAGGGGGTCCTCATGTATCAGGTGTGACCCCTCTCTCCCATTTCTAGGGGGTCCTCATGTATCAGGTGTGACCCCTCTCTCCCATTTCTAGGGGGTCCTCATGTATCAGGTGTGACCCCTCTCTCCCATTTCTAGGGGGGTCCTCATGTATCAGGTGTGACCCCTCTCTCCCATTTCTAGGGGGTCCTCATGTATCAGGTGTGACCCCTCTCTCCCATTTCTAGGGGGTCCTCATGTATCAGGTGTGACCCCTCTCTCCCATTTCTAGGGGGGCCCTCATGTATCAGGTGTGACCCCTCTCTCCCATTTCTAGGGGGGTCCTCATGTATCAGGTGTGACCCCTCTCTCCTATTTCTAGGGGGTCCTCATGTATCAGGTGTGACCCCTCTCTCCCATTTCTAGGGGGGCCCTCACGTATCAGGTGTGACCCCTCTCTCCCATTTCTAGGGGGTCCTCATGTATCAGGTGTGACCCCTCTCTCCCATTTCTAGGGGGACCCTCATGTATCAGGTGTGACCCCTCTCTCCCATTTCTAGGGGGACCCTCATGTATCAGGTGTGACCCCTCTCTCCCATTTCTAGGGGGACCCTCATGTATCAGGTGTGACCCCTCTCTCCCATTTCTAGGGGGACCCTCATGTATCAGGTGTGACCCCTCTCTCCCATTTCTAGGGGGGCCCTCATGTATCAGGTGTGACCCCTCTCTCCCATTTCTAGGGGGGTCCTCATGTATCAGGTGTGACCCCTCTCTCCTATTTCTAGGGGGTCCTCATGTATCAGGTGTGACCCCTCTCTCCCATTTCTAGGGGGGTCCTCATGTATCAGGTGTGACCCCTCTCTCCCATTTCTAGGGGGTCCTCATGTATCAGGTGTGACCCCTCTCTCCCATTTCTAGGGGGACCCTCAAGTATCAGGTGTGACCCCTCTCTGCCATTTCTAGGGGGGTCCTCATGTATCAGGTGTGACCCCTCTCTCCCATTTCTAGGGGGGTCCTCATGTATCAGGTGTGACCCCTCTCTCCCATTTCTAGGGGGACCCTCATGTATCAGGTGTGACCCCTCTCTGCCATTTCTAGGGGGGTCCTCATGTATCAGGTGTGACCCCTCTCTCCCATTTCTAGGGGGACCTTCATGTATCAGGTGTGACCCCTCTCTCCCATTTCTAGGGGGACCCTCATGTATCAGGTGTGACCCCTCTCTCCCATTTCTAGGGGGGTCCTCATGTATCAGGTGTGACCCCTCTCTCCCATTTCTAGGGGGGCCCTCATGTATCAGGTGTGACCCCTCTCTCCCATTTCTAGGGGGGCCCTCATGTATCAGGTGTGACCCCTCTCTCCCATTTCTAGGGGGGTCCTCATGTATCAGGTGTGACCCCTCTCTGCCATTTCTAGGGGGGTCCTCATGTATCAGGTGTGACCCCTCTCTCCCATTTCTAGGGGGGTCCTCATGTATCAGGTGTGACCCCTCTCTGCCATTTCTAGGGGGGTCCTCATGTATCAGGTGTGACCCCTCTCTCCCATTTCTAGGGGGACCCTCATGTATCAGGTGTGACCCCTCTCTCCCATTTCTAGGGGGTCCTCATGTATCAGGTGTGACCCCTCTCTCCCATTTCTAGGGGGTCCTCATGTATCAGGTGTGGCCCCTCTCTCCCATTTCTAGGGGGACCCTCATGTATCAGGTGTGACCCCCCCCCTCTCTCCCATTTCTAGGGGGGTCCTCATGTATCAGGTGTGACCCCTCTCTCCCATTTCTAGGGGGGTCCTCATGTATCAGGTGTGACCCCTCTCTCCCATTTCTAGGGGGTCCTCATGTATCAGGTGTGACCCCTCTCTCCCATTTCTAGGGGGGCCCTCATGTATCAGGTGTGACCCCTCTCTCCCATTTCTAGGGGGGTCCTCATGTATCAGGTGTGACCCCTCTCTCCCATTTCTAGGGGGTCCTCATGTATCAGGTGTGACCCCTCTCTACCATTTCTAGGGGGGTCCTCATGTATCAGGTGTGACCCCTCTCTCCCATTTCTAGGGGGTCCTCATGTATCAGGTGTGACCCCTCTCTCCCATTTCTAGGGGGGTCCTCATGTATCAGGTGTGACCCCTCTCTCCCATTTCTAGGGGGTCCTCATGTATCAGGTGTGACCCCTCTCTCCCATTTCTAGGGGGACCCTCATGTATCAGGTGTGACCCCTCTCTCCCATTTCTAGGGGGGCCCTCATGTATCAGGTGTGGCCCCTCTCTCCCATTTCTAGGGGGACCCTCATGTATCAGGTGTGACCCCTCTCTCCCATTTCTAGGGGGTCCTCATGTATCAGGTGTGACCCCTCTCTCCCATTTCTAGGGGGGTCCTCATGTATCAGGTGTGGCCCCTCTCTCCCATTTCTAGGGGGACCCTCATGTATCAGGTGTGACCCCTCTCTCCCATTTCTAGGGGGTCCCTCATGTATCAGGTGTGACCCCTCTCTCCCATTTCTAGGGGGTCCTCATGTATCAGGTGTGACCCCCCCCTCTCTCCCATTTCTAGGGGGTCCTCATGTATCAGGTGTGACCCCTCTCTCCCATTTCTAGGGGGACCCTCATGTATCAGGTGTGACCCCTCTCTCCCATTTCTAGGGGGACCCTCATGTATCAGGTGTGACCCCTCTCTCCCATTTCTAGGGGGGCCCTCATGTATCAGGTGTGACCCCTCTCTCCCATTTCTAGGGGGACCCTCATGTATCAGGTGTGACCCCTCTCTCCCATTTCTAGGGGGACCCTCATGTATCAGGTGTGACCCCTCTCTCCCATTTCTAGGGGGGCCCTCATGTATCAGGTGTGACCCCTCTCTCCCATTTCTAGGGGGGTCCTCATGTATCAGGTGTGACCCCTCTCTCCCATTTCTAGGGGGTCCTCATGTATCAGGTGTGACCCCTCTCTCCCATTTCTAGGGGGACCTCATGTATCAGGTGTGACCCCTCTCTCCCATTTCTAGGGGGTCCTCATGTATCAGGTGTGACCCCTCTCTCCCATTTCTAGGGGGTCCTCATGTATCAGGTGTGACCCCTCTCTCCCATTTCTAGGGGGACCCTCATGTATCAGGTGTGACCCCTCTCTCCCATTTCTAGGGGGGCCCTCATGTATCAGGTGTGACCCCTCTCTCCCATTTCTAGGGGGGTCTTCATGTATCAGGTGTGGCCCCTCTCTCCCATTTCTAGGGGGACCCTCATGTATCAGGTGTGACCCCTCTCTCCCACTTCTAGGGGGTCCTCATGTATCAGGTGTGACCCCTCTCTCCCATTTCTAGGGGGGTCCTCATGTATCAGGTGTGACCCCTCTCTCCCATTTCTAGGGGGGCCCTCATGTATCAGGTGTGACCCCTCTCTCCCATTTCTAGGGGGACCCTCATGTATCAGGTGTGACCCCTCTCTCCCATTTCTAGGGGGGTCCTCATGTATCAGGTGTGACCCCTCTCTCCCATTTCTAGGGGGGTCCTCATGTATCAGGTGTGACCCCTCTCTCCCATTTCTAGGGGGACCCTCATGTATCAGGTGTGACCCCTCTCTCCCATTTCTAGGGGGTCCTCATGTATCAGGTGTGGCCCCTCTCTCCCATTTCTAGGGGGACCTCATGTATCAGGTGTGACCCCCCCCCTCTCTCCCATTTCTAGGGGGGTCCTCATGTATCAGGTGTGACCCCTCTCTCCCATTTCTAGGGGGGTCCTCATGTATCAGGTGTGACCCCTCTCTCCCATTTCTAGGGGGGTCCTCATGTATCAGGTGTGACCCCTCTCTCCCATTTCTAGGGGGACCTCATGTATCAGGTGTGACCCCCCCCCTCTCTCCCATTTCTAGGGGGTCCTCATGTATCAGGTGTGGCCCCTCTCTCCCATTTCTAGGGGGTCCCTCATGTATCAGGTGTGACCCCTCTCTCCCATTTCTAGGGGGGCCCTCATGTATCAGGTGTGACCCCTCTCTCCCATTTCTAGGGGGGTCCTCATGTATCAGGTGTGACCCCTCTCTCCCATTTCTAGGGGGTCCTCATGTATCAGGTGTGACCCCTCTCTCCCATTTCTAGGGGGGCCCTCATGTATCAGGTGTGGCCCCTCTCTCCCATTTCTAGGGGGACCCTCATGTATCAGGTGTGACCCCTCTCTCCCATTTCTAGGGGGGTCCTCATGTATCAGGTGTGACCCCTCTCTCCCATTTCTAGGGGGGTCCTCATGTATCAGGTGTGACCCCTCTCTCCCATTTCTAGGGGGTCCTCATGTATCAGGTGTGACCCCTCTCTCCCATTTCTAGGGGGGTCCTCATGTATCAGGTGTGACCCCTCTCTCCCATTTCTAGGGGGGCCCTCATGTATCAGGTGTGGCCCCTCTCTCCCATTTCTAGGGGGGTCCTCATGTATCAGGTGTGACCCCTCTCTCCCATTTCTAGGGGGGTCCTCATGTATCAGGTGTGACCCCTCTCTCCCATTTCTAGGGGGGCCCTCATGTATCAGGTGTGACACCTCTCTCCCATTTCTAGGGGGGTCCTCATGTATCAGGTGTGACCCCTCTCTCCCATTTCTAGGGGGACCTCATGTATCAGGTGTGACCCCTCTCTCCCATTTCTAGGGGGGTCCTCATGTATCAGGTGTGACCCCTCTCTCCCATTTCTAGGGGGTCCTCATGTATCAGGTGTGGCCCCTCTCTCCCATTTCTAGGGGGACCTCATGTATCAGGTGTGACCCCCCCCTCTCTCCCATTTCTAGGGGGTCCTCATGTATCAGGTGTGGCCCCTCTCTCCCATTTCTAGGGGGACCCTCATGTATCAGGTGTGACCCCTCTCTCCCATTTCTAGGGGGGTCCTCATGTATCAGGTGTGACCCCTCTCTCCCATTTCTAGGGGGGCCCTCATGTATCAGGTGTGGCCCCTCTCTCCCATTTCTAGGGGGGTCCTCATGTATCAGGTGTGACCCCTCTCTCCCATTTCTAGGGGGACCTCATGTATCAGGTGTGACCCCTCTCTCCCATTTCTAGGGGGGTCCTCATGTATCAGGTGTGACCCCTCTCTCCCATTTCTAGGGGGTCCTCATGTATCAGGTGTGACCCCTCTCTCCCATTTCTAGGGGGTCCTCATGTATCAGGTGTGACCTCTCTCTCCCATTTCTAGGGGGTCCCTCATGTATCAGGTGTGACCCCTCTCTCCCATTTCTAGGGGGGTCCTCATGTATCAGGTGTGACCCCTCTCTCCCATTTCTAGGGGGGTCCTCATGTATCAGGTGTGACCCCTCTCTCCCATTTCTAGGGGGACCCTCATGTATCAGGTGTGGCCCCTCTCTCCCATTTCTAGGGGGTCCTCATGTATCAGGTGTGACCCCTCTCTCCCATTTCTAGGGGGGTCCTCATGTATCAGGTGTGACCCCTCTCTCCCATTTCTAGGGGGGTCCTCATGTATCAGGTGTGACCCCTCTCTCCCATTTCTAGGGGGGCCCTCATGTATCAGGTGTGACCCCTCTCTCCCATTTCTAGGGGGACCCTCATGTATCAGGTGTGACCCCTCTCTCCCATTTCTAGGGGGACCCTCATGTATCAGGTGTGACCCCTCTCTCCCATTTCTAGGGGGGTCCTCATGTATCAGGTGTGACCCCTCTCTCCCATTTCTAGGGGGTCCTCATGTATCAGGTGTGACCCCTCTCTCCCATTTCTAGGGGGACCCTCATGTATCAGGTGTGACCCCTCTCTCCCATTTCTAGGGGGTCCTCATGTATCAGGTGTGGCCCCTCTCTCCCATTTCTAGGGGGACCTCATGTATCAGGTGTGACCCCCCCCTCTCTCCCATTTCTAGGGGGGTCCTCATGTATCAGGTGTGACCCCTCTCTCCCATTTCTAGGGGGTCCTCATGTATCAGGTGTGACCCCTCTCTCCCATTTCTAGGGGGTCCTCATGTATCAGGTGTGACCCCTCTCTCCCATTTCTAGGGGGGTCCTCATGTATCAGGTGTGACCCCTCTCTCCCATTTCTAGGGGGGTCCTCATGTATCAGGTGTGACCCCTCTCTCCCATTTCTAGGGGGACCCTCATGTATCAGGTGTGACCCCTCTCTCCCATTTCTAGGGGGTCCTCATGTATCAGGTGTGGACCCTCTCTCCCATTTCTAGGGGGACCCTCATGTATCAGGTGTGACCCCCCCCCTCTCTCCCATTTCTAGGGGGTCCTCATGTATCAGGTGTGGCCCCTCTCTCCCATTTCTAGGGGGTCCCTCATGTATCAGGTGTGACCCCCCTCTCTCCCATTTCTAGGGGGGTCCTCATCTATCAGGTGTGACCCCTCTCTCCCATTTCTAGGGGGTCCTCATGTATCAGGTGTGACCCCTCTCTCCCATTTCTAGGGGGGTCCTCATGTATCAGGTGTGACCCCTCTCTCCCATTTCTAGGGGGACCTCATGTATCAGGTGTGACCCCCCTCTCTCCCATTTCTAGGGGGTCCTCATGTATCAGGTGTGACCCCTCTCTCCCATTTCTAGGGGGTCCCTCATGTATCAGGTGTGACCCCTCTCTCCCATTTCTAGGGGGTCCCTCATGTATCAGGTGTGACCCCTCTCTCCCATTTCTAGGGGGGTCCTCATGTATCAGGTGTGACCCCTCTCTCCCATTTCTAGGGGGGTCCTCATGTATCAGGTGTGACCCCTCTCTCCCATTTCTAGGGGGGTCCTCATGTATCAGGTGTGACCCCTCTCTCCCATTTCTAGGGGGGTCCTCATGTATCAGGTGTGACCCCTCTCTCCCATTTCTAGGGGGGCCCTCATGTATCAGGTGTGGCCCCTCTCTCCCATTTCTAGGGGGTCCTCATGTATCAGGTGTGACCCCTCTCTCCCATTTCTAGGGGGGTCCTCATCTATCAGGTGTGACCCCTCTCTCCCATTTCTAGGGGGTCCTCATGTATCAGGTGTGACCCCTCTCTCCCATTTCTAGGGGGGTCCTCATGTATCAGGTGTGACCCCTCTCTCCCATTTCTAGGGGGGTCCTCATGTATCAGGTGTGACCCCTCTCTCCCATTTCTAGGGGGACCTCATGTATCAGGTGTGACCCCCCTCTCTCCCATTTCTAGGGGGGTCCTCATGTATCAGGTGTGGCCCCTCTCTCCCATTTCTAGGGGGTCCCTCATGTATCAGGTGTGACCCCTCTCTCCCATTTCTAGGGGGGCCCTCATGTATCAGGTGTGACCCCTCTCTCCCATTTCTAGGGGGGTCCTCATGTATCAGGTGTGACCCCTCTCTCCCATTTCTAGGGGGTCCTCATGTATCAGGTGTGACCCCTCTCTCCCATTTCTAGGGGGTCCTCATGTATCAGGTGTGACCCCTCTCTCCCATTTCTAGGGGGACCTCATGTATCAGGTGTGACCCCTCTCTCCCATTTCTAGGGGGGTCCTCATGTATCAGGTGTGACCCCTCTCTCCCATTTCTAGGGGGCCTCATGTATCAGGTGTGACCCCTCTCTCCCATTTCTAGGGGGGTCCTCATGTATCAGGTGTGACCCCTCTCTCCCATTTCTAGGGGGGTCCTCATGTATCAGGTGTGACCCCTCTCTCCCATTTCTAGGGGGGTCCTCATGTATCAGGTGTGGACCCCTCTCTCCCATTTCTAGGGGGGTCCTCATGTATCAGGTGTGACCCCTCTCTCCCATTTCTAGGGGGGTCCTCATGTATCAGGTGTGACCCCTCTCTCCCATTTCTAGGGGGTCCTCATGTATCAGGTGTGACCCCTCTCTCCCATTTCTAGGGGGTCCTCATGTATCAGGTGTGACCCCTCTCTCCCATTTCTAGGGGGACCCTCATGTATCAGGTGTGACCCCTCTCTCCCATTTCTAGGGGGGTCCTCATGTATCAGGTGTGACCCCTCTCTCCCATTTCTAGGGGGGTCCTCATGTATCAGGTGTGACCCCCTCTCTCCCATTTCTAGGGGGTCCTCATGTATCAGGTGTGACCCCTCTCTCCCATTTCTAGGGGGGTCCTCATGTATCAGGTGTGACCCCTCTCTCCCATTTCTAGGGGGGTCCTCATGTATCAGGTGTGACCCCTCTCTCCCATTTCTAGGGGGGTCCTCATGTATCAGGTGTGGCCCCTCTCTCCCATTTCTAGGGGGGTCCCTCATGTATCAGGTGTGACCCCTCTCTCCCATTTCTAGGGGGTCCTCATGTATCAGGTGTGACCCCTCTCTCCCATTTCTAGGGGGGTCCTCATGTATCAGGTGTGACCCCCTCTCTCCCATTTCTAGGGGGGTCCTCATGTATCAGGTGTGACCCTCTCTCCCATTTCTAGGGGGTCCTCATGTATCAGGTGTGACCCCTCTCTCCCATTTCTAGGGGGGTCCTCATGTATCAGGTGTGACCCCTCTCTCTCCCATTCTAGGGGGTCCTCATGGATCAGGTGGGCCTCTCTCCCCATTTCAGGGGGTCCTCATGTATCAGGTGTGACCCTCTCTCCCATTTCAAGGGGGGTCCTCATGTATCAGGTGTGACCCATCTCTCCCATCCCCCCCCTTCCCATTCTAGGGGGGTCCT
>NC_138774.1:301351471-301371471 GCF_965119305.1 Pelophylax lessonae
GGGAGGATAGAATGAGGATATTGTCGGTGACATATACGGAGGATAGGATGAGGATATTGTCGGTGACATATACGGGAGGATAGGATGAGGATATTATTGGTGACATATACGGGAGGATAGGATGAGGATATTGTCGGTGACATATACGGGAGGATAGAATGAGGATATTATTGGTGACATATACTGGAGGATAGGATGAGGATATTGTCGGTGACATATACGGGAGGATAGGATGAGGATATTGTCGGTGACATATACGGGAGGATAGGATGAGGATATTGTCGGTGACATATACGGGAGGATAGGATGAGGATAATATTTGGTGACATATACGGGAGGATAGGATGAGGATATTGTCGGTGACATATACGGGAGGATAGGATGAGGATATTGTCGGTGACATATACGGGAGGATAAGATGAGGATATTGTCGGTGACATATACGGGAGGATAGAGATGAGGATATTGTCGGTGACATATACGGGAGGATAGGATGAGGATATTATTGGTGACATATACGGGAGGATAGGATGAGGATATTGTCGGTGACATATACGGGAGGATAGGATGAGGATATTATTGGTGACATATACGGGAGGATAGGATGAGGATATTGTCGGTGACATATACGGGAGGATAAGATGAGGATATTGTCGGTGACATATACGGGAGGATAAGATGAGGATATTGTCGGTGACATATACGGGAGGATAGGATGAGGATATTATTGGTGACATATACGGAGGATAGGATGAGGATATTGTCGGTGACATATACGGGAGGATAGGATGAGGATATTGTCGGTGACATATACGGGAGGATAGGAATGAGGATATTGTCGGTGACATATACGGGAGGATAAGATGAGGATATTGTCGGTGACATATACGGGAGGATAGGATGAGGATATTGTCGGTGACATATACGGGAGGATAGGATGAGGATATTGTCGGTGACATATACGGGAGGATAGGATGAGGATATTATTGGTGACATATACTGGAGGATAGGATGAGGATATTAGTCGGTGACATATACGGGAGGATAAGATGAGGATATTATCGGTGACATATACGGGAGGATAGGATGAGGATATTGTCGGTGACATATACGGGAGGATAGGATGAGGATATTTGACATATACGGGAGGATAGGATGAGGATATTATTGGTGACATATACGGGGAGGATAGGATGAGGATATTGTCGGTGACATATACGGGAGGATAGGATGAGGATATTGTCGGTGACATATACGGGAGGATAGATGAGGATATTTGTCGGTGACATATACGGGAGGATAGGATGAGGATATTGTCGGTGACATATACGGGAGGATAGGATGAGGATATTGTCGGTGACATATACGGGAGGATAGGATGAGGATATTGTCGGTGACATATACGGGAGGATAGGATGAGGATATTGTCGGTGACATATACGGGAGGATAGGATGAGGATATTGTTGGTGACATATACGGGAGGATAGGATGAGGATATTGTCGGTGACATATACGGGAGGATAGGATGAGGATATTGTCGGTGACATATACGGGAGGATAGGATGAGGATATTAGTGGTGACATATACGGGAGGATAGGATGAGGATATTGTCGGTGACATATACGGGAGGATAGGATGAGGATATTGTCGGTGACATATACGGGAGGATAGGATGAGGATATTGTCGGTGACATATACGGGAGGATAGGATGAGGATATTGTTGGTGACATATACGGGAGGATAGGATGAGGATATTGTCGGTGACATATACGGGAGGATAGGATGAGGATATTGTCGGTGACATATACGGGAGGATAGGATGAGGATATTGTCGGTGACATATATGGGAGGATAGGATGAGGATATTGTCGGTGACATATACGGGAGGATAGGATGAGGATATTTGTCACGGTGACATATACGGGAGGATAAGATGAGGATATTATTGGTGACATATACGGGAGGATAGGATGAGGATATTGTCGGTGACATATACGGGAGGATAGGATGAGGATATTATTGGTGACATATACGGGAGGATAAGGATGAGGATATTGTTGGTGACATATACGGGAGGATAGGATGAGGATATTTGTCGGTGACATATACGGGAGGATAGGATGAGGATATTATTGGTGACATATACGGGAGGATAGGATGAGGATATTGTCGGTGACATATACGGGAGGATAGGATGAGGATATTGTCGGTGACATATACGGGAGGATAGGATGAGGATATTATTGGTGACATATACGGGAGGATAGGATGAGGATATTATTGGTGACATATACGGGAGGATAGGATGAGGATATTGTCGGTGACATATACGGGAGGATAGGATGAGGATATTGTCGGTGACATATACGGGAGGATAAGATGAGGATATTGTCGGTGACATATATGGGAGGATAGGATGAGGATATTGTCGGTGACATATACGGGAGGATAGGATGAGGATATTGTCGGTGACATATACGGGAGGATAGGATGAGGATATTGTCGGTGACATATACGGGAGGATAGGATGAGGATATTGTCGGTGACATATACGGGAGGATAGGATGAGGATATTGTCGGTGACATATACGGGAGGATAGGATGAGGATATTGTCGGTGACATATACTGGAGGATAGGATGAGGATATTGTCGGTGACATATACTGGAGGATAGGATGAGGATATTGTCGGTGACATATACGGGAGGATAGGATGAGGATATTGTCGGTGACATATACGGGAGGATAGGATGAGGATATTGTCGGTGACATATACGGGAGGATAGGATGAGGATATTGTCGGTGACATATACGGGAGGATAGGATGAGGATATTATTGGTGACATATACGGGAGGATAGGATGAGGATATTAATTGGTGACATATCGGGAGGATAGGATGAGGATATTGTCGGTGACATATACGGGAGGATAGGATGAGGATATTGTCGGTGACATATACGGGAGGATAGGATGAGGATATTGTCGGTGACATATACTGGAGGATAGGATGAGGATATTGTCAGGTGACATATACGGGAGGATAGGATGAGGATATTATTGGTGACATATACTGGGAGGATAGGATGAGGATATTGTCGGTGACATATACGGGAGGATAGGATGAGGATATTGTCGGTGACATATACGGGAGGATAGGATGAGGATATTGTTGGTGACATATACGGGAGGATAGGATGAGGATATTGTCGGTGACATATACGGGAGGATAGGATGAGGATATTATTGGTGACATATACGGGAGGATAGGATGAGGATATTGTCGGTGACATATACGGGAGGATAGGATGAGGATATTGTCTGGTGACATATACGGGAGGATAGGATGAGGATATTGTCGGTGACATATACGGGAGGATAGGATGAGGATATTGTCGGTGACATATACGGGAGGATAGGATGAGGATATTATTGGTGACATATACGGGAGGATAGGATGAGGATATTAGTCGGTGACATATACGGGAGGATAGGATGAGGATATTGTCGGTGACATATACGGAGGATAAGGATGAGGATATTATTGGTGACATATACGGGGAGGATAGGATGAGGATATTGTCGGTGACATATACGGGAGGATAGGATGAGGATATTATTGGTGACATATACGGGAGGATAGGATGAGGATATTGTCGGTGACATATACGGGAGGATAAGATGAGGATATTGTCGGTGACATATACGGGAGGATAGGATGAGGATATTATTGGTGACATATACGGGAGGATAGGATGAGGATATTGTCGGTGACATATACGGGAGGATAGGATGAGGATATTATTGGTGACATATACGGGAGGATAGGATGAGGATATTGTCGGTGACATATACGGGAGGATAGGATGAGGATATTATTGGTGACATATACGGGAGGATAGGATGAGGATATTGTCGGTGACATATACGGGAGGATAGGATGAGGATATTGTCGGTGACATATACGGGAGGATAGGATGAGGATATTGTCGGTGACATATACGGGAGGATAGGATGAGGATATTGTCGGTGACATATACGGGAGGATAGGATGAGGATATTGTCGGTGACATATACTGGGAGGATAGGATGAGGATATTATTGGTGACATATACGGGAGGATAGGATGAGGATATTGTCGGTTGACATATACGGGAGGATAGGATGAGGATATTGTTGGTGACATATACGGGAGGATAGGATGAGGATATTGTTGGTGACATATACGGGAGGATAGGATGAGGATATTATTGGTGACATATACGGGAGGATAGGATGAGGATATTGTCGGTGACATATACGGGAGGATAGGATGAGGATATTATTGGTGACATATATGGGAGGATAGGATGAGGATATTGTGGTGACATATACGGGAGGATAGGATGAGGATATTGTCGGTGACATATACGGGAGGATAGGATGAGGATATTGTCGGTGACATATACGGGAGGATAGGATGAGGATATTATTGGTGACATATACGGGAGGATAGGATGAGGATATTGTCGGTGACATATACGGGAGGATAAGATGAGGATATTGTCGGTGACATATACGGGAGGATAGGATGAGGATATTATTGGTGACATATACGGGAGGATAGGATGAGGATATTGTCGGTGACATATACGGGAGGATAGGATGAGGATATTAATTGGTGACATATACGGGAGGATAGGGATGAGGATATTATTGGTGACATATACGGGAGGATAGGATGAGGATATTGTCGGTGACATATACGGGAGGATAGGATGAGGATATTGTCGGTGACATATACTGGAGGATAGGATGAGGATATTATTGGTGACATATACGGGAGGATAGGATGAGGATATTGTCGTTGACATATATGGGAGGATAGGATGAGGATATTGTCGGTGACATATACGGGAGGATAAGATGAGGATATTATTGGTGACATATACGGGAGGATAGGATGAGGATATTATTGGTGACATATACGGGAGGATAGGATGAGGATATTGTCGGTGACATATACGGGAGGATAGGATGAGGATATTATTGGTGACATATATGGGAGGATAGGATGAGGATATTATTGGTGACATATACGGGGAGGATAGGATGAGGATATTGTCGGTGACATATACGGGAGGATAAGATGAGGATATTATTGGTGACATATACGGGAGGATAAGATGAGGATATTGTCGGTGACATATATGGGAGGATAGGATGAGGATATTGTCGGTGACATATACGGGAGGATAGGATGAGGATATTGTCGGTGACATATATGGGAGGATAGGATGAGGATATTGTCGGTGACATATACGGGAGGATAGGATGAGGATATTGTCGGTGACATATACGGGAGGATAGGATGAGGATATTGTCGGTGACATATACGGGAGGATAGGATGAGGATATTGTCGGTGACATATACGGGAGGATAAGGATGAGGATATTGTCGGTGACATATACGGGAGGATAGGATGAGGATATTGTCGGTGACATATACGGGAGGATAGGATGAGGATATTGTCGGTGACATATACGGGAGGATAGGATGAGGATATTGTCGGTGACATATACGGGAGGATAGGATGAGGATATTGTCGGTGACATATACGGGAGGATAGGATGAGGATATTGTCGGTGACATATACGGGAGGATAGGATGAGGATATTGTCGGTGACATATACGGGAGGATAAGATGAGGATATTGTCGGTGACATATACGGGAGGATAGGATGAGGATATTGTCGGTGACATATACGGGAGGATAGGATGAGGATATTATTGGTGACATATACGGGAGGATAGGATGAGGATATTGTCGGTGACATATACGGGAGGATAGGATGAGGATATTGTCGGTGACATATACGGGAGGATAGGATGAGGATATTGTCGGTGACATATACGGGAGGATAGGATGAGGATATTATTGGGTGACATATACGGGAGGATAGGATGAGGATATTGTCGGTGACATATACTGGAGGATAGGATGAGGATATTGTCGGTGACATATATGGGAGGATAGGATGAGGATATTATTGGTGACATATACGGGAGGATAGGATGAGGATATTGTCGGTGACATATACGGGAGGATAAGATGAGGATATTGTCGGTGACATATACGGGAGGATAGGATGAGGATATTGTCGGTGACATATACGGGAGGATAGGATGAGGATATTGTCGGTGACATATACGGGAGGATAGGATGAGGATATTGTCGGTGACATATATGGGAGGATAGGATGAGGATATTATTGGTGACATATACGGGAGGATAGGATGAGGATATTGTCGGTGACATATATGGGAGGATAAGATGAGGATATTGTCGGTGACATATACGGGAGGATAGGATGAGGATATTATTGGTGACATATACGGGAGGATAGGATGAGGATATTGTCGGTGACATATACGGGAGGATAGGATGAGGATATTGTCGGTGACATATACGGGAGGATAGGATGAGGATATTGTCGGTGACATATACGGGAGGATAGGATGAGGATATTGTCGGTGACATATACGGGAGGATAAGATGAGGATATTGTCGGTGACATATACGGGAGGATAGGATGAGGATATTGTCGGTGACATATACGGGAGGATAAGGATGAGGATATTGTCGGTGACATATACGGGAGGATAAGGATGAGGATATTGTCGGTGACATATACGGGAGGATAGGATGAGGATATTGTCGGTGACATATACGGGAGGATAGGATGAGGATATTGTCGGTGACATATACGGGAGGATAGGATGAGGATATTATTGGTGACATATACGGGAGGATAGGATGAGGATATTGTCGGTGACATATACGGGAGGATAAGATGAGGATATTGTCGGTGACATATACGGGAGGATAGGATGAGGATATTGTCGGTGACATATACGGGAGGATAGGATGAGGATATTGTCGGTGACATATACGGGAGGATAAGATGAGGATATTGTCGGTGACATATACGGGAGGATAGGATGAGGATATTGTCGGTGACATATACGGGAGGATAGGATGAGGATATTATTGGGGACATATACGGGAGGATAGGATGAGGATATTGTCGGTGACATATACGGGAGGATAGGATGAGGATATTGTCGGTGACATATACGGGAGGATAGGATGAGGATATTGTCGGTGACATATACGGGAGGATAGGATGAGGATATTATTGGTGACATATACGGGAGGATAGGATGAGGATATTGTCGGTGACATATACGGGAGGATAGGATGAGGATATTATTGGTGACATATACGGGAGGATAAGATGAGGATATTGTCGGTGACATATACGGGAGGATAAGATGAGGATATTGTCGGTGACATATACGGGAGGATAGGATGAGGATATTGTCGGTGACATATACGGGAGGATAGGATGAGGATATTGTCGGTGACATATACGGGAGGATAGGATGAGGATATTATTGGTGACATATACGGGAGGATAGGATGAGGATATTGTCGGTGACATATACGGGAGGATAAGATGAGGATATTGTCGGTGACATATACGGGAGGATAGGATGAGGATATTGTCGGTGACATATACGGGAGGATAGGATGAGGATATTGTCGGTGACATATACGGGAGGATAAGATGAGGATATTGTCGGTGACATATACGGGAGGATAAGATGAGGATATTGTCGGTGACATATACGGGAGGATAGGATGAGGATATTGTTGGTGACATATACGGGAGGATAAGATGAGGATATTGTCGGTGACATATACGGGAGGATAGGATGAGGATATTGTCGGTGACATATACGGGAGGATAGGATGAGGATATTGTCGGTGACATATATGGGAGGATAGGATGAGGATATTGTCGGTGACATATACGGGAGGATAGGATGAGGATATTGTCGGTGACATATACGGGAGGATAGGATGAGGATATTGTCGGTGACATATACGGGAGGATAGGATGAGGATATTATTGGTGACATATACGGGAGGATAGGATGAGGATATTGTCGGTGACATATACGGGAGGATAAGATGAGGATATTGTCGGTGACATATACGGGAGGATAGGATGAGGATATTATTGGTGACATATACGGGAGGATAATGAGGATATTTGTCGGTGACATATACGGGAGGATAAGATGAGGATATTGTCGGTGACATATACGGGAGGATAGGATGAGGATATTGTCGGTGACATATACGGGAGGATAAGATGAGGATATTATTGGTGACATATACGGGAGGATAGGATGAGGATATTATTGGTGACATATACGGGAGGATAGGATGAGGATATTGTCGGTGACATATACGGGAGGATAGGATGAGGATATTGTCGGTGACATATACGGGAGGATAGGATGAGGATATTATCGGTGACATATACGGGAGGATAGGATGAGGATATTATTGGTGACATATACGGGAGGATAGGATGAGGATATTGTCGGTGACATATACGGGAGGATAAGATGAGGATATTGTCGGTGACATATACGGGAGGATAGGATGAGGATATTGTCGGTGACATATACGGGAGGATAGGATGAGGATATTATTGGTGACATATACGGGAGGATAGGATGAGGGATATTGTCGGTGACATATACGGGAGGATAGGATGAGGATATTGTCGGTGACATATACGGGAGGATAGGATGAGGATATTGTCGGTGACATATACGGGAGGATAAGATGAGGATATTGTCGGTGACATATATGGGAGGATAGGATGAGGATATTGTCGGTGACATATACGGGAGGATAGGATGAGGATATTGTCGGTGACATATACGGGAGGATAGGATGAGGATATTATTGGTGACATATACTGGAGGATAGGATGAGGATATTATTGGTGACATATACTGGAGGATAGGATGAGGATATTATTGGTGACATATACGGGAGGATGGGATGAGGATATTATTGGTGACATATACGGGAGGATGGGATGAGGATATTATTGGTGACATATACGGGAGGATGGGATGAGGATATTATTGGTGACATATACGGGAGGATAGGATGAGGATATTATTGGTGACATATACGGGAGGATAAGATGAGGATATTGTCGGTGACATATACGGGAGGATAAGATGAGGATATTATTGGTGACATATACGGGAGGATAAGATGAGGATATTATTGGTGACATATACGGGAGGATAGGATGAGGATATTATTGGTGACATATACGGGAGGATGGGATGAGGATATTATTGGTGACATATACGGGAGGATGGGATGAGGATATTATTGGTGACATATACGGGAGGATAAGATGAGGATATTATTGGTGACATATACGGGAGGATAGGATGAGGATATTGTCGGTGACATATACGGGAGGATAGGATGAGGATATTGTCGGTGACATATACGGGAGGATAGGATGAGGATATTGTCGGTGACATATACGGGAGGATAAGATGAGGATATTATTGGTGACATATACGGGAGGATAGGATGAGGATATTGTCGGTGACATATACGGGAGGATAGAATGAGGATATTGTCGGTGACATATACGGGAGGATAGGATGAGGATATTGTCGGTGACATATACGGGAGGATAGGATGAGGATATTATTGGTGACATATACGGGAGGATAGGATGAGGATATTGTCGGTGACATATACGGGAGGATAGGATGAGGATATTATTGGTGACATATACTGGAGGATAGGATGAGGATATTGTCGGTGACATATACGGGAGGATAGGATGAGGATATTGTCGGTGACATATACGGGAGGATAGGATGAGGATATTGTCGGTGACATATACGGGAGGATAGGATGAGGATATTATTGGTGACATATACGGGAGGATAGGATGAGGATATTGTCGGTGACATATACGGGAGGATAAGATGAGGATATTGTCGGTGACATATACGGGAGGATAAGATGAGGATATTGTCGGTGACATATACGGGGAGGATAAGATGAGGATATTATTGGTGACATATACGGGAGGATAGGATGAGGATATTATTGGTGACATATACGGGAGGATAGGATGAGGATATTATTGGTGACATATACGGGAGGATAGGATGAGGATATTGTCGGTGACATATACGGGAGGATAAGATGAGGATATTGTCGGTGACATATACGGGAGGATAAGATGAGGATATTGTCGGTGACATATACGGGAGGATAAGATGAGGATATTGTCGGTGACATATATGGGAGGATAGGATGAGGATATTGTCGGTGACATATACGGGAGGATAGGATGAGGATATTGTCGGTGACATATACGGGAGGATAGGATGAGGATATTGTCGGTGACATATACGGGAGGATAAGATGAGGATATTGTCGGTGACATATATGGGAGGATAGGATGAGGATATTGTCGGTGACATATACGGGAGGATAGGATGAGGATATTGTCGGTGACATATACGGGAGGATAGGATGAGGATATTATTGGTGACATATACTGGAGGATAGGATGAGGATATTATTGGTGACATATACGGGAGGATAAGATGAGGATATTATTGGTGACATATACGGGAGGATAGGATGAGGATATTGTCGGTGACATATACGGGAGGATAAGATGAGGATATTATTGGTGACATATACGGGAGGATAGGATGAGGATATTATTGGTGACATATACGGGAGGATAGGATGAGGATATTGTCGGTGACATATACGGGAGGATAGGATGAGGATATTGTCGGTGACATATACGGGAGGATAAGATGAGGATATTATTGGTGACATATACGGGAGGATAGGATGAGGATATTGTCGGTGACATATACGGGAGGATAGGATGAGGATATTATTGGTGACATATACGGGAGGATAAGATGAGGATATTATTGGTGACATATACGGGAGGATAGGATGAGGATATTGTCGGTGACATATACGGGAGGATAGGATGAGGATATTGTCGGTGACATATACGGGAGGATAGGATGAGGATATTGTCGGTGACATATACGGGAGGATAAGATGAGGATATTGTCGGTGACATATATGGGAGGATAGGATGAGGATATTGTCGGTGACATATACGGGAGGATAGGATGAGGATATTATTGGTGACATATACGGGAGGATAAGATGAGGATATTATTGGTGACATATACGGGAGGATAGGATGAGGATATTGTCGGTGACATATACGGGAGGATAGGATGAGGATATTATTGGTGACATATACGGGAGGATAAGATGAGGATATTATTGGTGACATATACGGGAGGATAGGATGAGGATATTGTCGGTGACATATACGGGAGGATAGGATGAGGATATTATTGGTGACATATACGGGAGGATAGGATGAGGATATTGTCGGTGACATATACGGGAGGATAGGATGAGGATATTATCGGTGACATATATGGGAGGATAAGATGAGGATATTATTGGTGACATATACGGGAGGATAGGATGAGGATATTATTGGTGACATATACGGGAGGATAGGATGAGGATATTGTCGGTGACATATACGGGAGGATAGGATGAGGATATTATCGGTGACATATATGGGAGGATAAGATGAGGATATTATTGGTGACATATACGGGAGGATAGGATGAGGATATTGTCGGTGACATATACGGGAGGATAAGATGAGGATATTGTCGGTGACATATATGGGAGGATAGGATGAGGATATTGTCGGTGACATATACGGGAGGATAGGATGAGGATATTGTCGGTGACATATATGGGAGGATAGGATGAGGATATTGTTGGTGACATATACGGGAGGATAAGATGAGGATATTGTCGGTGACATATATGGGAGGATAGGATGAGGATATTGTCGGTGACATATACGGGAGGATAGGATGAGGATATTGTCGGTGACATATACGGGAGGATAGGATGAGGATATTGTCGGTGACATATACGGGAGGATAGGATGAGGATATTGTCGGTGACATATACGGGAGGATAAGATGAGGATATTGTCGGTGACATATACGGGAGGATAGGATGAGGATATTGTCGGTGACATATACGGGAGGATAGGATGAGGATATTATTGGTGACATATACGGGAGGATAGGATGAGGATATTATTGGTGACATATACGGGAGGATAGGATGAGGATATTGTCGGTGACATATACGGGAGGATAGGATGAGGATATTGTCGGTGACATATATGGGAGGATAGGATGAGGATATTGTCGGTGACATATACGGGAGGATAGGATGAGGATATTGTCGGTGACATATACTGGAGGATAGGATGAGGATATTGTCGGTGACATATACTGGAGGATAGGATGAGGATATTGTCGGTGACATATACGGGAGGATAGGATGAGGATATTGTCGGTGACATATACTGGAGGATAGGATGAGGATATTGTCGGTGACATATACGGGAGGATAGGATGAGGATATTATTGGTGACATATACGGGAGGATAAGATGAGGATATTGTCGGTGACATATACGGGAGGATAGGATGAGGATATTGTCGGTGACATATACGGGAGGATAGGATGAGGATATTGTCGGTGACATATACGGGAGGATAGGATGAGGATATTATTGGTGACATATACGGGAGGATAGGATGAGGATATTGTCGGTGACATATACGGGAGGATAGGATGAGGATATTGTCGGTGACATATATGGGAGGATAGGATGAGGATATTGTCGGTGACATATACTGGAGGATAGGATGAGGATATTATTGGTGACATATACGGGAGGATAAGATGAGGATATTGTTGGTGACATATACGGGAGGATAGGATGAGGATATTGTTGGTGACATAGAAATTCCTCTACAGAATAAATCTCATTGTCAGCATTTCAGAAGTTTTTCTCCATTCCTGGCAGAGCGATAATCTCCCAGCTATCATTATCCTGTCATCCCATCCACATTCTCTGGGGGGGGCGTTATAACAGGGATGACAGGGGGGGGGGTCTTTACTGAGGGTTGACGGAGTGTGTGTGTGTGGAGGGGGGGGGGGGTTCCTTACTGAGGGATGATGGGGGGGGTGGGGGGTGTTAGATGGGGGGCGGCTATAACTGGCCTTACTGAGGAATGATGGAGTGTGTGGGGGGGGGGAGGATGTTCCTTACTGAGGGATGACGGAGTGTGTGGGGGGGGTGAAGGGGGGTGGTAGATGGGGGGGCAGTTATAACCGGCCTTACTGAGGGATGACAGTGTGTGGGGGGGGGTGAAGGGGGGTGGTAGATGGGGGGGCAGTTATAACCGGCCTTACTGAGGGATGACAGTGTGTGGGGGGGGGTGAAGGGGGGGGTGGTAGATGGGGGGGGGGCGGTTATAACCGGCCTTACTGAGGGATGACGGACTGTGTGTGGGGGGGGGTGAAGGGGGGGTGGTAGATGGGGGGGGGGGGCGGTTATAACCGGCCTTACTGAGGGATGACGGACTGTGTGTGGGGGGGGGGGTGAAGGGGGGGTGGTAGATGGGGGGGCAGTTATAACCGGCCTTACTGGGGGATGACAGAGTGTGTGGGGGGGGTGAAGGGGGGGTGGTAGATGTGGGGGGGCGGTTATAACCGGCCTTACTGGGGGATGACAGAGTGTGTGGGGGGGGGGTGAAGGGGGGGTGGTAGATGTGGGGGGGCGGTTATAACCGGCCTTACTGAGGGATGACAGAGTGTGTGTGTGTGGAGGGCCCTTTTATAAGGAATTCTTCTTTTTCTGATACACAGCTGACATTAGTGTATTGCCTAGGCACAGGACTACCAACTCCTAATATCAGTGCCTAGGCACTCCTGATTCGGTGCTCTTCCTGTGCCTAGGCACTCCTTTCCTTTTCTGTAGCCTCATTGCTGTATATCTGCAGTGTGAGATCATCTTAGGCACTGCAGCCTCTGATTGGTCAGAAGAGTACGGCTCTCTATATTGTCTGATGTACAATTCCCAGGACCCATCACTGAGGACACCTGAGCTCCAGGTGGGGGGGGGGGGGTCGGAGTCAGGACACCTGAGCTCCAGGTGGGGGGGGGGTCGGAGTCAGGACACCTGAGCTCCAGGTGGGGGGGGGGGGTCGGAGTCAGGACACCTGAGCTCCAGGTGGGGGGGGGGGGGTCGGAGTCAGGACACCTGAGCTCCAGGTGGGGGGGAGGTCGGAGTCAGGACACCTGAGCTCCAGGTGGGGGGGGGGGGGTCGGAGTCAGGACACCTGAGCTCCAGGTGGGGGGGGTCGGAGTCAGGACACCTGAGCTCCAGGTGGGGGGGGGGGGTCGGAGTCAGGACACCTGAGCTCCAGGTGGGGGGGGGTCGGAGTCAGGACACCTGAGCTCCAGGTGGGGGGGGGGGTCGGAGTCAGGACACCTGAGCTCCAGGTGGGGGGGGGGTCGGAGTCAGGACACCTGAGCTCCAGGTGGGGGGGGTCGGAGTCAGGACACCTGAGCTCCAGGTGGGGGGGGGGGTCGGAGTCAGGACACCTGAGCTCCAGGTGGGGGGGGGTCGGAGTCAGGACACCTGAGCTCCAGGTGGGGGGGGGGTCGGAGTCAGGACACCTGAGCTCCAGGTGGGGGGGGGGGTCGGAGTCAGGACACCTGAGCTCCAGGTGGGGGGGGGGGTCGGAGTCAGGACACCTGAGCTCCAGGTGGGGGGGGGGTCGGAGTCAGGACACCTGAGCTCCAGGTGGGGGGGGGTCGGAGTCAGGACACCTGAGCTCCAGGTGGGGGGGGGGTCGGAGTCAGGACACCTGAGCTCCAGGTGGGGGGGGGGGTCGGAGTCAGGACACCTGAGCTCCAGGTGGGGGGGGGGTCGGAGTCAGGACACCTGAGCTCCAGGTGGGGGGGGGGGGTCGGAGTCAGGACACCTGAGCTCCAGGTGGGGGGGGGGTGGTCGGAGTCAGGACACCTGAGCTCCAGGTGGGGGGGGTTGGAGTCAGGTAGGTAGGTAAGGTCATGGTCAGGTGACCCCCTCCCCCCGGTTCCTGTGTCTGATGCACCCTTTGGACAATGTAAAGTTCCCAGTGAAGCTCCTCTCTTGTAATGGCAGGAAAGTGCAGCGAGATCCCGGCTGGATCCAATCAAATCGCAGACAATGGAGCGTTTTCCTCCCCGGAGCCGCCAAACATTCCATTTCAGGAAATTCTTCTCCTCCTTTGTATCGTGTGAAATAAATTTTATATAAAAGACCCCGAGGAGATCATAGTCTCCTAGAAATAGACGGAGCTCCGCCCAATCACAGGGAGGGGGGAGGGGGGCTGGAAAAATTCCCCGGAATATTCTCTTATATATAAAGATCTTCATTTCTTCTCCATTGAGGACCGACGCTGATGGATAAAATACAGCCGACACCAAGAATGGGCAGTATAGATATCATGGGGCCCCGTACAGCCTACATGGGGCCCCGTACAGCCTACATGGGGCCCCGTACAGCCTACATGGGGCCCCGTACAGCCTACATGGGGCCGCGTACAGCCTACATGGGCCCCGTACAGCCTACATGGGCCCCGTACAGCCTACATGGGCCCCGTACAGCCTACATGGGCCCCGTACAGCCTACATGGGCCCCGTACAGCCTACATGGGCCCCGTACAGCCTACATGGGCCCCGTACAGCCTACATGGGCCCCGTACAGCCTACATGGGGCCCCGTACAGCCTACATGGGCCCCGTACAGCCTACATGGGCCCCGTACAGCCTACATGGGCCCCGTACAGCCTACATGGGGCCCCGTACAGCCTACATGGGCCCCGTACAGCCTACATGGGCCCCGTACAGCCTACATGGGCCCCGTACAGCCTACATGGGGCCCCGTACAGCCTACATGGGCCCCGTACAGCCTACATGGGCCCCGTACAGCCTACATGGGCCCCGTACAGCCTACATGGGCCCCGTACAGCCTACATGGGGCCCCGTACAGCCTACATGGGGCCCCGTACAGCCTACATGGGGCCCCGTACAGCCTACATGGGGCCCCATACAGCTTACAGGGGCCCCATACAGCTTACATGGGCCCCATACAGCCCACATGGGCCCCATACAGCCCATATGGGGCCCCCTAAAGCCTACATGGGGCCCCGTACAGCCCACATGATACCCCCAACCTCTTCTCTGGGGTGTCAGCTGCACAGGAGAATGAATGAACAGGAGGAACTCTGGAAAGGGGCTTCCTGTTCATTCACAGTTCAGCTCACTTTGCTTTACCTCAGTTATGAATGAACAAAGAAGTGATTGGTACCAATCACTCAATGTGTCCATTCAGGAAGGAAGGGGCCGCTACACATGACGACTCCCACTTTCCATCCTGAAACTGATCCCACTGTTAACAGCTGAGGAAGGAAGAGGAGAAGAAGCCTGGGGGGGGCAGGAGGATCAAAGCTGCAGGAAAAGGGGATCTTGGACAGGAGAAGGGGTGACTGGAGTGGCGGGGAGGGGGGCAATCCCTGAAACCAATCCCCCTGGGGCTCCGCCTGCAGCGGCTAACATCTGGTGGAAGCATTTGAGTGGAGACAGGGGGGGGCCCTGTCAGGTAGACTGTATGGGGCCCGGTGATTTCTAACAGCAGCCCTTGGGGTCCTGTGCGTCTTCTAGTCCCATTCAAGTGTGGATTTAGGCAAAAATTCAGACCTCAATCGGTGAACAGGGACGCACTGAACCCCAAGTACAATCCTGCAGCCACACCGGTGGAGACGGAGCTGCTGGAAGATTTCAGATGGAGGCAGAGCTGGTGGAAGATTACGGGTGGAGACGGAATTGGTGGAAGATTACGGGTGGAGAAGGAGTTGGTGGAAGATTACGGGTGGAGACGGAGTTGGTGGAAGATTACGGGTGGAGACGGAGTTGGTGGAAGATTACGGGTGGAGACGGAGTTGGTGGAAGATTACGGGTGGAGATGGAGTTGATGGAAGATTACGGGTGGAGACGGAATTGGTGGAAGATTACGGGTGGAGATGGAGTTGGTGGAAGATTACGGGTGGAGAAGGAGTTGGTGGAAGATTACGGGTGGAGACGGAGTTGGTGGAAGATTACGGGTGGAGACGGAGTTGGTGGAAGATTACGGGTGGAGACGGAGTTGGTGGAAGATTACGGGTGGAGACGGAGTTGGTGGAAGATTACGGGTGGAGACAGAGTCGGTGGAAGATTACGGGTGGAGTCGGAGTTGGTGGAAGATTACGGGTGGAGACGGAGTCAGTGGAAGATTACGGGTGGAGTCGGAGTTGGTGGAAGATTACGGGTGGAGACGGAGTCAGTGGAAGATTACGGGTGGAGACGGAGTCAGTGGAAGATTACGGGTGGAGATGGAGTTGGTGGAAGATTACGGGTGGAGATGGAGTTGGTGGAAGATTACGGGTGGAGATGGAGTTGGTGGAAGATTACGGGTGGAGATGGAGTTGGTGGAAGATTACGGGTGGAGATGGAGTTGGTGGAAGATTACGGGTGGAGATGGAGTTTGTGGAAGCGGTTTGGGTGGAGATGGAGTCGGTGGAAGATTACGGGTGGAGATGGAGTTGGTGGAAGATTACGGGTGGAGATGGAGTCGGTGGAAGATTACGGGTGGGGATGGAGTTGGTGGAAGATTACGGGTGGGGATGGAGTTGATGGAAGCGGTTTGGGTGGAGATGGAGTTGGTGGAAGATTACGGGTGGAGATGGAGTTGATGGAAGATTACGGGTGGAGACGGAGTTGATGGAAGATTACGGGTGGGGATGGAGTTGATGGAAGCGGTTTGGGTGGAGATGGAGTTGATGGAAGATTACGGGTGGAGACGGAGTTGATGGAAGATTACGGGTGGAGACGGAGTTGATGGAAGCTGTTTGGGTGGAGATAGAGTCAGTGGAAGATTACGGGTGGAGACGGAGTTGATGGAAGATTACGGGTGGAGACGGAGTTGATGGAAGCGGTTTGGGTGGAGATGGAGTTGATGGAAGATTACGGGTGGGGATGGAGTTGATGCAAGCGGTTTGGGTGGAGATGGAGTTGATGGAAGATTACGGGTGGAGATGGAGTTGATGGAAGATTACGGGTGGAGACGGAGTTGATGGAAGATTACGGGTGGGGATGGAGTTGATGGAAGCGGTTTGGGTGGAGATGGAGTTGATGGAAGATTACGGGTGGAGACGGAGTTGATGGAAGATTACGGGTGGAGACGGAGTTGATGGAAGCGGTTTGGGTGGAGATGGAGTTGGTGGAAGATTACGGGTGGAGACGGAGTTGATGGAAGCGGTTTGGGTGGAGATGGAGTTGGTGGAAGATTACGGGTGGAGATGGAGTTGATGGAAGATTACGGGTGGAGACGGAGTTGGTGGAAGATTACGGGTGGAGACGGAGTTGATGGAAGCTGTTTGGGTGGAGACGGAGTTGATGGAAGCGGTTTGGGTGGAGATGGAGTTGGTGGAAGATTACGGGTGGAGATGGAGTCGGTGGAAGATTACGGGTGGGGATGGAGTTGGTGGAAGATTACGGGTGGGGATGGAGTTGATGGAAGCGGTTTGGGTGGAGATGGAGTTGATGGAAGATTACGGGTGGAGACGGAGTTGATGGAAGATTACGGGTGGGGATGGAGTTGATGGAAGCGGTTTGGGTGGAGATGGAGTTGATGGAAGATTACGGGTGGAGACGGAGTTGATGGAAGATTACGGGTGGAGACGGAGTTGATGGAAGCGGTTTGGGTGGAGATGGAGTTGGTGGAAGATTACGGGTGGAGATGGAGTTGATGGAAGATTACGGGTGGAGACGGAGTTGATGGAAGATTACGGGTGGAGACGGAGTCGGTGGAAGATTACGGGTGGAGATGGAGTTGATGGAAGCTGTTTGGGTGGAGACGGAGTCGGTGGAAGTGTTCAGGTGGAGAATCGGTATGGTTTCGGACATTCACAAATTCTTATAAACGTTCGGTGAATTTACAGAGGATTGGTGGCATTGAAGGGAACATCTTTGGTCTTCTATGGAAAGCTCAGGTCTGTGTCACGTTGTCGCTCTCTTGTGGCAGACGGGGACATTCCATGAGAGGTGTCCCCATCTCCGGGACGTTTTATGGATGGGATTTTATTTTCGGAGGGATGAGAATGTGTAGAATGTGGGAAATGTTGGGTTGGTTTGGTGGTTTTGTGTTATTTTCGGGAAGTTTTGCCCTCCGATGTCCTTTTATGGTCTCTGAGCGTCCGGAATGTTTTATTTCAATGAAGACGATGGGGAGGAACATTCAGGAAATATCAGACGATTGTTCTACACATCGAAAGCGATGATCAGATTTTCCATCCATGAACCCGATTACTGATGTATTGATTATTGTATGACTGATTGTATGATGTATTGATTGTATTAATGATGTATTGGTTGATTGATGTATGATAACTATGATTGATTGTAAGATGTATTAATATATAGATTAATGATTGATGGGTGGGGTGCGGGGTGTTGGCAGTAGGCGGGGGGTACTGGCAGTAGGCTGGGGTGGGGGTGGGGGGTGCTGGCAGTAGGCGGGGTGCTGGCAGTAGGCGGGGGGTACTGGCAGTAGGCTGGGGTGGGGGTGGGGGGTGCTGGTAGTAGGCGGAGTTATCAGTAATATCAGGTCTGATAGAAGTCATTGATGAAGCCGATGGATTGGATGTCAGAGATTTCGGGGGGTAATAACCCCAATACATCAATAGTAATAATACATAAATCCTCCTATAGGGGGGAGACACTCTCATTGCCCCCCTCCACCATGATATACTGGGAGTATAAAACACAGAATCTGATTGGTTGATAACGTCCCCATAAGACCGGCACCTCTGGAGATTTATTTTTATCTGGAAAGGTGTAAATAATAACCAGCAACCTCCTATAAATATCATTTATTACAATCATCCTTCCTATTTCCTGAGAAAAGGAAATAAAAAGTTATCACTATTGATCAGACTGTACATTGTAACTTTGTATCATATCACAAGATGAGAAGCTGCAGCAGGGGCTGATCTGTGTCAGACATTTGTGAGCTCAGGCACCAGGATTTCCATGATTGTGTCATCTCTGAGCCGCCATCTCAGTCCAGGAAGTAAAGGGTGACCCTAGATGATGC
>NC_138774.1:301376471-301714610 GCF_965119305.1 Pelophylax lessonae
GGGCGCTCTGATACAGGAGGTGTGTTACTGGTCAGAGTGGGGGCGCTCTGATACAGGAGGTGTGTTACTGGTCAGAGTGGGGGGCGCTCTGATACAGGAGGTGTGTTACTGGTCAGAGTGGGGGCGCTCTGATACAGGAGGTGTGTTACTGGTCAGAGTGGGGGCGCTCTGATACAGGAGCTGTGTTACTGGTCAGAGTGGGGGCGCTCTAATACAGGAGGTGTGTTACTGGTCAGAGTGGGGGTGCTCTGATACAGGAGGTGTGTTACTGGGCAGAGTGGGGGGCGCTCTGATACAGGAGGTGTGTTACTGGTCAGAGTGGGGGCGCTCTGATACTGGAGGTGTGTTACTGGTCAGAGTGGGGGGCGCTCTGATACAGGAGGTGTGTTACTGGTCAGAGTGGGGGCGCTCTAATACAGGAGGTGTGTTACTGGTCAGAGTGGGGGCGCTCTGATACTGGAGGTGTGTTACTGGTCAGAGTGGGGGCGCTCTGATACAGGAGGTGTGTTACTGGTCAGAGTGGGGGCGCTGTAATACAGGAGGTGTGTTACTGGTCAGAGTGGGGGCGCTCTGATACAGAAGGTGTGTTACTGGGCAGAGTGGGGGTGCTCTGATACAGGAGGTGTGTTACTGGTCAGAGTGGGGGCGCTCTGATACAGGAGGTGTGTTACTGGTCAGAGTGGGGGCGCTGTAATACAGGAGGTGTGTTACTGGGCAGAGTGGGGGCGCTCTGATACAGGAGGTGTGTTACTGGGCAGAGTGGGGGCGCTCTGATACGGGAGGTGTGTTACTGGGCAGAGTGGGGGCGCTCTGATACAGGAGGTGTGTTACTGGGCAGAGTGGGGGCGCTCTGATACGGGAGGTGTGTTACTGGGCAGAGTGGGGGTGCTCTGATACGGGAGGTGTGTTACTGGTCAGAGTGGGGGCGCTCTGATACGGGAGGTGTGTTACTGGTCAGAGTGGGGGCGCTCTGATACAGGAGGTGTGTTACTGGGCAGAGTGGGGGCGCTCTGATACAGGAGGTGTGTTACTGGTCAGAGTGGGGGCGCTCTGATACGGGAGGTGTGTTACTGGTCAGAGTGGGGGCGCTCTGATACGGGAGGTGTGTTACTGGTCAGAGTGGGGGCGCTCTGATACTGGAGGTGTGTTACTGGTCAGAGTGGGGGCGCTCTGATACAGGAGGTGTGTTACTGGTCAGAGTGGGGGCGCTCTGATACAGGAGGTGTGTTACTGGGCAGAGTGGGGGTGCTCTGATACAGGAGGTGTGTTACTGGTCAGAGTGGGGGCGCTCTGATACTGGAGGTGTGTTACTGGTCAGAGTGGGGGCGCTCTGATACAGGAGGTGTGTTACTGGTCAGAGTGGGGGCGCTCTGATACAGGAGGTGTGTTACTGGGCAGAGTGGGGGCGCTCTGATACAGGAGGTGTGTTACTGGGCAGAGTGGGGGCGCTCTGATACAGGAGGTGTGTTACTGGGCAGAGTGGGGGCGCTCTGATACAGGAGGTGTGTTACTGGGCAGAGTGGGGGCGCTCTGATACTGGAGGTGTGTTACTGGTCAGAGTGGGGGTGCTCTGATACAGGAGGTGTGTTACTGGTCAGAGTGGGGGTGCTCTGATACGGGAGGTGTGTTACTGGGCAGAGTGGGGGCGCTCTGATACGGGAGGTGTGTTACTGGTCAGAGTGGGGGCGCTCTGATACGGGAGGTGTGTTACTGGTCACAGTGGGGGCGCTCTGATACAGGAGGTGTGTTACTGGGCAGAGTGGGGGCGCTCTAATACAGGAGGTGTGTTACTGGTCAGAGTGGGGGCGCTGTAATACAGGAGGTGTGTTACTGGGCAGAGTGGGGGCGCTCTGATACAGGAGGTGTGTTACTGGGCAGAGTGGGGGCGCTCTGATACAGAAGGTGTGTTACTGGGCAGAGTGGGGGCGCTCTGATACTGGAGGTGTGTTACTGGTCAGAGTGGGGGTGCTCTGATACAGGAGGTGTGTTACTGGTCAGAGTGGGGGCGCTCTAATACAGGAGGTGTGTTACTGGGCAGAGTGGGGGCGCTCTGATACTGGAGGTGTGTTACTGGTCAGAGTGGGGGTGCTCTGATACAGGAGGTGTGTTACTGGTCAGAGTGGGGGCGCTCTGATACAGGAGGTGTGTTACTGGTCAGAGTGGGGGCGCTCTGATACAGGAGGTGTGTTACTGGTCAGAGTGGGGGTGCTCTGATACGGGAGGTGTGTTACTGGGCAGAGTGGGGGCGCTCTGATACGGGAGGTGTGTTACTGGTCAGAGTGGGGGCGCTCTGATACGGGAGGTGTGTTACTGGTCACAGTGGGGGCGCTCTGATACAGGAGGTGTGTTACTGGGCAGAGTGGGGGCGCTCTAATACAGGAGGTGTGTTACTGGTCAGAGTGGGGGCGCTGTAATACAGGAGGTGTGTTACTGGTCAGAGTGGGGGCGCTCTGATACAGAAGGTGTGTTACTGGGCAGAGTGGGGGCGCTCTGATACTGGAGGTGTGTTACTGGTCAGAGTGGGGGTGCTCTGATACAGGAGGTGTGTTACTGGTCAGAGTGGGGGCGCTCTAATACAGGAGGTGTGTTACTGGGCAGAGTGGGGGCGCTCTGATACTGGAGGTGTGTTACTGGTCAGAGTGGGGGTGCTCTGATACAGGAGGTGTGTTACTGGGCAGAGTGGGGGCGCTCTGATACAGGAGGTGTGTTACTGGTCAGAGTGGGGGCGCTCTGATACTGGAGGTGTGTTACTGGTCAGAGTGGGGGCGCTGTAATA
Organism: Pelophylax lessonae; assembly: GCF_965119305.1. Taxonomy (NCBI): domain Eukaryota; kingdom Metazoa; phylum Chordata; class Amphibia; order Anura; family Ranidae; genus Pelophylax; species Pelophylax lessonae. Next base: position 301,379,248 of record NC_138774.1, read on the forward strand.
CAGGAGGTGTGTTACTGGGCAGAGTGGGGGCGCTGTAATACAGGAGGTGTGTTACTGGGCAGAGTGGGGGCGCTCTAATACAGGAGGTGTGTTACTGGGCAGAGTGGGGGCGCTGTAATACAGGAGGTGTGTTACTGGGCAGAGTGGGGGCGCTCTGATACGGGAGGTGTGTTACTGGTCAGAGTGGGGGCGCTGTAATACAGGAGGTGTGTTACTGGTCAGAGTGGGGGTGCTCTGATACAGGAGGTGTGTTACTGGTCAGAGTGGGGGCGCTCTAATACAGGAGGTGTGTTACTGGGCAGAGTGGGGGCGCTCTGATACTGGAGGTGTGTTACTGGTCAGAGTGGGGGTGCTCTGATACAGGAGGTGTGTTACTGGTCAGAGTGGGGGCGCTCTGATACAGGAGGTGTGTTACTGGTCAGAGTGGGGGCGCTCTGATACAGGAGGTGTGTTACTGGTCAGAGTGGGGGCGCTCTGATACTGGAGGTGTGTTACTGGTCAGAGTGGGGGCGCTCTGATACAGGAGGTGTGTTACTGGGCAGAGTGGGGGCGCTCTGATACAGGAGGTGTGTTACTGGTCAGAGTGGGGGCGCTCTGATACAGGAGGTGTGTTACTGGGCAGAGTGGGGGCGCTCTGATACTGGAGGTGTGTTACTGGTCAGAGTGGGGGCGCTCTGATACTGGAGGTGTGTTACTGGTCAGAGTGGGGGCGCTCTGATACGGGAGGTGTGTTACTGGGCAGAGTGGGGGCGCTCTGATACAGGAGGTGTGTTACTGGGCAGAGTGGGGGCGCTCTAATACAGGAGGTGTGTTACTGGTCAGAGTGGGGGCGCTGTAATACAGGAGGTGTGTTACTGGTCAGAGTGGGGGCGCTCTGATACAGAAGGTGTGTTACTGGGCAGAGTGGGGGCGCTCTAATACAGGAGGTGTGTTACTGGGCAGAGTGGGGGCGCTCTGATACAGGAGGTGTGTTACTGGGCAGAGTGGGGGCGCTCTGATACGGGAGGTGTGTTACTGGTCAGAGTGGGGGCGCTCTAATACAGGAGGTGTGTTACTGGTCAGAGTGGGGGCGCTCTAATACAGGAGGTGTGTTACTGGGCAGAGTGGGGGCGCTCTAATACGGGAGGTGTGTTACTGGGCAGAGTGGGGGCGCTCTAATACGGGAGGTGTGTTACTGGGCAGAGTGGGGGCGCTCTAATACGGGAGGTGTGTTACTGGGCAGAGTGGGGGCTCTCTAATACAGGAGGTGTGTTACTGGTCAGAGTGGGGGCGCTCTGATACAGGAGGTGTGTTACTGGTCAGAGTGGGGGTGCTCTGATACAGGAGGTGTGTTACTGGGCAGAGTGGGGGCGCTCTGATACGGGAGGTGTGTTACTGGTCAGAGTGGGGGTGCTCTGATACGGGAGGTGTGTTACTGGTCAGAGTGGGGGCGCTCTAATACGGGAGGTGTGTTACTGGGCAGAGTGGGGGTGCTCTGATACGGGAGGTGTGTTACTGGTCAGAGTGGGGGCGCTCTGATACAGGAGGTGTGTTACTGGGCAGAGTGGGGGCGCTCTAATACAGGAGGTGTGTTACTGGGCAGAGTGGGGGCGCTCTGATACAGGAGGTGTGTTACTGGGCAGAGTGGGGGTGCTCTGATACGGGAGGTGTGTTACTGGTCAGAGTGGGGGTGCTCTGATACGGGAGGTGTGTTACTGGGCAGAGTGGGGGTGCTCTGATACGGGAGGTGTGTTACTGGGCAGAGTGGGGGTGCTCTGATACGGGAGGTGTGTTACTGGTCAGAGTGGGGGCGCTCTGATACAGGAGGTGTGTTACTGGGCAGAGTGGGGGCGCTCTAATACAGGAGGTGTGTTACTGGTCAGAGTGGGGGCGCTCTGATACAGGAGGTGTGTTACTGGTCAGAGTGGGGGCGCTCTGATACAGGAGGTGTGTTACTGGGCAGAGTGGGGGCGCTCTGATACAGGAGGTGTGTTACTGGTCAGAGTGGGGGCGCTCTGATACAGGAGGTGTGTTACTGGTCAGAGTGGGGGCGCTCTGATACAGGAGGTGTGTTACTGGTCAGAGTGGGGGCGCTCTGATACAGGAGGTGTGTTACTGGTCAGAGTGGGGGCGCTCTGATACAGGAGGTGTGTTACTGGTCAGAGTGGGGGCGCTCTGATACAGGAGGTGTGTTACTGGGCAGAGTGGGGGCGCTCTAATACAGGAGGTGTGTTACTGGGCAGAGTGGGGGCGCTCTGATACGGGAGGTGTGTTACTGGGCAGAGTGGGGGGGGCGCTCTAATACAAGAGGTGTGTTACTGGGCAGAGTGGGGGGGGGCGCTCTGATACTGGAGGTGTGTTACTGGGCAGAGTGGGGGGGGGCGCTCTGATACTGGAGGTGTGTTACTGGGCAGAGTGGGGGCGCCACATGTAATGATTAGTAGGACTTTTGTGGATTTGGGTGGAAGGGTCTATAGAGACATCCAGGGAAGGGAAGGACTCACCGGCGATGTCCCAGAGCTGAAGCCTCACCATGGTGTCCTTCTCCCAGGGGACGATCTTCAGGGCGAAGTCCACCCCAATGGTGGCTCTGTAGCACTGGGAGTAAATGTTATGTACATAGCGTTGGATGATCGACGTCTTCCCAACCCCCAGGTCTCCCACCACCAGCACCTTACACAGGTACTCTCTCTTCGGGGAGCTCATTCTGTCTCCTCACCAATCCTCCGATCGCTCCTCTCCCCAATCTTCTGATCGCTCCTCTCCCCAATCTTCTGATCGCTCCTCTCCCCAATCCTCTGATCACTCCTCACCCTAATCCTCTGATCACTCCTCACCCCAATCCTCCGATCGCTCCTCTCCCCAATCCTCTGATCACTCCTCACCCTAATCCTCTGATCACTCCTCACCCCAATCCTCCAATTGCTCCTCTCCCCTATCTTCTGATCGCTCCTCTCCCCAATCCTCTGATCACTCCTCACCCCAATCCTCTGATCGCTCCTCTCCCCAATCCTCTGATCACTCCTCACCCTAATCCTCTGATCACTCCTCACCCCAATCCTCTGATCGCTCCTCTCCCCAATCCTCCGATCGCTCCTCTCCCCAATCCTCCGATCGCTCCTCTCCCCAATCTTCTGATCACTCCTCACCCCAATCCTCTGATCGCTCCTCACCCAACTCCTCCAATCGCTTCTCGTCCCAATCCTCCGATCGCTTCTCGTCCCAATCTTCCGAACGCTCTTCACCCCAGTCCTCTGAACGTTCCTCACCCCAATCCACTGTTATCTCCTCACCCCAATCCTCTGATCACTCCTCACCCCACTCCTCCGAATGCTCCTTGCCCTAATCCTTTGACCGCTCCTTCCCCCCAATCCTCCAATCGCTTCTCGTCCCAATCCTCTGATCGCTCTTCACCCCAATCTTCCGAACGTTCCTCACCCCAATCCTCCAATCACCCCACTCCCCCGAACGCTCCTTCACCCCACTCCTCTGAACGCTCCTTGCCCCAATCCTCCGATCGCTCTTCACCCTAATCCTCCGATCACTCCTCACCCCAATCCTCCGTTCGCTCCTCAGCCCAGTCTTCCGACCGCTCCTCACCCCAATCCTCTAATGGCTCCTCACTCATCCCTCTACATATATACATATATACATATATACAGGAGGTGTGTTACTGGGCAGAGTGGGGGCGCTCTGATACGGGAGGTGTGTTACTGGGCAGAGTGGGGGGGGCGCTCTAATACAAGAGGTGTGTTACTGGGCAGAGTGGGGGGGGGCGCTCTGATACTGGAGGTGTGTTACTGGGCAGAGTGGGGGGGGGCGCTCTGATACTGGAGGTGTGTTACTGGGCAGAGTGGGGGCGCCACATGTAATGATTAGTAGGACTTTTGTGGATTTGGGTGGAAGGGTCTATAGAGACATCCAGGGAAGGGAAGGACTCACCGGCGATGTCCCAGAGCTGAAGCCTCACCATGGTGTCCTTCTCCCAGGGGACGATCTTCAGGGCGAAGTCCACCCCGATGGTGGCTCTGTAGCACTGGGAGTAAATGTTATGTACATAGCGTTGGATGATCGACGTCTTCCCAACCCCCAGGTCTCCCACCACCAGCACCTTACACAGGTACTCTCTCTTCGGGGAGCTCATTCTGTCTCCTCACCAATCCTCCGATCGCTCCTCTCCCCAATCTTCTGATCGCTCCTCTCCCCAATCTTCTGATCGCTCCTCTCCCCAATCCTCTGATCACTCCTCACCCTAATCCTCTGATCACTCCTCACCCCAATCCTCCGATCGCTCCTCTCCCCAATCCTCTGATCACTCCTCACCCTAATCCTCTGATCACTCCTCACCCCAATCCTCCGATCGCTCCTCTCCCCAATCCTCTGATCACTCCTCACCCTAATCCTCTGATCACTCCTCACCCCAATCCTCCAATTGCTCCTCTCCCCAATCTTCTGATCGCTCCTCTCCCCAATCCTCTGATCACTCCTCACCCCAATCCTCTGATCGCTCCTCACCCCAATCCTCTGATCGCTCCTCTCCCCAATCCTCCGATCGCTCCTCTCCCCAATCCTCCGATCGCTCCTCTCCCCAATCTTCTGATCACTCCTCACCCCAATCCTCTGATCGCTCCTCACCCAACTCCTCCAATCGCTTCTCGTCCCAATCCTCCGATCGCTTCTCGTCCCAATCTTCCGAACGCTCTTCACCCCAGTCCTCTGAACGTTCCTCACCCCAATCCACTGTTATCTCCTCACCCCAATCCTCTGATCACTCCTCACCCCACTCCTCCGAATGCTCCTTGCCCTAATCCTTTGACCGCTCCTTCCCCCCAATCCTCCAATCGCTTCTCGTCCCAATCCTCTGATCGCTCTTCACCCCAATCTTCCGAACGTTCCTCACCCCAATCCTCCAATCACCCCACTCCCCCGAACGCTCCTTCACCCCACTCCTCTGAACGCTCCTTGCCCCAATCCTCCGATCGCTCTTCACCCTAATCCTCCGATCACTCCTCACCCCAATCCTCCGTTCGCTCCTCAGCCCAGTCTTCCGACCGCTCCTCACCCCAATCCTCTAATGGCTCCTCACTCATCCCTCTACATATATACATATATACATATATACAGGAGGTGTGTTACTGGGCAGAGTGGGGGCGCTCTGATACGGGAGGTGTGTTACTGGGCAGAGTGGGGGGGGCGCTCTAATACAAGAGGTGTGTTACTGGGCAGAGTGGGGGGGGGCGCTCTGATACTGGAGGTGTGTTACTGGGCAGAGTGGGGGGGGGCGCTCTGATACTGGAGGTGTGTTACTGGGCAGAGTGGGGGCGCCACATGTAATGATTAGTAGGACTTTTGTGGATTTGGGTGGAAGGGTCTATAGAGACATCCAGGGAAGGGAAGGACTCACCGGCGATGTCCCAGAGCTGAAGCCTCACCATGGTGTCCTTCTCCCAGGGGACGATCTTCAGGGCGAAGTCCACCCCGATGGTGGCTCTGTAGCACTGGGAGTAAATGTTATGTACATAGCGTTGGATGATCGACGTCTTCCCAACCCCCAGGTCTCCCACCACCAGCACCTTACACAGGTACTCTCTCTTCGGGGAGCTCATTCTGTCTCCTCACCAATCCTCCGATCGCTCCTCTCCCCAATCTTCTGATCGCTCCTCTCCCCAATCTTCTGATCGCTCCTCTCCCCAATCCTCTGATCACTCCTCACCCTAATCCTCTGATCACTCCTCACCCCAATCCTCCGATCGCTCCTCTCCCCAATCCTCTGATCACTCCTCACCCTAATCCTCTGATCACTCCTCACCCCAATCCTCCGATCGCTCCTCTCCCCAATCCTCTGATCACTCCTCACCCTAATCCTCTGATCACTCCTCACCCCAATCCTCCAATTGCTCCTCTCCCCAATCTTCTGATCGCTCCTCTCCCCAATCCTCTGATCACTCCTCACCCCAATCCTCTGATCGCTCCTCACCCCAATCCTCTGATCGCTCCTCTCCCCAATCCTCTGATCACTCCTCACCCTAATCCTCTGATCACTCCTCACCCCAATCCTCTGATCGCTCCTCTCCCCAATCCTCCGATCGCTCCTCTCCCCAATCCTCCGATCGCTCCTCTCCCCAATCTTCTGATCACTCCTCACCCCAATCCTCTGATCGCTCCTCACCCAACTCCTCCAATCGCTTCTCGTCCCAATCCTCCGATCGCTTCTCGTCCCAATCTTCCGAACGCTCTTCACCCCAGTCCTCTGAACGTTCCTCACCCCAATCCACTGTTATCTCCTCACCCCAATCCTCTGATCACTCCTCACCCCACTCCTCCGAATGCTCCTTGCCCTAATCCTTTGACCGCTCCTTCCCCCCAATCCTCCAATCGCTTCTCGTCCCAATCCTCTGATCGCTCTTCACCCCAATCTTCCGAACGTTCCTCACCCCAATCCTCCAATCACCCCACTCCCCCGAACGCTCCTTCACCCCACTCCTCTGAACGCTCCTTGCCCCAATCCTCCGATCGCTCTTCACCCTAATCCTCCGATCACTCCTCACCCCAATCCTCCGTTCGCTCCTCAGCCCAGTCTTCCGACCGCTCCTCACCCCAATCCTCTAATGGCTCCTCACTCATCCCTCTACATATAGGCTGAGGCTTTATGTACTTAGAGAATTCCACATAGACGTGACAACCGAATTCCAACCTCCCCCTCCCAGATACACGGGGCACCTCACCTCTGGATGGACATTCCTATACCAGATGCAGTCCATAGTCCATGGCGTGTGGAAGGATTGGACCCCCTGTCTGCTTCCTCAGTTGGCGATTCAAACCTTCTATATGTCCTGGGGACCATCCAAGGTGATGGAAAAATACAACATTTTAGAGTTGTCACCAGAACAGGAAAAGAGGGGAAAGCTCCCAATGGGGACACGGGTGACAACTGTGATTTCCCTCACATTGGAGAGATTTCCTCCCACTTCCTGTTGTCTCTACAGGGCAGGAAGTTACATAGTTAGTGAGGTTGAAAAAAGACATCTGTCCATCCAGTTCAACCTTTGATGTGTGTGTGTGTTTGCTGTTAACCCTACATTGTATACCCCTGTATGTTGTACATTGTATACCCTGTATGTTGTACATTGTATACCCCTGTATGTTGTACATTGTATACCCCCTGTATGTTGTACATTGTATACCCCCTGTATGTTGTACATTGTATACCCCTGTATGTTGTACATTGTATACCCCCTGTATGTTGTACATTGTATACCCCTGTATGTTGTACATTGTATACCCCCTGTATGTTGTACATTGTATACCCCTGTATGTTGTACATTGTATACCCCCTGTATGTTGTACATTGTATACCCCTGTATGTTGTACATTGTATACCCCTGTATGTTGTACATTGTATACCCCCTGTATGTTGTACATTGTATACCCCTGTATGTTGTACATTGTATACCCCCTGTATGTTGTACATTGTATACCCCCTGTATGTTGTACATTGTATACCCCCTGTATGTTGTACATTGTATACCCCCTGTATGTTGTACATTGTATACCCCTGTATGTTGTACATTGTATACCCCCTGTATGTTGTACATTGTATATCCCTGTATGTTGTACATTGTATACCCCTGTATGTTGTACATTGTATACCCCCTGTATGTTGTACATTGTATACCCCTGTATGTTGTACATTGTATACCCCTGTATGTTGTACATTGTATACCCCTGTATGTTGTACATTGTATACCCCCTGTATGTTGTACATTGTATACCCCCTGTATGTTGTACATTGTATAACCCCTGTATGTTGTACATTGTATACCCCCTGTATGTTATACATTGTATACCCCTGTATGTTGTACATTGTATATCCCCTGTATGTTGTACATTGTATACCCCCTGTATGTTGTACATTGTATACCCCTGTATGTTGTACATTGTATACCCCCTGTATGTTGTACATTGTATACCCCCTGTATGTTGTACATTGTATACCCCTGTATGTTGTACATTGTATACCCCCTGTATGTTGTACATTGTATACCCCCTGTATGTTGCAGGGGCCAGCTGGAAGGTAGGGGCCCATTTATGTGGGATGAGAAGGACCCCTCCCATTGTCATACAGACCTGGACCCAGCTCATTGACACCAATGCACAATTCCCAACACACGTGTTCCTGGAGAGATGGCTGCGTGTGTTAGCGGGTGCTGCAGAGACCATCGGCTGCAACCGAAGACCGCCAAAGCGAGAGAACCTCACCGGCACACCATGGATCTCCAGGACGCTCCTAAGCTTTATTTAGCGATCACATTATTACAGCAGAAGCAACATTTTGGAACCTCGCAGGACCCCTTTATCATGCTGATTGGAGGAGCCTAATGCAGTGCCATCTTAAGAGCATTAAAGGGCCCGGGCAATGCAAATTATCGATAAGGTGATATTTATTGGTACAGCAGTGTCCGACTGGACTGTCCTGTGTGCGCCTGTTCCCATGGAGGCCGACAGACATTCCTGCAGTTGTGGGCTCCCCCTCCATGGGCCAAGTGGCCTGACAGCAGCACAGGGCCGACAGGCGATTGCCACCTGCTAAGGCGGGATGCTCGCGAGAATCTGGAATAATGCTTGGCTGGGGGTGGGTCACTGGGCAGGTGGGGCCCCCCGGGCAAGTGGGGCCCCTGGGCAACTGCCCAGACTGCCCATTCGGTAAGATGGCCCTGGCCTAATGTGATTGTTGAATAAAGCTTTGGACCCATTCTGGAGATCCATGGTGGGCTGGTGACGTTCTCCCACACAGCTCATTGACAGACACATGACACCCTAAATGTGCTCCAGGGTTCTTCCTATTCTGGTAACAGCCCGAAGTTTTGTTCTGGAGACAGTAGTCACCAAGACATAGAGGGTGAACCCCCCCCCAGTATTGTATAAGGTGTACATCAGCTGTGGACTATAAACTGCAAAGACTTTTGTACCAACAATGGGTGCAAAAAATTATACCAGCAACTCCCAGGAGCTATGACCAAGATTTATTACAAAAAAAAGATATAACAATGACCAAAATAATATTACCAGGCCCAGGACATTGTAAGGAGAGGTTGTCCTGAACAGTAACCCGGGGTAAGCACTAAATGAAGGGAACACCCCCCCCCCCCTCCGAATTATGGGGTTCAGATGTCTCCAGTGAAGGGTCCTGGTAATCCTCCATCATACAAAGACATTGGAGACAATTGTTCTCTTCCAGCCTTGTGGTAACAGTTTGGTGAAGACCCTTTTCTGTCCCCCATGACTGTGCCCCCCCCTGTGTACAAAGGCAGAGCCATATACACATGACTGTACACCCCCCGTGTACAAAGCAGGACTGTGCCCCCCTTTCCCCGTGTGCAAAGCATGGTAAAACCAGTTTGATGTGAAGGAACTCCAGTGTCCTGCACAGAGCCCTGACCTCATCCCTACTTTTGGAAGACCTTTGGTATAAGGTCTTCTCAACCAACATCAGTACCTGACCTCAACACTAAGGAACACCTTTAGGTTGGGTTCCACACTTCCTGGGGCTACGGCTCACCGCAGGGGGTCCGGTGCATCGATGTTCTCCATTTCAGGTGCGAATCGGCCCCAAATTTTTGCCTTAATTTGGACCTGCAACTGAGCCAAAGACGCACAGGACCCTCTTCCAGTGTTGACCCGGCCGCCCCGGAGGTGTGTGAACCGGCTCCATTGAGAGTCGGTCACAGTCTCCTGTCATGCGAATCGGATGTGGGGAAACCCGCATCCATTTTCCATAAGTGTGAATCCAGCCTTGGGATGAGGCCTTCCCAAAGGTGTTCAGTAGGTTTGAGGTCATGGAGGAACTCGAATGTCCTGCACAGAGCCCCAACCTCATCCCTCCTGATCACCTTTGGGATGAATTGGAACTCGGGTGGTGATCCAGTTCTTCTCACCCAACATCAGTACCTGACCTCACAAATGGGCACAAATTCCCACAGACACCCTGCAAAATCGTGTGGAAACTTTTCCCATAAGAGTGGAGAATGTTATAGACACAAAGAGGTTCAACTCTATTTTACTGGCCATGGTTTTGGAATTGGATGTCCAACAAGCTCCAAGCCCTGACCTCAATCCTACTGAACACCTTTGGGATGAATTGGAACCCTGATGGTGATTCAGGTCTTCTCAATCCGTCTTCCCAGAAGAGTGGAAGATGGTATAGCCACGTATATGGCAATGTTGGGCAACTCCATATTAATGACCATGGGGAGCAACTCCATAATATTGGTCATGGAAGGGGCACCTCTATATTAATGGCCATGGGGAGCAACTCCATAATATTGGTCATGGAAGGGGCACCTCTATATTAATGACCACGGGGAGCAACTCCATAATATTGGTCATGGAAGGGGCATCTCTATATTAATGACCACGGGGAGAAACTCCATAATATTGGTTATGGAAGGGGCACCTCTATATTAATAGCCATGGGGAGCAACTCCATAATATTGGTCATGGAAGGGGCACCTCTATATTAATGACCATGGGGAGAAACTCCATAATATTGGTTATGGAAGGGGCACCTCTATATTAATAGCCATGGGGAGCAACTCCATAATATTGGTCATGGAAGGGGCACCTCTATATTAATGACCACGGGGAGAAACTCCATAATATTGGTCATGGAAGAGGCACCTCTATATTAATGACCACGGGGAGAAACTCCATAATATTGGTCATGGAAGGGGCACCTCTATATTAATAGCCATGGGGAGAAACTCCATAATATTGGTTATGGAAGGGGCATCTCTATATTAATGACCATGGGGAGAAACTCCATAATATTGGTTATGGAAGGGGCACCTCTATATTAATGACCATAGGGAGAAACTCCATAATATTGGTCATGGAAGAGGCACCTCTATATTAATGACCATGGGGAGAAACTCCATAATATTGGTCATGGAAGAGGCACCTCTATATTAATGACCATAGGGAGAAACTCCATAATATTGGTCATGGAAGAGGCACCTCTATATTAATGACCATGGGGAGAAACTCCATAATATTGGTCATGGAAGGGGCACCTCTATATTAATGACCATGGGGAGAAACTCCATAATATTGGTTATGGAAGGGGCACCTCTATATTAATAGCCATGGGGAGCAACTCCATAATATTGGTCATGGAAGGGGCACCTCTATATTAATGACCACGGGGAGAAACTCCATAATATTGGTCATGGAAGGGGCACCTCTATATTAATGACCACGGGGAGAAACTCCATAATATTGGTCATGGAAGGGGCATCTCTATATTAATGACCATGGGGAGAAACTCCATAATATTGGTTATGGAAGGGACACCTCTATATTAATGACCATGGGGAGAAACTCCATAATATTGGTTATGGAAGGGGCACCTCTATATTAATGACCATAGGGAGAAACTCCATAATATTGGTCATGGAAGAGGCACCTCTATATTAATGACCATGGGGAGAAACTCCATAATATTGGTCATGGAAGAGGCACCTCTATATTAATGACCATAGGGAGAAACTCCATAATATTGGTCATGGAAGAGGCACCTCTATATTAATGACCATGGGGAGAAACTCCATAATATTGGTCATGGAAGGGGCACCTCTATATTAATGACCATGGGGAGAAACTCCATAATATTGGTTATGGAAGGGGCACCTCTATATTAATGACCATAGGGAGAAACTCCATAATATTGGTTATGGAAGGGGCACCTCTATATTAATGGCCATGGGGAGAAACTCCATAATATTGGTCATGGAAGGGGCACCTCTATATTAATGGCCATGGGGGGCAATTCAATAATATTGGTTATGGAAGGGGCATCTCTATATTAATGGCCATGGGGAGCAACTCCATAATATTGGCCTTGGATTTGGAATGGGATGTCTGGTGAACTCACAGAGGTGTGATGGTTGGGGGGGGTTCACAAACTTTTGACCATATAATGTCACACTGATATCTGATATGTAATACAAAGAAGAAAACATAAAAGCGGGGATGTAAATGAATTCCATTCTTCGGGACGTGGTGACGTCTCACTCGGGTTCCTCATCCTCTGACCAGCTCAGGCTGTCGTCAGAATCCTCTTCGAAACCTTCCTGGGGTGTCACTTCCGGTTCGGCTTCGGTCGTAATCTGGGGGGTGGAGACCGTCAGCTCCAATCTGCCCCATGTCACCGGGTCCGACTTCTTCAGAGTGATTTCCACCTTTGTGGGAAATAAACTCACGAAACTTTTATCCACATCAATGACCTGTCAAGACCAAAGAGAACGTTCCGTAACTGGAGAGTGTCAAACACTGCCCCCCCCATACTTCCTATTCCTTTTCTTTATCTCTGTCCCGGTGTCACAGAGAGAGAAAGTGGGGGGAGATCCAAAAGTTTGAGTTGTCACCAAAAAAGGAAAAGAGGAGAAATCTTCCAATGGGGGACACCTGTTCTGGTGACAACGAAGATTGGAGAGATTTTCTCTCACTTCCTGCTGTGTGGACAGGACAGGAAATGAAGAGAAATCTCCCCCCAGGAAAAAAGATGTCAGGTGATCTAGTACTAAAGTCCAAAGGCTGATTAATAAGAGTCGGCTTCATTTTTATTGGACACTACAAAGGTTTAGAATTTCCCATTTTTATTATTACACATTCCATACAGGATTTCCAGAGCACTGTGGGTTAGCTAAGAAGACTGCCAGCAAATAGGGGAGGAGTTGCTGTTCTGGAGGGGTGGGGTCAACTCACTTGCTCTTTAAAAGAGGAGGAACTGCTGTTTTTTTAAACTTGATCTTAAGCTATTGAGCTCTGTTAACGCCACACAGCTAAGAATGTGAAAAGGAGACTAAGGCTCCACCCCCCAAAGCTGAAGATAAAGAATTAATAACCAACGTTTCATATTTCTCTGATTAAGAAATGTAATTTCATCCCAACCTTCAGAGAGAGAAGACGCCCAATAGGAATCACCCAATATCATACTTACCCCCCATAGCTCCACCCTCTTCCGGAATTCTTTGTCCTTCTGAAAGGTGATGTGAATGTCCAGCTGTGAAGAGAGGCAGAAGAATGGTGTCACAGGTATTGGGGTCACATCTCTAGAACATGGATTGGTCAGTTCCCGGACCGGAGAGGTCAGCCAACAATTCCATCAACTGACCCAAATCCTTTCCTGTGCGGGAAACCTTCCTTCTCTTATAGGAATATTTATCTGTAATATTAATGTCCACCCAGAAATTACACCTCATCCTATATCCTCCTGAGAACTAGAACTTCCTGTGCCTAGGCACACCTGATATCAGTCCACTTCCTGTGCCTAGGCACCCCCGATATCAGTCCACTTCCTGCCTAGGCACCCTCGCTATCCATGCATTTACTGTACCTAGGCACCCCCGATATCCATGCATTTACTGTGCCTAGGCACCCCTGATATCCATGCATTTACTGTGCCTAGGCACCCCCGATATCCATGCATTTACTGTGCCTAGGCACCCCCGATATCCATGCATTTACTGTGCCTAGGCACCCCCGATATCCATGCATTTACTGTGCCTAGGCACCCCCGATATCCATGCATTTACTGTGCCTAGGCACCCCCGATATCCATGAATTTACTGTGCCTAGGCACCCCCGATATCCATGCATTTACTGTGCTTAGGCACCCCCGATATCCATGCATTTACTGTGCCTAGGCACCCCAGATATCCATGCATTTACTGTGCCTAGGCACCCCCGATATCCATGCATTTACTGTGCTTAGGCACCCCCGATATCCATGCATTTACTGTGCCTAGGCACCCCCGATATCCATGCATTTACTGTGCCTAGGCACCCCCGATATCCATGCATTTACTGTGCCTAGGCACCCCCCATATCGATGCATTTACTGTGCCTAGGCACCCCTGATATCCATGCATTTACTGTGCCTAGGCACCCCCGATATCCATGCATTTACTGTGCCTAGGCACCCCCGATATCCATGAATTTACTGTGCCTAGGCACCCCCGATATCCATGCATTTACTGTGCCTAGGCACCCCCGATATCCATGCATTTATTGTGCCTAGGCACCCCCGATATCCATGCATATACAGTACAGGTCCCCTCACCTGGGTGCGGTTGGCGGTGATGTCGGTGAGATCCGGGATGGAAGTTTTGGCATAAACGGTGATAACGAGGAGGGTGGCGGTCTGATGCCAGTCATAGCGACATGCCACTTCCTGGGAGAGACGGACAGACAGACCGGGGTGAGGACGTGTCACCCCAACAAACTACAGGTTCACCTACCCCCCTACCCCACATGGCCACATGGTTACCCTCTCCCCCCTCCATGGTTACCCCCCCACATGGATACCTCCCCCTTCCATGGTTACCCCCCCTCCATGGTTACCCCCCCACATGGATACCTCCCCCTTCCATGGTTACCCCCCCTCCATGGTTACCCCCCTCCATGGTTACCCTCTCCCCCCTCCATGGTCATCCCCCGCTTTATGGTTACCTCACTTCCATGGTTACCCCCCCCCACATGGTTACCCTTCCTCCATGGATACCTCCCCCTTCCATGGTTACTCCCATCCATGTTTACCCCCCCTCCATGGTTACCTCCTCCCTCCATGGTTATCCCCCTCCCTCTATGTTACCTCCCTCCTTCCATGGTTACCCCCCCTCCATGGTTACCCTCCTCCCCCCCCATGGTAATCCCCCCCCTCTATGGTTACCTCCCCCCCATATGGATACCTCCCCCCTTCCATGGTTACCCCCCCCCCTCCATTGTTACCCCCCCCCCTTCCATGGTTACCTCCCCCACTGCCCCATTCCCCTGGGGAAAGTAAGGGACATCCTGACTATTCATCTAAAGAATAATCAGCAGTATCTCCACACGAACGATGGAGGAGTCTGAAGTGATCATCTGTAGAAAAAGAACCCGACGCGTTTCAGGGTTGGAATATTCCTTCATCAGGGGGCATCTGAACCCCCAAAACGCGTTGGATTTCTTTTTCTACATATAATTTATTAATAGAGTTGATCTCGTGCTGCTTCCTGTATATTGGACCCCTTCTATTTCTGGGTGGTCCGGTATATATAAGAGGCCGGACCAATGAGATTTCTGTCAGACCTCCGGATAGGAATGATAGAAGATCTCCTATGAGGGTGGGGGTGGGGGGGACCTCTGCTTCTCTCTCCTATGAGGGGGGGGGGGAACCTCTGCTTCTCTCTCCTATGAGGGGGGGGGGACCTCTACTTCTTTCTCCTATGAGGGTGGGGGAGGGAGACCTCTGCTTCTCTCTCCTATGAGGGTGGGGGGGGAGAGACCTCTGCTTCTCTCTCCTATGAGGGTGGGGGAGAGACCTCTGCTTCTCTCTCCTATGAGGATGGGGGGGAGAGACCTCTGCTTCTCTCTCCTATGAGGGTGGGGGGGGGGGAGACGGCTGCTTCTTTCTCCTATAAGGGTGGGGGGAGAGACCTCTGCTTCTCTCTCCTGTGATGGTGGGGGGGGAGAGACCTCTGCTTCTCTCTCCCATTAGGGTGGGGGGGGGGAGAGACCTCTGCTTCTCTCTCCTATGATGGTGGGGGGGGGGGAGAGACCTCTGCTTCTTTCTCATATGAGGGTGGGGGGGGAGACCTCTGCTTCTCTCTCCTATGAGGGTGGGGGGGGGAGAGACCTCTGCTTCTCTCTCTACCACTGCTTCTTTCTCCTATGAGGGTGGGGGGGAGAAACCTCTGCTTCTCTCTCCTATGAGGGCTGTGGGGGGGGGGGAGACCTCTGCTTCTCTCTCTCCTATGAGGGTGGGGGGGGGGACCTCTGCTTCTTTTTCCAATGGGGGGGGAGAGACCTCTGCTTCTCTCTCCTATGAGGGTGGGGGGAGAGACCTCTGCTTCTTTCTTCTATGAGGGTGGGGGGGGGAGACCTCTGCTTCTCTCCCTTATGACAGTGGGGGGGGAGAGACCTCTGCTTCTCTCTCCTATGAGGGTGGGGGGGAGAGACCTCTGCTTCTCTCTCTGAGGGGGGGGGGGGGAGACCTCTGCTTCTCTCCTATGAGGGAGGGGGGGGGGGACCACTGCTTCTTTCTCCTATGAGGGTGGGGGGGGGGAGAGACCTCTGCTTCTCTTTCCTATGAGGATGGGGGGAGAGACCTCTGCTTCTCTCTCCTATTAGGGTGGGGGGGGGGGGAGATCTCTGTTTCTCTCCTGTGAGGGTGAAGAGGCGAGAGACCACTGCTTCTTTCTCCTATGAGGGTGGGGGGGGGGACCTCTGCCTCTCTCTCCTGTGATGATGGGGGGAGAGACCTCTGCTTCTCTCTCTTATGAGGGTGGGGGGGGGAGACCTCTGCTTCTCTCTCCCATGATGATGGGGGGGAGAGACCTCTGCTTCTCTCTCTTATGATGGTGGGGGGGAGAGACCTCTGCTTCTCTCTCCTATGAGGGTGGGGGGAGACCTCTGCTTCTCTCTCCTATGATGATGGGGGGGGGGGGAGACCTCTGCTTCTCTCTCCTATGAGGGTGGGGGGGAGACCTCTGCTTCTCTCTCCTATGATGATGGGGGGGGGAGAGACCTCTGCTTCTCTCTCTTATGAAGGTGGGGGGGGGGAGAGACCTCTGCTTCTATCTCCTATTAAGGTGGGGGGGCAGAGACCTCTGCTTCTCACTCTTAGGGTTGGGGGGGGGGGTTAGACCTCTGCTTCTCTCCTATGAGGGTGGGGGGGAGAGACCTCTGCTTCTCTCTCCAATGGTGGTGGTGGGGGGGGGGAGACCTCTGCTTCTCTCTCCAATGAGGGTGAGGGGGAAGACCTCTGCTTCTCTCTCTTATGAGGGTGGGGGGGAGACCTCTGCTTCTCTCTCCTATTAGGGTGGGGGGGGGGAGACCTCTGCTTCTCTCTCCTATGAGGGTGTGGGGGGGGGAGAGACCTCTGCTTCTCTCTCCTATGAGGGTGGGGGGATGGGGAGAGACCTCTGCTTCTTTCTCCTATGAGGGTGGGGGGGAGAGACCTCTGCTTCTTTCTTCTATGAGGGTGGGGGGGAGAGACCTCTGCTTCTCTCCCTTATGACGGTGGGGGGGGGGGGAGAGACCTCTGCTTCTATGTCCTATGAGGGTGGGGGGTAGAGACCTCTGCTTCTTTCTTCTATGAGGGTGGGGGGGAGAGACCTCTGCTTCTTTCTTCTATGAGGGTGGGGGAGAGACCTCTGCTTCTCTTTACTATGTGAGTGGGGCGGGGGAGAGACCTCTGCTTCTTTCTCCTATGAGGGTGGGGGAGAGACCTCTGCTTCCCTCTCTTATGAGGGTGGGGGGGGGGGGGGAGAGACCTCGGCTTCTGATTTAAATTATTACACCTCCATACTGTATGATGGCGCCACCTGCTGGAGAATTTATATTATTACACCTCCATATTGTATGATGGCTCCCCCTGCTGGAGGATTTATATTATTACACCTCATAGTTACATAGTTACATAGTAGGTGAGGTTGAATAAAGACAATAGTCCATCCAGTTCAACCTGTGTAGGTGTGTGTGGCTGTAATCATCTCTCATACCCCTGAATGTTCTGATCCCTGAGATGTAAGTCTAAGAGTCTCCCATACTTCCCGCAGAAACCACCTCTTGTGGTAGAGAATTCCACAGTCTTGTAGCCCTAACAGTAAAGAACCCCCCACGTTGCCTGAGGTTAAAACGTTTCTCCTCTAATCGCATTGTATGCCCTCGAGTCCTCATGCAATCCCTTCGAATGAACAGCTTTTTTTCTAAGCTGGGATCCCCATTAAGATATTTATAAATTGCTATCATGTCCCCCCTCAGACGTCTCTTCTCCAGGGAGAATAAATCAAGCGATTGTAGACGCTCTTCATAGTCAAGGTCCTCCAATCCCCTAATCAGTTTAGTTGCCCTTCTCTGGACTCTCTCCAGCTCCAACACATCCCTCCTGAGGACTGGCGACCAGAACTGGACAGAATACTCCAGATGCGGTCGGACCAGAGATTTATAAAGTGGAAGGATTATAGTCTTATCTCTGGAATACATCCCTTTCTTTATGCATGCTAATATTCTGTTGGCTTTGGAAGCTGCTGCTTGACATTGCATGCTATTGCCTAATCTATCATCAACCAAGACTCCCAGATCTTTCTCCATTTTTGATTCCCCCAAGGGTTCCCCTCCTAAAGTGTATTGTGATTTTATGTTTTTAGTCCCCAAGTGCAAAACCTTACACTTCTCCACATTAAACCTCATTTGCCATGTCGTTGCCCACTCTGTAATTTTGTCCAGGTCATTCTGTAGGATATCTGCTTCATGCTGTGCAGTTATTGCCCTGCCCAATTTTGTGTCATCTGCAAAAACTGAAATTGAACTCCTGATCCCGACCTCAATGCTGTTTATGAATAAATTGAACAAGGTTGGTCCCAGGACTGAGCCTTGGGGGACCCCGCTTACTACCTCAGACCAGTCTGAGTATGCGCTGTTTATTACCACCCTTTGGACACGCCCCTTTTAGCCAATTCCGTATCCAAAAGCAAACTCTGCTGTCGATACCTGCAGACCTTATTTTATAAATTAAGAGCTTGTGGGGAACTGTATCAAACGCCTTAGCGAAAACCAGGTACACCACATCCACTGGTCTGCCCCTATCCAGGTACCCCACATCCACTGGTCTGCCCCTATCTAGCTCACAGCTCACCTCCTCGTAGAATGCTAATAGATTGGTTTGACAAGAACGCCCATTTGTAAACCCCTGCTGATTACTGCTGATGATGTTGTTGTCTTTAGCAAACTCTACGATATAGTCCCTTATCATCCCCTCCAGAAGTTTACATACTACTGATGTCAGACTGACAGGCCTATAATTTCCCAGGATATGCCTCTGGCCCTTTTTGAATATCGGAATCACGTTAGCTTTCTTCCAATCCCCTGGTACATCTCCTGTCCTAATACTGTCAGCAAAGATCAGGAACAGTGGTCTGGATATAACCTTACTGAGTTCCTTGAGTACTCTCGGATGTACGCCATCCGGGCCTGGTGATTTGTTTGTGTTGAGTTTATCCAGCCTTTCCCTGATTTCACCCTCTGTTAGCCATAGTGGCAAGTCCTGTGTATTACTACTAACCATACAGTCAAGGTCAGTGTACCCCGTACAGTCATGATCAGTGTACCCCATACAGTCATGGTCAGTGTACCCCCATACAGTCATGGTCAGTGTACCCCATACAGTCATGGTCAGTGTACCCCATACAGTCATGGTCAGTGTACCCCATACAGTCATGGTCAATGTACCCCATACAGCACCCCATACAGTCATGGTCAGTGTACCTCCATACAGTCATGGTCAGTGTACCCCCATACAGTCATGGTCAGTGTACCCCATACAGTCATGGTCAGTGTACCTCCATACAGTCATGGTCAGTGTACCCCATACAGTCATGGTCAATGTACCCCATACAGCACCCCATACAGTCATGGTCAGTGTACCCCATACAGTCATGGTCAGTGTACCCCATACAGTCATGGTCAGTGTACCCCATACAGTCATGGTCAGTGTACCCCTCCTTTTCCTGTGTAAAGACTGACGAGAAAAAAGCATTTAGCACGGTTGCTTTTTCAGTGTCCTCTGTAACCATCCTCCCATCATTGTTAATTATGTGTGCAATATGCTCTGCCTTAGTTTTTTTGCTGTTGATATATTTAAAGAATTTCTTTGGGTTTTTTTTACTATCCTCCGCTATTTGTCTCTCAAAGTTGATTTTAGCCATTTTGATTTCGTGTTTACTTTTCTTATTTGCCTCCTTGTATTGCTCGAAAGCCAATACAGTGCCCTCTGATTTATATTTCTTGAAGGCCAATTTTTTTCCCCTAATAAGTTTTTTAACGCTACGGTTTAGCCAGCCAGGTTTGGCTTTGTCTCTTCTAAATTTATTTCCCATAGGAATGCACTGCAAGATGCCTTTGCTTAATATGTTCCTAAAGCATTCCCATTTTTCCTCAGTGGTCAGGGATCCCAGGGTTTGGTCCCAGTTTACCCTTTCCATCAATGAGTACAATTTTGGAAAGTTTGCCCTTCTGAAGTTTAGGGTTCTTATGTTCCCCACTTGCCTTGTTATATTGTTATTTATACTAAATGTGATCATCCTGTGATCGCTAGAGCCCAGGTTGTCCTGAACTACTACCTCCGAGATTATGTCTGGGTCATTAGTGATCAATAGATCCAGGATTGCATTCTCTCTAGTAGGAGAATCCACCAACTGTGACATGTAATTATCCAGTAAGGTTTCTGTGAATCGGCGGGCCTTCTGTGAGTGTGCAGTCCCCTCATCCCAGTCAATGTCAGGATAATTGAAGTCCCCCAATACGATGACTGATCCCAATTTTACCACTTTACTCATTAGTGCTAAGGATTCCAGCTCTACCTCCTCCCCTTGGTTAGGTGGCCTATAGCAAACCCCCACAATTACTTTCCCCTTTTCTCCTTCCCTATGGAGTTCAACCCACACAGATTCTAACTCCATGCTCATCCCATCCGTAATGTCACTCCTTTCTATCACCTTTATATTGTTCTTGACATAGAGACATACCCCTCCCCCTCTTTTTCCTACCCTGTCCTTCCGGTACACCGAATACCCTTGGATATTGGCCAGCCAGTCATGTGAGGGGTCGAACCAAGTCTCTGTTATTCCCACAAGGTCTATGTCCTCCTCATGTACTAATATTTCCAACTCATCCATTTTATTAGCTAGGCTTCTGGCATTAGCATATACCCCTCTTAGTTTTACGGAAGTTAAGCGCAATTGGCGGTTATGTTTATTCCTGTTTGGTCTGAGATTTTCCCGCACAGACCTGCCAATTGATGTTGTGGACCTACTGTCGCTGCTGACTCTACAACTGCCTTCAGTCCTCTGCTCCCTCCTGACTGACTCTACTTCTGAGCCCCCCCCCCCCCGTCTCCTAGTTTGCTGGAGAATTTATATTATTTCACCTCCATACTGTATGGTGGCGCCACCTGCTGTAGGATTTTGTATTATAACACCTCCATACTGTATGATGGTCTAATATATATCCCCCAGTAGGGGGAGCCATCATACATTATGGAGGTGAAATAATATAAATCCTCCAGCAGGTGGGGCCGTCATACAGTATGGAGGTGTTATAATACAAAATCCTCCAGCAGGTGGCGCCACCATACAGTATGGAGGTGAAATAATATAAATTCTCCAGCAGGGGGAGCCATCATACAGTATGGAGGTGTAATAATATAAATCCTCCAGAAGGTGGCGCCATCATACAGTATGGAGGTGTAATAATATAAATCCTCCAGCAGGTGGAGCAATCATACAGTATGGAGGTGTAATAATATAAATCCTCCAGCAGGTGTTGCCATCATACAGTATGGAGGTGTACTAACATAAATTCTCCAGCAGGGGGAGCCGACACATTATGGAGGTTAAATAATATAAATCCTCCAGCAGGTGGGGCCGTCATACAGTATGGAGGTGTTATAATACAAAATCCTCCAGCAGGTGGCGCCAACATACAGTATGGAGGTGAAATAATATCAATTCTCCAGCAGGGGGAGCCATCATACAGTATGGAGGTGTAATAATATAAATCCTCCAGCAGGGAGTGCCATCATACAGTATGGAGGTGTAATATAAATCCTCCAGCAGGGGGAGCCATCATACAGTATGGAGGTGAATTAATATAAATCCTCCAGCAGGTGGCGCCATCATACAGTATAGAGGTGAAATAATATAAATCCTCCAGCAGGTGGCGCCATCATACAGTATGGAGGTGTAATAATATAAATCCTCCAGCAGGGGGAGCCATCATACAGGATTTATATTATTACACCTCCATACTGTATGATGGCGCCACCTATGAGGGTGGGGGAGAGACCTCTGCTTCTCTCTCCTATGAAGGTGGGTGGGAGACCTCTGCTTCTCTCTCCTATGAGGGTGGGGAGAGACCTCTGCTTCTCTCTCCTATGAGGGTGGGGGGGGAGGCCTCTGCTTCTCTCTCCAATGAGGGTGGGTGGGAGAGACCTCTGCTTCACTCTCTGAGGGTGGGGGGGGGGTTAGACCTCTGCTTCTCTCCTATGAGGGTGGGGGGGGGGGAGAGACCTCTGTTTCTTTCTCCTATGAGGGTGGGGGGGGAGAGACCTCTGCTTCTCTCTCTTATGAGGGTGGGGGGGGAGAGACCTCCGCTTCTCTCTCCTATTAGGGTGGGGGGAGAGACCTCTGCTTCTCTCTCCTATGATGGGGGGGGGGGAGAGACCTCTGTTTCTCTCTCCTATGAGGGTGGGGGGGGGGAGACCTCTGTTTCTCTCTCCTATGAGGGTGGGGGGGGGGAGACCTCTGCTTCTCTCTCTGAGGGTGGGGGGGGAGAGACCTCTGCTTCTCTCTCCTTTGAGGGTGGGGGGGGAGACCTCTGCTTCCCTATCCTATGATGGAGGGGGGGGGGAGACCTCTGCTTCTTTCTCCTGTTAGGGTGGGGGGGGGGAGACCTCTGCTTCTCTCTCCTATGAAGGTGGGGGGGGGGGGGAGAGAGCTCTGCTTCTCTCTCTTATGAGGGTGGGGTGGGGGGGGGGGGAGAGACCTCGGCTTCTGATTTATATTATTACACCTCCATACAGTACTGTATGATGGCTCCCCCTGCTGGGGGATTTATATTATTACACCTCCATACTGTATGATGGCTCCCCCTGCTGGGGGATTTATATCATTACACCTCCATACTGTATGATGGCGCCACCTGCTGGAGGATTTATATTATTACACCTCCATACTGTATGATGGCACCACCTGCTGGAGAATTTATATTATTACACCTCCATGCTGTATGATAGTTAACTGCTGGAGAATTTATATTATTTCACCTTCATACTGTATGATGGCACTCCCTGCTCGAGGATTTATATTATTACACCTCCATACTGTGTGATGGCTCCCCCTGCTGGAGAATTTATATTATTTCACCTCTATACTGTATGGTGGCGCCACCTGCCGGAGGATTTTGTATTATAACACCTCATACTGTACGACGGCCCCACCTGCTGGAGGATTTATATTATTTAACCTCCATAATGTATGATGGCTCCCCCTGCTGGAGAATTTATATTATTACACCTCCATTTTGTATGATGGTGCCACCTGCTGGAGGATTTATATTGTTACACCTCCATACTGTATGATGGCTCCCCCTACTGGGGGATTTATATTATTACACCTCCATACTGTATGATGGCACCCCCTGCTGGAGGATTTATATTATTACACCTTCATACTGTATGATAGTGCCACCTGCTGGAGGATTTATAATATTACACCTCCATACTGTATGATAGTGCCACCTGCTGGAGGATATATATTATTACACCTCCATACTGTATGATGGCGCCACCTGCTGGATGATTTATATTATTACATCTCCATACTGTATGATGGCTCCCCCTGCTGGATGATTTATATTATTACACCTCCATACTGTATGATGGCTAACTGCTGGAGAATTTATATTATTTCACCTCCATACTGTATGATGGCACCCCCTGCTGGAGGATTTATATTATTACACCTCCATACTGTATGATGGCGCCACCTGCTGGAGGATTTATATTATTACAACTCCATACTGTATGATGGCGCCACTTGCTGGAGGATTTATTTTATTACACCTCCATACTGTATGATGGCGCCACCTGCTGGAGGATTTAGATGATTACACCTCCATACTGTATGATGGTGCCACCTGCTGGAGAATTTATATTATTTCATCTCCATACTGTATTATGGCGCCACCTGCTGGAGGATTTATATTATTACACCTCCAAAATGTATGATGGCTCCCCCTGCTGGAGGATTTATATTATTACACCTCCATACTGTATGACGTGGTGGTGGTGGTGGTGGCAGTGGTAGTATTTGTTGTAGTAGTAGTAGTATCACTAGTAGAAGTAGTAATAGCAGTATGACTAGTGTTGTGGTGATTGCTGCCCGCCCTCACCTGTTTCCCCGGAATTTGCACCCACAGATGTCTCCCGTTAGTACATCCCTTCTGATCCAGGAATTCATTGAAGTCGCATGTTTTGATGCAGCAGCAGGACCAATACTTCATCCTACAGGGAGGATACATTGTGTATACTGAAAGCTGTGACATCACCAGAAGGAATGCAGTATATATGGGACGGGGAAAGGCATTGTGCGTGTCATGTATGTGTGATGGTGTGCAGTGCAGTCATGTCGTGCGTAGGGAAGGTCGGCGATGTCGTGTGTAGGGATGTCGGGAAAATGGGGAATGACGGGAAGTCGGGGGAATGACTGGTGTTCGGGAAATGGTGGGGAATGACCGCATGTCAGGGGAATGGGGAATGATGGGGTGTCGGGGGAATGTCGGGGGGAATGGGGAATGACAGGAAGTCGGGGGAATGGGGGTTGTCGGGGGGAATGGGGAATGACAGGAAGGCGGGGGAATGGGGGTTGTCGGGGGGAATGGGGAATGACAGGAAGTTGGGGGAATGGGGATGTCGGGGGAATGGCGGGATGTCAGGGGAATGGGGAATGGCAGGAATTCGGGGGAATGGCGAATGATGGGAAGTTGAGTAATTGCTGAATGACGGGGTGTCAGGGGAATGGTGGGGTGTCGGGGCAATGGCGAATGACGGGATGTCGGGGTACAGAAATCTCCTCACCCTTCATGGAAGACGGGGACCCCGGGGTGATGAAGACACGCCCCCTCCTCGCTCTCCGCCCCTTGGTAAATCTGTAGAGCAGATCGGAGATAATCACTTCTATAATTAAGGATATTCCCGCCCCCCTCAGCTCCATACACACATTACCGCCCCCTCACCTCTTTACAGCCGGAGTGTTTACACCGTGTCCCCAGCGCTGCCACCCCCGCCTCCTCTGTAGCAGACATAAAAGATGATGAATTAATTTGTTGTAGAACGGCAAAACTGTGATTATAACTGCAAAAATTCCACATTTCCAGAGAAGATGGGGGGCGTGCTTCATAAACTGTGCCGGGGCTTATACCGCCCCCCCTCCTCACCTTTTATCTGAGCGTCCGACTTCACCGACAACGTCAGATTCTCCAACTCTTCTTCTAATGAGCGGGAAACTTTCACTAGAAGTGGGCGCATCTCCTCCTGTGTGCTGCAACAACAGAGAGACCTGACTGTAATACCCCCACCGTGCACACAGACACCGCTGGGGGGGGGAGGGGGGACTCCATATAATTGGCAAATGAAGGCGCAACTCCATATCATTGCCCATGGAGAGGGGGGGTAACTCCATATCATTGCCCATGGAGGGTGGGGGGACTTCATATCATTGCCCATGGAGGGTGGGCAACTCCATATCATTGCCCATGGAGGGGGGGCAACTCCATATCATTGCCACAGAGAGGGTGGGCTGCACAGGAACTCCTTAATAAGGACTGTCCCCACCCACCCACCATCTATCATTATACTTGAAGAAGGAGCCCGCCATCACCCAACACTCCCCCCCCCCCCCACACACAGACATGAACTATCATTACCTCGGCCTCTCCTTCATCATCTTCTCTGCAGACTTGGGGCCCCGTACAATGATCTCAGGGGCCCCGCCGTCACACCCCGCTTTGCTTCCAGAGATGTCGGGTTTAGTTTCTGGAGGTTTCTCATTGCTGTGTGACCCCTTAGTGCAACCCTGAGGAAGGAGAGACCCACAATGGTGACACCGGGAAACAATGGATACACAGTATACGGTATATACAATGGATACATAGACAGTATATGGTATATACAATGGATACATAGACAGTATATAGTATATACAATGGATACATAGACAGTATATGGTATATACAATGGATACATAGACAGTATACGGTATATACAATGGATACATAGAAAGTATATAGTATATACAATGGATACATAGACAGTATACGGTATATACAATGGATACATACACAGTATACGGTATATACAATGGATACAGTTCATCGAGGGAACCATGAATGCCAACATGTACTGTGACATACTGAAGCAGAGCATGATCCCCTCCCTTCAGAGACTGGGCCGCAGGGCAATATTCCAACATAACGACCCCAAACACCTCCAAGATGACCACTGCCTTGCTAAAGAAGCTGAGGGTAAAGGTGATGGACTGGCCAAGCATGGCTCCAGACCTAAACCCTATTGAACATCTGTGGGGCTCCTCAAACAGAAGGTGGAGGAGGGGAAGGTCTCTAACATCCACCAGCTCTGTGATGTCATCATGGAGGAGGGGAAGAGGACTCCAGTGACAACCTGTGAAGCTCTGGTGAACTCCATGCCCAAGAGGGTTAAGGCAGTGCTGGAAAATAATGGTGGTCACACAAAATATTGACACTTTGGGCCCAATTTGGAGATTGTCACTTAGGGGTGTACTGACTTTTGCTGCCAGCGGTTTAGACATTAATGGCTGTGTGTTGAGTTATTTTGAGGGGACAGCAAATTTACACTGTTATACAAGCTGTAGGATCGGTTCACACTAGGGCGACACGACTTCAGGCGAGTTATGCCCTAACCCATGCACCGCGACTTCGGCGCGGCTTGCAACGATTTCACATAATGGAAGTCAATGCAAGTCGCTCCGAGGTCGCCCCAAAGTAGTGCAGGAACCTTTTTCTAAGTCGGAGCGACTTGTGTCACTCCTATTAGAACGGTTCCAATTGCACAGCGCGGTCCGCTACTTGTCAGGCGACCAAGTCGGAACAGTGCGAACCGGCACTTATACAAGCTGTACACTCACTACTTTACATTGTAGCAAAGTCTCATTTCTTCAGTGTTGTCACATGAAAAGATAGAATGGGAGGGGTGCACTCTTCATAGTTAAGGTCCTCCAACCCCCTAATTAGTTTAGTTGCCCTTCTCTGGACTCTCTCCAGCTCCAACACATCCCTCCTGAGGACTGGCGACCAGAACTGGACAGAATACTCCAGATGCGGTCGGACCAGAGTTTTATAAAGTGGAAGGATTATAGTTTTATCTCTGGAATACATCCCTTTCTTTATGCATGCTAATATTCTGCTGGCTTTGGCAGCTGCCGCTTGACATTGCATGCTATTGCCGAGTCTATCATCAACCAAGACTCCCAGATCCTTCTCCATTTTTGATTCCCCCAAGGGTTCCCCTCCTAACGTGTATTGTGCTTTTATGTTTTTAGTCCCCAAGTGCAAAACCTTACACTTCTCCACATTAAACCTCATTTGCCATGTCGTTGCCCACTCCGTTATTTTGTCCAGGTCATTCTGTCAGTTAAAGTAAAGCAGTGCCCTATCGCAAAAATGGCCTGGTCATTAGGGGGGTAAATCTTCTGAGGTTTAGGTGGTTAATCTGAACGGCACATAGATTTATGGGCCTGGGCTAGGCACTCCTGCCAATAACTTTCTGCCAGGGGAGCAAACAGCAACTCAGTCTGCTTGTTGGCGAAAATGAACTCCGCTTCTGGCTGTGCGTTGAACCCAATGTCCTTCCTCACTGAGCCATACAGATAACCTGCCAGGATGACAAAAACATGGAAGCCACCACTGGCGTAGAATGTGGGAAGCTGCAACCCTTTCCTTTTGCTTTACTGCTTAGTGAAACGCTAACCCAGCACTGATTTGTGGCCAAAAATATGAGCACTGCAGTTATGAAGTCCTGAAAAATAGAACGGTCTGCAGAGTGAATGACTGCGTGCTCTTCATGTAGCTCCATGTGTAGAGCGCTCGGCTTGTAGCTTAAAGGTTGCGAGTTCAAATCTGTAGGCAGAGAACTCAGTTTTGAGTTTCATGAGCCACCATTAGTTGTTCTCCTCATGTCGTATTTGGTATATAATTCTATATATCTATCTATATAATTCTACAGAGAAGGCATTTTTCTGTCCATAGCTTGTGGTGCATGGTGTTGGTGTGCTGCTGCTCAATGCTGAGGGCTCTGAACTTCTTGGTTTGAATCCGATGTGGTAACAGCTAAGTATTCTGTGGGCCACTTATTGATTTTCAATTGTTCTCATTAATGTCGTCTTCAGAATAAAGTTCTACAGAGAAGAAATCTTTCTGTCCAGAGCTTGTGGTGCATGGAGTTGGTGTGCTGCTGTTCAATGCTGAAGGCCCTGGAGTCTTTAGTTCGAATCTGATGTGGTAACAATTTAGTGTTCTGTGGGCCAATAAATGTTTTTCAATTGTTCTCATTAATGTCGTCTTCAGAATAAAGTTCCACAGAGAATGCAGTTTGCTGGCCGGAGCTTGTGGTGCGTGGTGTTGGTGTGCTGCTGTTGAATGTGGCAGGCTGTCGATTTCTCGGTTCAAATCTCTGATGTGGTAAGAGTTTTATGTTTTAAAGGCTTAGAGAGGCTAGATCCATGATATAGGTCCACTAGCAACTAGTCCTACTGTCTTCTGGTTCTGTGGCGCGGCATGTAAGCTTCCTGAGGTTGAATCAGAGGGCTGTGGGTTCGATTCCCACGAGCGAGCAAAGATGCCTCCTCAAAGTAGCACCAAGACTTTGGAGGTCCTATAAAGGGCGGTCTGGCTGAAATTGTGAAGACTACGATGCAGTGGTCAAGACTTTGCCTCCTCAAAGTAGCACCAAGACTTTGGAGGTCCAATGAAGGGCGGTCTGGCTGAGATTGGAGGTCCAATGAAGGGCGGTACAGCTGAGAATGGAGGTCCTATGAAGGACTGTCTGGATGAAATTGTGAAGACAGTGATGAAGTGGTCAAGACTTGACTAAGTTGATACAGTTGACCCCGCATCGGTTGGGTTGGGCCTGCATGACCCTGGAACACATGTGAAGGTAATTAATACAAACGTAATTTAAAAAAAAATATATAAAGTTATTTCCTTGTCTCATTGCACAACCTCTCTTAGGTTGTGGGTACTTTCCTTCAGCTTGCATGCTCTGCTTTCCACAGCTTGTGGTTGCACGTACACCTTTACTGATTAGGCTCCATTCACGATTGCATCTTGGCTTCTTCATTCACATTATTCCAATGTCACCGACTTCATCGTTGGCACTTCATTACGGCTTCTTCATTCACATGATTCCAAGGTCACCGACTTCATCGTTGGAACTTCATTACGGCTTCTTCATTCACAGGATTCCAAGGTCACCGACTTCATCGTTGGAACTTCATTGCGGCTTCTTCATTCACATGATTCCAAGGTCCCCGACTCCATGGTTGGAACTCATTTCGTTGAGGCTTCCTGCACACGTTTCCAAGGTCATCCACATCATGGTTATCCGGGGAGAAGGTCCGCTCTCATTACGCAGAGACGCCACCATGCACATAGGTGCTGTGTTCCGCGCTAAGTAGACAACTTCTGTGATCTGCTTTGGGTATCGAACTCATGGCCTTCAGACTCCGCAGTCACCGTCTTACTTGCTGCGCCACAGACCTGGATACTCAAACCTGACAGCAGTGCCTATACATCCTAAATTCAAGCTGAAAAGTGTAGTAACTCATAGCAAGCGATATGAAGAGGATTCTAAAGGGGATTGGATGCTATTGGTTTCAGCAGTATTTACAACCTTAATAAATAAAATGTGAACCATGCGGGGATTTGAACCCACAACCATCTTGTTTGAGAGATCGCCAACATACCCACAAGGCTATAGCCTCAGATGGTGGTCGGCTCCCTAACCACAGTTGTAATATCATCATGACATACCATATGATCGGTGGATTAATGTTCAAACATTGTACTAAATTGCAATCATATAAAAAAAAACTAGTCTCCTACTTGACCTTCCAAAGGATATGGTAAAACTCTATTTGATGAGCAATATCTATATTTGCTGCTTGCAAAGTGCAACAACCCAAAGCGACCATATTGAAATAATACCAATCTGAACGTTGATTGGGTATTATGGGTGTCTTCAGTTTATGTAACTGAATCATGAAAAAGGTGGTTGCTTGAGGATTCGAACTTGCAAACTCAGCGTTTGTGAGTTAAGCAGCCTACATGCTAGGCTATTGTCTCAGATGGTGGGTGGAGCTTAAAAGTGGAGCTTAAAAGTAGACCTTTAATATCTTTGACTGGGGCTTAATGAATGTGAATATTTTACTAAATTGCTACCATCAAACCCTAGACTAGTCTGCCACTTGGCCTGGAGGAAATTCCCATTTGGTGAAACTGTACTTTGAAGAGTCCATTGCCGTGAACCACGGGGCTCTATCTCAACTGCTGCCTACAACGTGCAATAATTCATAGCAATTAGGAAAGGATAAATCCTCTGAAAGGTGATTGGCTGCTTTACGTTTTTTTTAAATGAATCTGAAAAGGTGGTCAACTAGGGATTCGATCCCGCAACTACATTTCTTGCTAGCCCAGCACCTTACACACAAGGCCATTGCCTCAGACTAACGTCGGACCTAGACAAATCTCTCATTTGGCCTTGAGGAATTTCCCATCTGGTAAAACTGTACCTTCAAGAGTCCATTGCCACAAATCACGGGACACTATCTCAACTGCTGCCTACAAAGTGCAATAATTCATAGCAATTAGGAAAGGATAAGTCCTCTGATCCTAATCGTTTCATTACATTGATTGGTTGCTTTAGGTTTTTTGTAATTTTAATAAATGAACCTGAAAAGGTGGCCATCCGGGGATTTGATCTCGCAACTACGTTACTTGCTAGCTCAGTGCCTTACCCACAAGGCCATCACCTTGGATGGTAATAGGTTCTCTGGACTAGAACTTTAATATCATGGAATTTCATACGACTTGCGCAATAATATTCAAACATTTAACTAATTTGCTACCATCAGACCCAGACTAGTCTCCCACTTCGCCTCCTCCTTTCAAGACTCCATTGCCTTGAACCACAGGACACCATCTCAACTGCTGCCTACAAAGTACAGTAACCACAAGCAACCAAGTATCCAATCTGAAAGCCAATTGGTTGCTATGATTTTCTGCAACTTTAATAAATAAAGTCAGGCAGGTGACTACCTTGGGATTCGAACTTACAAGCATTGCATTTATGTAGCCACTGCCATACTCACAACGCCACCAGCAAAGAAGACAAGATTGTCTACTCCAGTAGTTGTATTATCATTACTTATTATATTAGTGGCCGAAAAATTGTACTCAATTGCTATCCTCAGACTTAGACTAGTCCCCTACTTGGTATTTCTATTTCTATTTACCAGGCCATTCTCTTGAACCACAGAGCACAATCTCAACTGCTTCCTAAATGTTCAATAAAGAAGTCTGCAAAGGTGGTTTGAGGATTCGAACCCACAACCCTTGACTTATGACAACGCTGGCATACACTCAGTACCACAGCCTCAGAAAGCAGATAAGGTTATGACCAAGCTAAACTAGTCTCTCACTTGGCCTACAAAAGTATCTGGTAAAACTCTCCTTACCAAAGTAAATTCCCTTGAACCATAGGCCATCATCTCAACAGATGCCATTATCTTCAAGATTTTTCACTACACAGGATCTCCATCTCTACTCCATCAACAGTCTCCGACACTGACCTGGTTTACTAAGGGATCCTCTCATCTGGTCAAACTGTAGTTTCAACAGTTCATTCTTGAAGTCTCAACTACTGCCTAAAACCTCAATAAAGAAGTTTGAAAATGAGGCAATCTGTGGATTTTCCACAAGATTTGGAGGGTCTCTATGGAAATTTGGGCCCATTTATGAGGTCAGGTACTGATGTTCGATGAGAGGACCTGGCTTACAATCAGTGTTCCAATTCATCCCAAAGGTGATCAGTAGGGATGAGGTCAGGGCTCTGTGCAGGACACTCGAGTTCCTCCATGACCTCAAACCTACCCAACACCTTTGGGATGAGAAGACTCATTCCAATGGTGTTCCATAGGGTTAAGGGCAGATACTGATGTTGGGTGAGAAGACCTCATCCCAATGGTGTTCTGTAGGGTTGAGGTCAGGGCTCGGTGCAGGACACTCGAGTTCCTCCACCCATCACATCTATATGAGCTTGTTGGATATTCAATTCCAAACACCATGGGCAAACAAACATATGGCGTTGCCCCATTTTGTAGCTAGAAGGTCTTCCAATCACAGGGAAGATTTTGGAGGGTCTGTGGGAATCTGAGGCCACCTGTGAGATGATGGATGAGATGGCTCACATGTTGGGCACCACGCGGGGCGCCAGAAAATAAAGCGGCTGGCACACAGAGGGAGGTTAGTGGCGCAGGAACTCACCTTGATGGCCAGGAATTCGGAGAAGTCTGTGGTGCGTTTCCGGCAGCAGGACCAACCCTGAGACAGAAAACAAATCCTCAGTGACAACAACCAGAACATCGAGAACTGAGTGTGAGATCGGCAGGAGAAGTACTGACCTTCAGAGCGTCATGGAAGATGGGATATCCGGGGTGGAAGAGACAAGCGTCTATGGAGGAGGGGAAAGAGAAACTTGTCTGAGTTTAGTATTATCTACTTCATCTGACCTTCATAACAAGCCTTTTCTAAAGCTGACCTCCATGAATGTCCTCCTAGTAGTGAGGCTGTGCCCGTACTGCAAGGGTCAACTGCTCATTTGTGCCTACAGGGATCGGGTGCAGCCATTTTACTGCCTGGATCCTCCGCTCCCGCAGGCTCCTCCATGCTGCTAGACTGGTCCTCACCACCTCTTCTAACCTACACTCCGGCAGTCTAAGGTCCTCTGACGTCATCAAGATTGATACAGGCAGGGCTGCCATCAGGGGGGGACAGCCCATACACATGTATGGGGCCCAGGCATCCTGAGGGGCCCGAGCCACAACCAACCAGTTGTTGCTGGATCCAAACCCCACCCCCCAGAGCATCCTGCCAAATACCCAGTCAGTGTCCTTGTTTCCACAGCTGAGCTGCTCTACAACAGCACAGGCTGTCCAGCAATCAGAGCTTGCCCCTCACCCAAGCCCCGGCATTCAGAGGAGGAGGAAGTTGCTCCTCCAAACTTATCCGGTCCCAGCGCCCAGCCTTCCAGCTTCTACCTGTCCTGTAGCCGACTGCTGCAATAGGAAGGAATAGATCCTGATGTAAGCGGAGATCTTCACAATGCTCCGTCCTCCCCTTCCACTACCCCAACTATTTTCCTAAACCTCTTCTAACTTAGGGGACCCTATTGAAAGGGAATAGGCTCTAGGAACCATGATGTAAGGGGGGTCTTTGGGATCCTAATGTAAGGAGAGACTTTGGGGAGCCTAATGAAAGTGGGGTCCCTGATGTAAGTGCAAACTCTGGTGACCCGAATTTAAGGAGGGGACACTCTGGTGACCCGAATTTAAGGAGGGGGAACTCTGGGGACCCTGATGTAAGGGGGGGTGACTCTGGGAACACTGATGAAAGGGGGGGACTCTGGTGACCTGGATTTAAGGAGGGGGGGGGGGCTCTGTAGAAGAAGGGACCTGATATAAGAAGAAGGGACTCTTGGGACCCTGATGTAAGGAGGGAACACTGATGATAGGAGGGAAACTCTGGGGACTCTGATGTAAGGGGGGAACTTTAGGACCTTAATTAAAGGGGTAAACTCTGATTAAAGGGGTCAGGCCTAAAGCTGTGTAAGGGGCCCCGACATTTGTGATGGCTGCCCTGGATACTGGGACCATAGCTCTACATTTAACATGAGGATGTCAAGGAACAGTCCACCACCAGAGCATGGGGGAGCGCCGTCTGCTGAGGTTTTCCCCTCCCCCAGATAGACACAAGCAGGTAACAGGTGTTGTCCCACTGCAAGGAAGGACTTTTCATTTTCCCGGGGTTGGGCTTTAAACGGCACTACAGGCACACATGACACATATTCATTACCACATCATTATCGATCGATTGTATTTGTACTCATCTAGATAGAGTTCCTAAATCTGATTGGTGTCCGCCTCATGCAATCTCCTGTACAGCAGAGCTCAGACTGGGGGAGAGGGGAGACAATCAGGTGTGCTGCATGCAGATATGATGACAAGGAACGTGCTGATAGGAGGAGAGAGCAAAGTGAGCATAGGGATGACCTCATCAGTCTTTCATTGTCCAGTCAGCAGGCTGGGGGTGGAGGGAGGACACCACTGTAACTGTTATCAGCGTCATCCACCTGGCTGTGCTGTGTGGCAGAGCTGTGTAAATCTCAGGACTGGATGAACATCTATGTATTTTGCTGGCACACATTCACTCACCTCCTTCCAGGACACTTACCTGTAGGATTGTTGGCAATGAGGAATCTCTGTCCGCACCCCTTGTTATAGCAGAGCACAAAGTCACCGGAGGGGTCCGGGGTCACCTGACAACTCATCGTACCAGGAGGAGGAGGGGAGATCCTCGGTGAAGGAGGGGGAGGGGTGAAGCTGTACAGCGAATCTCTGCAACAGAACACAAAAAAAGAGAGCAGTCATTGCAAGCCTCCTTCTGAGAATACCAGCTGCCTGGCTGTCCGGTCTCTATACCTCCTCATGTCTAGTCTCCATACCTCCTTATGTCCGGCCTCTATACCTCCTCATGTCCGGCCTCTATACCTCCTCATGTCCGGCCTCTATACCTCCTCATGCTAGGCCTCTATACCTCCTCATGTCCGGCCTCCATACCTCCTCATGTCCACTCTTCATACCTCCTCTTGTCCAGCCTCCATACCTCCTCATGTCCAGCCTCCATACCTCCTCATGTCTGGCCTCCATACCTCCTCATATCCACTCTCCATACCTCTTCATGTCCACCCTTCATACCTAGTCATGTTCACTCTCCATATCTCTTCTTGTCTGGCCTCCATACATGTCTGGCCTCTATACCGCCTCATGTCTAGTCTCCATACCTCCTCATGTCTAGTCTCCATACCTCCTCATGTCTGACCTCCATACCTCCTCATGTCTGACCTCCATACCTCCTCATGTCTGGCCTCTATACCGCCTCATGTCTAGTCTCCATACCTCCTCATGTCTAGTCTCCATACCTCCTCATGTCTGACCTCCATACCTCCTCATGTCTGACCTCCATACCTCCTCATGTCCAGCCTCCATACCTCCTCATGTCTGGCCTCCATACCTCCTCATATCCACTCTCCATACCTCTTCATGTCCACCCTTCATACCTAGTCATGTTCACTCTCCATATCTCTTCTTGTCTGGCCTCCATACATGTCTGGCCTCTATACCGCCTCATGTCTAGTCTCCATACCTCCTCATGTCTAGTCTCCATACCTCCTCATGTCTGACCTCCATACCTCCTCATGTCTGACCTCCATACCTCCTCATGTCTGGCCTCTATACCGCCTCATGTCTAGTCTCCATACCTCCTCATGTCTAGTCTCCATACCTCCTCATGTCTGACCTCCATACCTCCTCATGTCTGACCTCCATACCTCCTCATGTCTGACCTCCATACCTCCTCATGTCTGACCTCCATACCGCCTCATGTCTAGTCTCCATACCGCCTCATGTCTAGTCTCCATACCTCCTCATGTCTGACCTCCATACCGCCTCATGTCTAGTCTCCATACCGCCTCATGTCTAGTCTCCATACCTCCTCATGTCTGACCTCCATACCTCCTCATGTCTGACCTCCATACCGCCTCATGTCTAGTCTTCATACAGCCTCATGTCTAGTCTCCATGCCTCCTCATGTCTAGTCTCCATACCTCCTCATGTCTGACCTCCATACCTCCTCATGTCTGACCTCCATACCTCCTCATGTCTGACCTCCATACCTCCTCATGTCTGACCTCCATACCTCCTCATGTCTAGTCTCCATACCTCCTCATGTCTAGTCTCCATACCGCCTCATGTCTAGTCTCCATACCTCCTCATGTCTGACCTCCATACCTCCTCATGTCTAGTCTCCATACCTCCTCATGTCTGACCTCCATACCTCCTCATGTCTAGTCTCCATACCTCCTCATGTCTGACCTCCATACCTCCTCATGTCTAGTCTCCATACCTCCTTATTTCACTGCAGGACCTCAGAATGGTCCTCAGTAGTTTGTATGGCCTTCTGTTCCTCCTTGCACAAATGAGCAGATACCGGTCCTGCTGATGGGTTAAGGACCTTCTACAGCCCTGTCCAGCTCTCCTAGAGTAACTGCCTGTCTCCTGGAATCTCCTCCATGCTCCTGAGACTGTGCTGGGGCACAGCAAACCTTCTGCCAATGGGAGGTATTGATGCCATCCTGGAGGAGTTGGACTGCCTGTGCAACCTCTATAGGGTCCAGGTATCTCCTCTATAGGGTCCAGGTATGGCCTCATACTACCAGTAGTGACACTGACCCCCTCTATAGGGTCCAGGTATCTCCTCATACTACCAGTAGTGACACTGACCCCCTCTATAGGGTCCAGGTATGGCCTCATGCTACCAGTAGTGACACTGACCCCCCTCTATAGGGTCCAGGTATGGCCTCATACTACCAGTAGTGACACTGACCCCTTCTATAGGGTCCAGGTATGGCCTCATGCTACCAGTAGTGACACTGACCCCCTCTATAGGGTCCAGGTATGGCCTCATGCTACCAGTAGTGACACTGACCCCCTCTATAGGGTCCAGGTATGGCCTCATACTACCAGTAGTGACACTGACCCCCTCTATAGGGTCCAGGTATGACCTCATGCTACCAGTAGTGACACTGAGCCCCTCTATAGGGTCCAGGTATCTCCTCATACTACCAGTAGTGACACTGACCCCCTCTATAGGGTCCAGGTATCTCCTCATACTACCAGTAGTGACACTGACCCCCTCTATAGGGTCCAGGTATGGCCTCATACTACCAGTAGTGACACTGAGCCCCTCTATAGGGTCCAGGTATGGCCTCATACTACCAGTAGTGACACTGACCCCCTCCTATAGGGTCCAGGTATGGCCTCATACTACCAGTAGTGACACTGACCCCCTCTATAGGGTCCAGGTATCTCCTCATACTACCAGTAGTGACACTGACCCCCTCTATAGGGTCCAGGTATGGCCTCATGCTACCAGTAGTGACACTGACCCCCTCTATAGGGTCCAGGTATGGCCTCATGCTACCAGTAGTGACACTGACCCCCTCTATAGGGTCCAGGTATGGCCTCATACTACCAGTAGTGACACTGACCCCCTCTATAGGGTCCAGGTATGGCCTCATACTACCAGTAGTGACACTGACTCCCTCTATAGGGTCCAGGTATGGCCTCATGCTACCAGTAGTGACACTGACCCCCTCTATAGGGTCCAGGTATGGCCTCATACTACCAGTAGTGACACTGACCCCCCTCTATAGGGTCCAGGTATGGCCTCATACTACCAGTAGTGACACTGACTCCCTCTATAGGGTCCAGGTATGGCCTCATGCTACCAGTAGTGACACTGACCCCCTCTATAGGGTCCAGGTATCTCCTCATGCTACCAGTAGTGACACTGACCCCCTCTATAGGGTCCAGGTATGGCCTCATGCTACCAGTAGTGACACTGACCCCCTCTATAGGGTCCAAGTATGGCCTCATACTACCAGTAGTGACACTGACCCCCTCTATAGGGTCCAGGTATCTCCTCATACTACCAGTAGTGACACTGACCCCCCCTCTATAGGGTCCAGGTATGGCCTCATGCTACCAGTAGTGACACTGACCCCCTCTATAGGGTCCAGGTATCTCCTCATGCTACCAGTAGTGACACTGACCCCCCTCTATAGGGTCCAGGTATGGCCTCATGCTACCAGTAGTGACACTGACCCCCTCTATAGGGTCCAGGTATCTCCTCATGCTACCAGTAGTGACACTGACCCCCTCTATAGGGTCCAGGTATCTCCTCATACTACCAGTAGTGACACTGACCCCCCTCTATAGGGTCCAGGTATCTCCTCATACTACCAGTAGTGACACTGACCCCCTCTATAGGGTCCTGGTATGGCCTCATGCTACCAGTAGTGACACTGACCCCCTCTATAGGGTCCAGGTATCTCCTCATGCTACCAGTAGTGACACTGACCCCCCTCTATAGGGTCCAGGTATGGCCTCATGCTACCAGTAGTGACACTGACCCCCTCTATAGGGTCCAGGTATCTCCTCATGCTACCAGTAGTGACACTGACCCCCTCTATAGGGTCCAGGTATCTCCTCATACTACCAGTAGTGACACTGACCCCCCTCTATAGGGTCCAGGTATCTCCTCATACTACCAGTAGTGACACTGACCCCCTCTATAGGGTCCTGGTATGGCCTCATGCTACCAGTAGTGACACTGACCCCCTCTATAGGGTCCAGGTATCTCCTCATGCTACCAGTAGTGACACTGACCCCCCTCTATGGGGTCCAGGTATCTCCTCATGCTACCAGTAGTGACACTGACCCCCTCTATAGGGTCCAGGTATCTCCTCATGCTACCAGTAGTGACACTGACCCCCCTCTATAGGGTCCAGGTATCTCCTCATACTACCAGTAGTGACACTGACCCCCTCTATAGGGTCCTGGTATGGCCTCATGCTACCAGTAGTGACACTGACCCCCTCTATAGGGTCCAGGTATCTCCTCATGCTACCAGTAGTGACACTGACCCCCCTCTATAGGGTCCAGGTATGGCCTCATGCTACCAGTAGTGACACTGACCCCCTCTATAGGGTCCAGGTATCTCCTCATGCTACCAGTAGTGACACTGACCCCCTCTATAGGGTCCAGGTATCTCCTCATACTACCAGTAGTGACACTGACCCCCCTCTATAGGGACCAGGTATCTCCTCATACTACCAGTAGTGACACTGACCCCCTCTATAGGGTCCTGGTATGGCCTCATGCTACCAGTAGTGACACTGACCCCCTCTATAGGGTGCAGGTATGGCCTCATACTACCAGTAGTGACACTGACCCCCTCTATAGGGTCCAGGTATGGCCTCATACTACCAGTAGTGACACTGACCCCCTCTATAGGGTCCAGGTATCTCCTCATGCTACCAGTAGTGACACTGACCCGAGCCAAATGCAAAACTAGTGACAAACAGTCAGAAAAGATGAGAAGGGAAAACATGTCAGTGGCCTCCATCTGTAAAACCATTCCTGTTTTGGAGGTTGTCTCATTGTTGCCCATCTAGTGCCCCTGTTGTTTTTTTCATTAACACCAAAGCAGCTGAAACTGATTAACAACCCCCTCTGCTACTTAACTGACCAGATCAATATCCCAGGAGTTTAATTGACTTGATGCTGGACTCTGATTATAAAATGTTCCTTTCATTTATTTGAGCCGTGTATATTCCAACACAGATCTATTCTAGAATATTCTGTGATCTCAGATTCCCTATGATAAAAGATATC
The DNA here is from genome assembly GCF_965119305.1 of Pelophylax lessonae. NCBI lineage: Eukaryota > Metazoa > Chordata > Amphibia > Anura > Ranidae > Pelophylax > Pelophylax lessonae. Next base: position 301,418,427 of record NC_138774.1, read on the forward strand.
AATCTATAGATACAAAGTACAATAAAATGACACCATAATTACTATGTAACATTTATAGAATCCAGCAAACATCTAGAACATTCTGTGATCCCAGATTCATCGTATACAGTATCCCACAAAAGTAAGTACACCCCTCACATTTGTGTAAATATTTTATTCTATCTTTTCATGTGACAACACTGAAGAAATGAGACTTTGCTACAATGTAAAGTAGTGAGTGTACAGCTTGTATAACAGTGTAAATTTACTGTCCCCTCTCATACTGGTCACTGGAAGTTCAACATGGCACCTCATGGCAAAGAACTCTCTGAGGATCTGAAAAAAAGAATTGTTGCTCTACATAAAGATGGCCTAGGCTATAAGAAGATTGCCAAGACCCTGAAACTGAGCTGCAGCAGGGTGGCCAAGACCATACAGCGGTATAACAGGACAGGTTCCACTCAGAACAGGCCTCACCATGGTCCACCAAAGAAGTTGAGTGCCGTGCTCAGCGTCATATCCAGAGGTTGTCTTTGGGAAATAGACGTATGAGTGCTGCCAGCATTGCTGCAGAGGGTGAAGGGGTGGGGGAGGGGTCAGCCTGTCAGTGCTCAGACCATACGCCGCACACTGCATCAAATCGGTCTGCATGGCTGTCATCCCAGAAGGAAGCCTCTTCTAAAGATGATGGACAAGAAAGCCCACAAACAGTTTGCTGAAGACAAGCAGACTAAGGACATGGATTACTGGAACCATCTCCTGTGCTCTGATGAGACCAAGATAAACTTTTTTGGTGTCAGATGGTGTCAGGCGTGTGTGGGGGGCAACCAGGTGAGGAGTACAAAGACAAGTGTGTCTTCCTACAGTCAGGCATGGTGGTGGGAGTGTCATGGTCTGGGGCTGCATGAGTGCTGCCGGCACTGGGGAGCTACAGATCATTGAGGGAACCATGAATGCCAACATGTACTGTGACATACTGAAGCAGAGCATGATCCCCTCCCTTCAGAGACTGGGGGGCAGGGCAGTATTCCAACATAACGACCCCAAACACCTCCAAGATGACCACTGCCTTGCTAAAGAAGCTGAGGGTAAAGGTGATGGACTGGCCAAGCATCTCCAGACCTAAACCCTATTGATCATCTGTGGGGATCCTCAAACAGAAGGTGGAGGAGGGGAAGGTCTCTAACATCCACCAGCTCTGTGATGTCATCATGGGGGAGGGGAAGAGGACTCCAGTGACAACCTGTGAAGCTCTGGTGACCTCCATGCCCAAGAAGGTTAAGGCAGTGCTGGAAAATAATGGCGGCCACACAAAATATTGACACTTTGGGCCCAATTTGGAGATTGTCACTTAGGGGTGTACTGACTTTTGTTGCCAGCGGTTTAGACATTAATGGCTGTGTGTTGAGTTATTTTGAGGGGACAGTAAATTTACACTGTTATACAAGCTGTACACTCACTACTTTACATTGTAGCCAAGTGTCATTTCTTCAGTGTTGTCACATGGGAGGGGTGTACTTACTTTTGTCAGCTACTGTCTATTCTCCATAAAGAAGAGAAGATTCTACAGCAGGAATGATCCCGGGATGGGGATATGAATGGGACAAATACTGATCCCCTATGATAGGAGAAGATATTAATATATAATAACGGGACGATCATTACAATGTAACGTTTATAGAATCCAGCAGAGATCCGGAAGATTCTGTGATCCCGGATTCCTGATAATACAGAAGATTCCACAGAGGGAATGATTCGGGGATGGGGGATATAAATGGGACAAATACAGAGAGAAGATATTCATCTATGGATACAAAGTATAATAAAAGTAGGTATAGACAGATATGGGTTTTTCAGGGCCGATATTTTGGTCACAACGTATTGATATCGACCGATATTTTGTACATTTAAAGTTTTGAAAAATAAAGACAATTTTTGACACAAATCTGATAGTGAACATGTTAATTTTTGTTTAATGCCCTATGGCTGACTTGCTGGCACCCTGTGGTTGGGTGGCTGGCTGTCACCCTGTGGTGGGTGGCTGGTTGGCTGGCTGGCACCCTGTGGTGAGTGGCTGGCTGTCACCCTGTGGTGGCTGGCTGTCACCCTGTGGTGGGTGGCTGGCTGGCCGGCACCCTGTGGTGAGTGGCTGGCTGTCACCCTGTGGTGGCTGGCTGTCACCCTGTGGTGGGTGGCTGGCTGTCACCCTGTGGTGGGTGGCTGGCTGGCCGGCACCCTGTGGTGGGTGGCTGGCTGGCTGGCACCCTGTGGTGTATGGCTTGCTGGCTCCCTGTGGTAGGTGGGTAGCTGGCACGGGGCTGTAGGTGACTGGCTGGTACAGGGCCTGTGGCTGACTGGCTGGCTCGCTGGTACAGTGCCTGTGGGTGGCTGGCACTGGGCTGCTGGGGGTGGGTGTATGGCTGTGATACACTCCCGTGAGACTAGTCCTGACTCCAGATGAGGCTGTCCAAGGCGAGGGAGGCGGCCTAAGAAGGCAGAATGACGTCACAAAAATATCGGTAATATCGGCCAGTTCCGGGGCCGATACCGATATATCGGGGAAAGTGTATTTCGGCCACTGATATATAGCGGCCTTGCCGATAATCGGTCTGTCCCTAAATAAGCGGACACAATAAGGACTATAAGGATTTGATTATCTGGATATAAGGAAAAGGGACTCAGCTGGGACTGAAGAGAAATGAGAAGTAGGAAGAAAATCATAAAATTCCTACCTGAGTCTGAGAACGTTGGGAGGACGGAGTCCAGGCTGGATGGTGGAGGTCGGATGGTGGAGGCTGGATGGTGGAGGCTGGATGGTGGAGGCTGGATGGTGGAGGCTGGATGGTGGAGGTCGGATGGTGGAGGTCGGATGGTGGAGTCCAGGCTGGATGGTGGAGTCCAGGCTGGATGGTGGAGGCTGGATGGTGGAGGTCGGATGGTGGAGTCCAGGCTGGATGGTGGAGGCTGGATGGTGGAGGTTGAATGGTGGAGGTGGGATGGTGGAGGTCGGATGGTGGAGGTTGAATGGTGGGGTCCAGGCTGAGCGGAGTCCAGGCTGGAGAGTGGAGCTGGGATAGTGGAGGCCGGACACGTGGCCCTATATTTAGATCCTGGAAGGGCCGACCCAACACCAAAGATGGGAAGAAGAATGTCAGCTGCTGTGACAGGTGACAGACAGATGCCAGGAGCCAAGGTTCAAGACGGGACAGGAAAGATGTGGAGGACTGAAGAGGGACCCCGGAGGAATCACAATGTAATCATTTCTGGGTTTTCTCCCCTTCCCGGGAATATTGAAGAGATCCAATCACCGGAATCTCACAGAAGATTATCACCGTCCAATCACAAGTCATTCTTTAGAAATATTTGGCTTTCTTATTGTCTATTCCGGAATTCCTATCCTGCTTCTGATACATTGTGTTTTTATTGTCTCATCAGCCCATCCCCCACAGTTATTACCTTTTATATCACTTGACCCCTCCCTCTTAGATTGTGAGCTCTCAGGATCAGGGTCCTCTGATTTCTCCTCTACCTCGTCACTGTATTGTCTGCCTTCATATTGTACAGCCATATAAATCCTGTATAATAATAATAATATAATCCGCAGCTTTCGTTAGAATAATCGCGGTGATCCCACCATGTTCAGGCACTTCCTGTTATAGGGTGACCCCACCATGTTCAGGCACTTCCTGTTATAGGGTGACCCCGCCATGTTCAGGCACTTCCTGTTATAGGGTGACCCCGCCATGTTCAGGCACTTCCTGTTATAGGGTGACCCCCATGTATCAGAAACCATTGCCTTTTTATTTATTTATTTTTTACATAAAATCCCATTTTTATCCTTTTTCCTCCTTTGACCCATCTCAGTGCTGCTGATCTCCTGCAGCCTCTTTGCAGCCACTTCCTGTCTCCATACGCTCCAGTGACTGCATTTCTCAGGGGGGTTTCCTGATGGGGACACCAGAGGACCGTGTCTGTGTGATGTGTGATGGAACGGCTGCTTGTAGTCTCCATCAGCAGCCTCTATGACAGGGTGACAACACCAGAGAGTAATTGGGAGATGGACAGAGCGTTGTCACCCTATAACAGGAAGTGTCTGAACATGGACGTCCATGGCGGGATCACCGGGGATTGTTCTACTGAAAGCTGCAGATTCAACAAGACTGGAACATGTGCATATTATAGGGGGCCCCTGAAACATACGTGCGTATTTTAGGGGGTCCCCGGAATGTCAATGTGTGTTATAGGGAGCCCCTGAAACATACATGTGTATTATGGGATTCCACAAAAAGTACATGTATATTATAGGTGGTCCCCAGAACGTACGTGTTCATTTTAGGGGGTCCCCAGAATATCAATGTGTATTATAGAGGGCCCCCAGAACGTAGGTGTGTACTATAGGGGGTCCCCAGAATGTAGGTGTGTATTATAGGGGGTCCTCAGAATGTCAATGTGTATTACAGGGGGTTCCTGGAACATACATATATATTATAGGGGGTCTCCAAAGCGTGTATAATTATAGGGGGTCCCCAGAATGTCAATGTGTATTATAGGGGGTCCCTGGAACATACATGTGTATTATGGGAGTCCCTAGAACGTAGGGGTGTATTATGGGGGTCCCCAGAACATACATGTGTATTATAGGGGGTCCCCAGAAAGTACATGTGTATTATAGGGGGTCCCCAGAAAGTATGTGTGTATTATAGGGGTTCCCTGGAACATATGTTTGAATTTAGGGGGTCCCTGGAATGTCAATGTGTAGTATGGGGGGTCCCCAGGATGTACATGCATATTATAGGGGGTCCCCCAAATATACATGTGTTATAGGGGGTCCCCATAACATAAGTGTGTATTATGGGGGTCCCCAGAAAGTATGTGTGTATTATAGGGGTCCCCAAAATGTGTGTATTATGGGGGTCCCTGGAGCGTATGTGTGTATTATAGGGGGTCCCTAGACCATACGTGTGTATTATAGGGGGTCACCGGAGCGTACATGTTTATTATGAGGGTTCTGGAATATACCTGTGTATTATGGGGGGTCCCTGGAACGTATATGCGTATTATAGGGGGTCCCTGCATCATACGTGTGTATTATTAGGGGTCCCTACATCATATGTGTGTATTATAGGGGTCCCTGCACAATACGTGTGTATTATAGGGGTTCTGGAATGTACGTATTATGGGGGTCCCCGGAACCTACATGTTTATTATGGGGGTTCTGGAACCTATGTGTGTATTATGAGGGGTCCCTGGAACGTATGTGCGTATTATAGGGGGTCCCTGCACCATATATCTGCATATAGGGGTTCCCCTGAACGTACGTGTATGAGAGGTATATACGGCTGAACACTCCTTTAGGGGGGGGGGGGGATGGTCAGGGTTGTACAGACACTTCGGAATACATGGAGGATAAACAAATTAAATATTTTATTCAGATATAAAGTACAATGAGGTCAGGAAAGGAGGATGATGGGGGGGGATGGGATTCCTGAGCAGATGTGGGGGGGAGGGGGGGATGGGATTCCTGAGCAGATGTCGGGGGATGGGATCCCTATGTGGACGTCCATGATGTCAGAGTCCTCTTGGTCATCTCATAGGCCAGGAAGAGCGCCGCGTTGGAGGGGAACGCTCGGATGACGGTTGGCATCAGTCCGCTGTACAGGGAGAGGATTCCTGGAAGAGTCAGACAGGGAAGAGTGAGTCATGGATATGAAATGTTAGAAATACGAGGCATAAAATGAGACCCTCAGAGCAAAGATGTGAGAGTGCGGAATCGGATTGTATCAGTTGTTGGTTTATAAGAAGAAGACATGAATCCCCCGACACGTTGTCGGACTCGGATCTCCTTCCTCAGGGGTCAGACATTGGATGGCGGTTGGAGGAGTCGCGGACCAATCACCGTAGCTCATTGTCTATAGGGGAGCGATGGAACGGCCCCGCGATCGGTGAGATAACTGAACCGTTTGGTTATGGATCGGGAATGTCATCAATACAAAGCAATCCCTTCTGATTTATTATATTATTGAGATATAAAAACAACCCAGAAAACCTCCATTGTCAGCTACAGAAATCCCGCAGCTCCTGAAAAAAAATACCCGGCCAACGGAGCATGGAGGGGGGAGGGCAGAAGGTGACAAGTAATTCTGCTTAGTGTATCCCCATGTACATTATTGCTGGAAATCTCATTATTACACAGTATTAGTGGCTGTCACAGCGCAGCTCCTCCTGTGTGAACTGACACTTGCAGATAATCTACAACTGTCACTGAATGATACAACTGTCACTGGTGAACGATAAAACTGTCACTGAACAATACAACTGTCACTGCTGAGCGATACAACTGTCACTACTGAACGATACAACTGTCACTGGTGAACGATACAACTGTCACTGGTGAACGATACAACTGTCACTGGTGAACGATACAACGGTCACTGGTGAACGATACAACGGTCACTGGTGAACGATACAACGGTCACTGGTGAACGATACAACGGTCACTGGTGAACGATACAACGGTCACTGGTGAACGATACAATGGTCACTGCTGAACGATACAATGGTCACTGCTGAACGATACAACTGTCACTGAACGATACAACTGTCACTGAGCGATACAACTGTCACTGCTGAGAGATACAACTGTCACTGAATGATACAACTGTCACTGCTGAATGATACAACTGTCACTAAATGATACAATGGTCACTACTGAATGATACAACTGTCACTAAACGATACAACGGTCACTAAACGATACAACGGTCACTGAACAATACAACTGTCACTGCTGAGCGATACAACTGTCACTACTGAACGATACAACTGTCACTGGTGAACGATACAACTGTCACTGGTGAACGATACAACTGTCACTGGTGAACGATACAACTGTCACTGGTGAACGATACAACGGTCACTGGTGAACGATACAACGGTCACTGGTGAACGATACAACGGTCACTGGTGAACGATACAACGGTCACTGGTGAACGATACAACGGTCACTGGTGAACGATACAACGGTCACTGGTGAACGATACAACGGTCACTGGTGAACGATACAATGGTCACTGCTGAACGATACAATGGTCACTGGTGAACGATACAACTGTCACTGAACGATACAACTGTCACTGAGCGATACAACTGTCACTGCTGAGAGATACAACTGTCACTGAATGATACAACTGTCACTGCTGAATGATACAACTGTCACTAAATGATACAATGGTCACTACTGAATGATACAACTGTCACTAAACGATACAACGGTCACTAAACGATACAACGGTCACTAAACAATGCAACGGTCACTAAACAATGCAACGGTCACTAAACAATGCAACGGTCACTGAATACAACTGTCACTGAATACAACTGTCACTGAATACAACTGTCACTGAATACAACTGTCACTGAATACAACTGTCACTGAATAATACAATGTGCATATGGTGGTAGTGGAGGAGGGGGGGTGGAACGGATCACAAAAGCAATCCAGCAGCTTTTCAGCCACTTGGATCCCTTTTATGAGAAAGAGAAAAGAATAAAGTATACGGGGTGATGGCAGATCTGAGGGGTGACCTCCGTTCAAGGAAACGTGCAATTAGAAAAATAATTACAATGCATTCAGATTTAACCCCTTATTAGTTCACTTTAATCAGCCCTAATTAACTCCTTCTTCCCCGTCTCACTCTCCAGCTTTTATCTGCTGATTCTTTTTATTATTTCTATTTGTTTACCATTAATTATTATTTTTTTAATGTTTACATCATTTTTTCTATAGATTATATAATAAAATTATTTTTGAAAGACAATCACCACAAGAAAACCGATTTCCCCCCCAAAAAACGTATCTATTACGGAAGTCTGACCTTCTCTCCTCAGTATGTGCAGCAAGGACAGGAAGAACCCCTCCTGATTGGATGCCGTGGAAAGGACTTGGATTCTGGACTTCACAGAGTCCACCGGATACACCGACATCCAGAAACAGGCTCCGCCCACACCGCCGCTAATTGTGACCGCTAAAGGACCTGCAAAATATGGAAAGATTCAGCCTCAGCCACAGGATGACAGAGGAACATCTGCACCCCCTCAATCACTCCCCCTCATCATCTGCACCCCAACCACCACATCACCTGCACCCCCCAACCACATCATCTGCTCCCCCACAACTACTCACCCACCACCATCACCTGCTCCCCCCAACCACTCACCCCCACATCACCTGCAACCCCCAACCACATCATCTGCACCCCCACAACTACTCACCCACCACCATCACCTGCTCCCCCCAACCACTCACCCCCACATCACCTGCAACCCCCAACCACATCATCTGCACCCCCACAACTACTCACCCACCACCATCACCTGCTCCCCCCAACCACTCACCCCCACATCACCTGCACCCCCACAACTACTCACCCACCACCATCATCTGCTCCCCCCAACCACTCACCCCCACATCACCTGCACCCCCACAACTACTCACCCACCACCATCACCTGCTCCCCCCAACCACTCACCCCCACATCACCTGCACCCCCACAACTACTCACACACCACCATCATCTGCTCCCCCAAACCACTCACCCCCACATCACCTGCACCCCCCAACCACATCATCTGCACCCCCACAACTACTCACCGACCACCACCATCTGCTCCCCCAACCACTCACCCCCACATCACCTGCACCCCCCAACCACATCATCTGCACCCCCACAACTACTCACCCACCACCACCATCTGCTCCCCCAACCACTCACCCCCACATCACCTGCACCCCCCAACCACATCATCTGCACCCCCACAACTACTCACCCACCACCACCATCTGCTCCCCCAACTACTCACCCACCACCATCATCTGCACCCCCCAACCACATCATCTGCACCCCTAACCACTGACCCCCACATCATCTGCACCCCCCAGCTATCCACCCCCACATCACCTGCACGCCCCAACCACTCACCCACATCATCTGCACCCCCACAACTACTCACCCACCACCATCATCATCTACACCCCCCAGCTACTCACCTCATCACCTGCTCCCCACAACCACTCACCCCCTCATCACCTGCACCCCCCCAACCACTCACCCCCATCACCTGCACTCCCCAACCACTCACCCCCATCATCTGCACCCTTCCAACCACTCACCCCCATCATCTGCACCCCCCCCCAACCACTCACCCACACATCATCTGCAATCCCCGACTACTCACCCCCACATCATCTGCAACATCATTTGAACCCCTACTGCTCACCGCCAACATCCCCCTCCCCCGCCTCACCTGGCTGACCTCCAGAATTCCTGCTGAGAAGACTCTTGCTGAGTTCATAGCCCCCGAAAAAGAAGAAGTACCCCGGGATCTCCCGCAGCCACGTACTGCTGAGGCCACGGAACAGGCCAACCACGCCTTCCGACTTTAGGATGTCCCGTACAATGGACCACGGGGTGCTGAGGACACAAAGATCAGAGTTATACAGAGAGAGCGACCCCATAGAGGTGGGGGGACCACCAACCTTTTATAGGGGGTTCCTGTGTACCCCGATACCCGCATCTCATGCTGCGTCTGCATGCGGCACTTCACCAGCTCTGTGGGACAGAGGACCAAGGAGGAGAATATGGAGGCCAAGGAACCCGCAGAGGCCTTGTGATGGTCTCTGAGGAGGGAAGAGGAACAAGAATACACAGAATAGAATATATTATATATACACACACATACAGTATACACACACCGTACACACTGTATATACTGACAACTGCCATTTTCCCGTGTGCAGAGTCACACCCAGTGCACTCAGTAACACACCTAGACACACCCCCTTCCTTGGTCAGATGTGCCCACCTCACTGGTCAGACACACCCCTTTCTCTGATCAGACACACCCCCTTCTCTGGTCACATAAACCTGCCTTTCTGGTCACACACCCCTTCTTCTGGTCCAACAATCCTGCCTCTCTGGTCAGACACACCCCCTCCTCTGGTCAGACACACCCCTTTCTCTGGTCAGACACACCCTTTCTCTGGTCAGACACACCCCTTTCTCTGATCACACAAGTCTGCCTCTCTGGTTAGACACACCCCCTCCTCTGGTCAGACACCAATTTTTCTTGTCAGACACACCCTTTCTCTGGTCAGAAAAGCTGGCCTCTCTGGTAAGACACACCCCTTTCTCTGGTCACGCAAGCCCGCCTCTCTGGTTAGACACACCCCCTACCATTCTTTGTAGAACACTTGTGATGAGGGGGTGTGGCTATTACTCAGCTCTGTCCCCATAAAGCACTGCAGGGGGAGGGCAGAAAGCAGCATTGTCACGGAGATAGAAATATGGGAGGGGTCGGGATTATACAGAGATACAAAGACAAAATGCTGGCTCCTTATTGGTTCCTCAGTTCTGATAGGCAGAAATAAAAAATCAGACCGCACCTTATGAGGCGTGTCCCCGGGGCATTCGTGACCCCCCCCAATCCGATAGGGGAGAACCCACAAATCTATGACATCCAGTGCCGGGACAAGGTCATCCAGTGCCCAGGGCAAAGATGCTAAATTGCGCCCCCCCCCCCCCTTCCCTTAGGTTTAGGGTGAAGGTACCCCTCCATCCCTGCAATAAACCACTGCGTCTGGGGCAACCGTCTCTCCTGCCCACCCCTTGTCCCGGCCCTGATGACATCATAAGGAGAGAGAATCCCCCGAATCTCCGACAAGAACACAGCGCCCCCTCTGGCCTGATGGGAGATCTTTGGGAGTAGATTTTATTTCTATCCAATAAATGTAAATTTTTTTATTGATCACACGAGATCGGGGATCCCCTCATTTCTTCTGGGGGGGGGGGTCACCCTGAAGGGGGAGGAGTCTCTGACTCACCTGAGTTGGGACAGATCCTGAAATCCCAGCATGTAGGAGACCAGATTCTGACAGAAGCCGTAACAGGCGAAGAGCACGGCGTTCTCCGCCACGTTGGCCACCAATGCGGGGACGGTGCCGTGGTAGAGCCCCCGCAGCCCCTCCGTATGATAGGTGCGCACCGTGCAGTCCAGGAAGTTCCGGTACATGGAAGGGAACGTCTGCATCTTCACCTTGGCCGTGTCAAAGGGCTGCCCACTGAGGACGCACGCCACGCCACCTGCAAAAAGGTGCACCTATCATTACACCTACCTATATATCCATCTTCCCCACGGGCGTCCACAGAACTTTTCTGGGGGGGAGGGGAATCATTTTAAAGTCAGCCCTGCTCCGCCCCTTTTCAACAATGTCATGAAGGGGAGGGGCTTAGTCATTATCACATAAAGCACAGGCATTCAAAGGTTAGAGATACAAAAGTAAAGCTGACCCTCCCTGTTTTGGGTTCATGCAGGTGGCGCATGCATGCATGTGACGTCACGTGCCACGCCTCTTTGAACGGGGACACAAATCTTCTTGCCCCGGGCTCCCCCTCTCCTGGAATGAGAGCACCGGGGGCTGAGGACAGTGGTCCACGCGGCTGCTGGTGTCAGTCACCTCACAAGTCGCGACTCGATAAATAGATCGTTCTTTACCAGTTTTCAGAGCGCTGAATGCCGCTCACGTGACCCGCCGCCTCTCTCCTCCCCTCCTCCTCCCCACCCAACTGATGTCAGTGGGGAATCATCGGCCCCGCCCACTGAAGGCAGCTGTCAGACAGGGGGAGGAGAGAGCTGGCGAGTCACGTGTGCAGTGATTGGCGCTCTGAAAACTGGTAAAGAACGGCTTTACAGACACAGGGGCACACAGGATTATTAAACAGGCCAGGCAGGATAGTGTAAAGTGATTTAACAACTACTTTAAAGGGAAAGTTGAGATTCCAGGGGTGGGGGGCTCCTTTCCCCCCCATGTGGACACCCATGATGTTCCCCCTTCCAGGTGTGCATTACCTCTCACTCAGATCCCCCCCCCCCCCCATAATACCTTCATCTGATCCCCCCCTCTAACCCAAATGTGTATAATAAATATTTACTTTGTCCCCTGCTGATCTCCTGCAGGCACTTTGCAGCCACTTCCTGTCTCCATACACTCCAGTGGTGTCCCCATTACATTTTTTTAGGACAGGTTTCCTGATGGTGACACCTGTGCATGAAAAATGTAATCTCCATAGGAAGTTCCTGCAATAGGGTGACAACACGGGGGAGCATTTTTTGCAACAGACAGAGTGTTGTCACCCTATAACAGGAAGTGACTGAGTGACTTCCATGGCGGGATCACAATGAAAGAAGCAGATTTAAAAGGATTAAAAATGACTTTTGAAATGTTGTAATGAAAAGAAAATTCAACGACAACCAAATTAAATCCAGAAACCAATAAAACGGATGAAGATGAAGAAATAGAAATACAGAAATCAGAGAACACTGAATACAATGTATTACATGGAATGAGATTGTCACATGGGGACACCTGCTGGTCACACCCAGTACTGCAGTCATAGCAGAGAGCAGGAGGATGTACTGTCCGCAGTCTATGGAGTTTGTAAAGTTTTAGTTATTATCCAAATTTATTCTTATTTATATTATGTGCAAAAAATCAATGGAATAAAATTATAATATTCAGGGGGTGACATGTTGGAGGAGGGCCCGGGGACACCAATGATGGGACACTATTCCTCCCACTGACACCAATGATGGGACCCTATTCCTCCCACTGACACCAATGATGGGACCCTATTCCTCCCACTGACACCAATGATGGGACCCTATTCCTCCCACTGACACCAATGATGGGACACTTTTCCTCCCACTGACACCAATGATGGGACCCTATTCCTCCCACTGACACCAATGATGGGACCCTATTCCTCCCACTGACACCAATGATGGAGCACTATTCCTCCCACTGACACCAATGATGGGGCACTATTCCTCCACTGACACCAATGATGGAGCACTATTCCTCCCACTGACACCAATGATGGGGCACTATTCCTCCCACTGACACCAATGATGGGACACTATTCCTCCCACTGACACCAATGATGGGACACTATTCCTCCCACTGACACCAATGATGGGACACTATTCCTCCCACTGACACCAATGATGGGGCACTATTCCTCCTACTGACACCAATGATGGGACACTATTCCTCTCACTGACACCAATGATGGGACACTATTCCCCCCACTGACACCAATGATAGGGCACTATTCTTCCCACTGATGCCAATGATGGGACACTATTCCTTCCACTGACACCAATGATGGGGTACTATTCCTCCCACTGATGCCAATGACGGGACACTATTCCTTCCACTGACACCAATGATGGGGTACTATTCCTCCCACTGATACCAATGATGGGGCACTATTCCTTCCACTGACACCAATGATGGGACACTATTCCTCCCACTGACACCAATGATGGGGCACTATTCCTCCCACTGACACCAATGATAGGGCACTATTCCTCCCACTGATACCAATGATGGGGCACTATTCCTCCCACTGACACCAATGATGGGGCACTATTCCTCCCACTGACACCAATGATGGGGCACTATTCCTCCCACTGACACCAATGATGGGACAGTATTCCTCCCAATGATTGTAGGTGTAGCGGGGGATGAAATGGTGAATTTTTTATGGGAATGGTGGAACTCACCCATGGCTCCGGAGGTGACATTGATGAGGAGCTCTGTGATGGGATTGGCTGGACTGGCATCAGGTGACATGATGACCTGCGATGAGAAGAGGACCGGTATCAGTCACATATCTGCAACAAATCGCATCTCCGCTACAAGTCGCCTCAAAAAAGTTCTGGAGTTTTTTTTTTGTAGCTCAAATCGGACAGATTGGCGCATTGTTTGTTTCATTGAAATGCTTGATTTGTGAATTTCTGTGCGTTTTTTTGCTCAAACGCAATAAAATGAAAATAAAATATTAATAATATTAATAAAAAATGCATTACACAAATAAATAAGAATCATAAATAAATAAAATGACCCCGGCCCCTAATATTACCCCTAACCAAATAAATATTGATAAATAAAATAAACCCTCACAACTAAAACCTAATATTACCCCCCCCCCCTCCCCCAGCCCTAACAAAATCAGAAAAAAAAAATAAAAACAAATAAATTAATAATATAAAAATAAAAAGTAAATAAATAAATAAAAGTGAATGGAAAAAGTTGGAAATCGCAGCAACAAAATGAAAGAAATGAGATTTCTCTCTGCTGGTGATAATGAAATCCCGGCTGGGAATCGCATCGCTGAGTGCGACTTCATTACAAATTCATGCAATTTTCTGCAGAGGAGAAAGAAATCCGAAGAGGAAATCCAATCTTACACCAAGTATTACAGCCGGTCTACACATGAGCCAAGTCCCCCCCCCCTTCCTTAATTATACTGGGGGGCAGAGCAACAAAAATGATCCCCCATCGTGTTTGGCGGGCAGAACCATCGCTGATTGCAACCCCACCCCCCCCATGTAGCGCACACAGCCCCTCTATAGCGCACACAGCCCCCCTCTCGTAGCGCACAAAGCCCCCCCATGTAGCGCACACAGCCCCCCATGTAGCGCACACAGCCCCCCCATGTAGCGCACACAGCCCCCCATATGTAGCGCACACAGCCCCCCCATATGTAGCGCACACAGCCCCTCCATGTAGCGCACACAGCCCTCCATGTAGCGCACACAGCCCTCCATGTAGCGCACACAGCCCCTCCATGTAGCGCACACAGCCCCTCCATGTAGCGCACACAGCCCCCCCATGTAGCGCACTCAGCCCCTCCATGTAGCGCACTCAGCCCCTCAATGTAGCGCACTCAGCCCCTCCATGTAGCGCACACAGCCCCCCCCATGTAGCGCACTCAGCCCCTCCATGTAGCGCACACAGCCCCCCCATGTAGCGCACTCAGCCCCTCCATGTAGCGCACTCAGCCCCTCCATGTAGCGCACACAGCCCCTCCATGTAGCACACACAGCCCCCCCATGTAGCACACACAGCCCCCCCATGTAGCGCACACAGCCCCCCATGTAGCGCACACAGCCCCCCATGTAGCGCACACAGCCCCTCCATGTAACGCACACAGCCCCCCATATGTAGCGCACACAGCCCCCTCATGCAGTGCACACAGCCCCTCATGTAGCGCACACAGCCCCTCATGTAGCGCACACAGCCCCTCCATGTAGCGCACACAGCCCCTCCATGTAGCGCACACAGCCCCTCCATGTAGCGCACACAGCCCCCCCTCACACAGCTGCCATGCGGTTGGTCAGCATTTTGCAGCTCATAGAAAGGATGAATGCAGAGACCTTCCTGCTCTCCCCTCCCCCGCCTGTCTCTGCAGGTAAGTGTGGATGTCCATTGACCTTCAGGGACCACGCCCACCAACATGTCAACCTGGGGGGCCACACAGTCCTATTGGTCAGAGGATTTCCCATGGGGCCTCACCATTGGTCATTATACAAGAGGAAAGATGACCTGACGCTTCATCATTTATCAACATGAAAATGCCGGTTACCTGGCTGTTATAGTGAAATGCCGGTTACCTGGCTGTTATAGTGAATGTAATCCCAGGCTGGGTGACACACAGATCACTCCTAACATTGTGTCACCCCTTCCTGTCCCATCTCAGTGCTGCTGATCTCCTGCAGCCTCTTTCCAGCCACTTCCTGTCTCCATACATTCCAGTGATGTCATTTCTCTGGGCGGGTCTCATGATGGTGACACCAGAGGGACCATTTCTGTGTAATGTGTGATGTAGTCACCGGCAGTTGCCATCTATAACTTTGCCCCCGGGGATACGGGGGGGGGGGGATCTATGGTGGCTCAGAGCTGAGAAGATTTCAAGGGGAGGAGAAATCAGATGATTGTAATTATTAGAGAAAACACTGAACATTCTGGATCCGATCTCCCGGAGGGAGGGGTGGTAAAAATAGGGGGCCCTGCCTGCAGGTAAGTCCTTACACCCTACAAGGGGCCCCGCCTCCAGGTAAGTCCTTACACCCTATGGAGGCCCCGCCTCCAGGTAAGTCCTTACACCCTACGGGGGCCCCGCCTGCAGGTAAGTCCTTACACCTGGCTCAGGATCAGAGATAAGGCCGGGGCACACCTCTGCACTCTCACTAATCTCTTCCTGCTGAACTTTTTGTGCATGCGATATTTGATGCGTTTTACAATTTTTATATTCACTGTGTGCCTAGCCGGTGTTTATGTACTGTGTGCCTAGCCGGTGTTTGTGTGTACCATTTATGGACCATGTTGGTATAGAGAATTGGGGTCCTTTTTGTCAGGGAAATGGGGAATGACGGGATGTCAGGGTACAGAAATCTCCTCACCCTTCATGGAAGTCGGGGACCCCGGGGTGATGAAGACACGCCCCCTCCTCGCTCTCCGCCCCTTGGTAAATCTGTAGAGCAGATCAGAGATAATCACTTCTATAATCAGGGATATTTCCGCCCCCCTCACCTCTGTACACACATTACTGCCCCCCCCTCACCTCCGTACACACATTACTGCCCCCCCCTCACCTCCGTACACACATTACTGCCCCCCCTCACCTCTGTACACACATTACTGCCCCCCCTCACCTCTGTACACAAATTATTGCCCCCCTCACCTCGGTACACACATTACTGCCCCCCCTCACCTCTGTACACACATTACTGCCCCCCCTCACCTCTGTACACACATTACTGCCCCCTTCACCTCCGTACACACATTACTGCCCCCCCTCACCTCTGTACACACATTATTGCCCCCCCTCACCTCTGTACACACATTACTGCCCCCCTCACCTCTGTACACACATTACTGCCCCCCTCACCTCCGTACACACATTACTGCCCCCCCCTCACCTCCGTACACACATTACTGCCCCCCCTCACCTCTGTACACACATTACTGCCCCCCCTCACCTCTGTACACACATTATTGCCCCCCTCACCTCTGTACACACATTATTGCCCCCCCTCACTTCGGTACACACATTATTGCCCCCCCTCACCTCTGTACACACATTACTGCCCCCCCTTCACCTCGGTACACACATTACTGCCCCCCCTCACCTCTGTACACACATTATTGCCTCCCCTCACCTCGGTACACACATTATTGCCCCCCCCTCACCTCGGTACACACATTACTGTCCCCCCTCACCTCTGTACACACATTATTGCCCCCCCCTCACCTCTGTACACACAGTACTGCCCCCCCTCACCTCGGTACTCACATTACTGCCCCCCTCACCTCTGTACACACAATACCGCCCCCATTCACCCTCGTACACACATTACTGCCCCCCCCCCTCACCTCTGTACACACATTACTGCCCCCCTCACCTCGGTACACACATTACTGCCCCCCTCACCTCTGTACACACATTATTGCCCCCCCTCACCTCGGTACACACATTACTGCCCCCCCTCACCTCGGTACACACATTACTGCCCCCCCTCACCTCGGTACACACATTACTGCCCCCCCTCACCTCTGTACACACATTACTGCCCCCCCTCACCTCGGTACACACAATACCGCCCCCATTCACCCTCGTACAAACATTACTGCCCCCCCTCACCTCTGTACACACATTATCACCCCCATTCACCCCCTGCTGGAAGATTTATATTATTACACCTCCATACTGTATGATTGCGCCACCTGCTGGAGGATTTATATTATTTCACCTCCATACTGTATGATGGCCCCACCTGCTGGAGGATTTATATTATTACACCTCCATACTTTATGATTGCGCCACCTGCTGGAGAATTTATATTATTACACCTCCATACTGTATGATGGCCCCGCCTGCTGGAGGATTTATATTATTACATCTCCATACTGTATGATGGGTCCACCTGCTGGAGAATTTATATTATTACACCACCATACTGCATGATGTCTCCACCTGCTGGAGAATTTATATTATTACACCTCCATACTGTATGATGGGTCCACCTGCTGGAGGATTTATATCATTACACCTCCGTACTGTATGATGGCGCCACCTGCTGGAGGATTTATATTATTACACCTCCATACGGTATGATGGCTCCCCCTGCTGGAGGATTTATATTATTACACCTCTATACTGTATGATGGCTCCCTCTGCTGGAGGATTTATATTATTTAACCTCCATACTGTATGATGGTGCCACCTGCTGGAGGATTTATATCATTACACCTCCATACTGTATGATGGCTCCACCTGCTGGACAATTTATATTATTACACCTCCATACTGTATGATGGCTCCCTCTGCTGGAGGATTTATATTATTTCACCTACATACTGTATGATGTCTCCACCTGCTGGGGAATTTATATTGTTACACCTCCATACTGTATAATGGCACCCCCTGCTGGAGCATTTATATTATTACACCTCCATACTGTATAATGGCACCACCTGCTGGAGGATTTATATTATTAAACCTCTTTACTGTATGATGGCTCCCTCTGCAGGAGGATTTATATTATTATACCTCCATTCTGTATGATGGCGCCACCAGCTGGAGGATTTATATTATTACACCTCCACACTGTATGATGGCTCCCTCTGCTGGAGGATTTATATTATTTAACCTCCATACTGTATGATGGCTCCCCCTGCTGGAGGATTTATATTATTAAACCTCTTTACTGTATGATGGCTCCCTCTGCAGGAGGATTTATATTATTATACCTCCATTCTGTATGATGGCGCCACCAGCTGGAGGATTTATATTATTACACCTCCACACTGTATGATGGCTCCCTCTGCTGGAGGATTTATATTATTTAACCTCCATACTGTATGAGGGCGCCACCTGCTGGAGGATTTATTTTATTACACTTCCATACTGTATGATGGCTCCCTCTGCTAGAGGATTTATATTATTTCACCTCCATACTGTATGATGTCTCCACCTGCTGGGGAATTTATATTGTTACACCTCCATACTGTATAATGGCACCCCCTGCTGGAGCATTTATATTATTACACCTCCATACTGTATCATGGAGCCACCTGCTGGAGGATTTATATTATTACACCTCCATACTGTATGATGGCGCAACCTGCTGGAGGATTTATATTATTTAACCTCCATAATGTATGATGGTGCCACCTGCTGGAGGATTTATATTATTACACCTCCATACTGTATGATGGCTCCCCCTGCTGGAGGATTTATATTATTAAACCTCTTTACTGTATGATGGCTCCCTCTGCAGGAGGATTTATATTATTATACCTCCATACTGTATGATGGTGCCACCTGCTGGAGGATTTACATTATTTAACCTCCATACTGTATGATGGTGCCACCTGCTGGAGGATTTATATTATTACACCTCCACACTGTATGATGGCTCCCTCTGCTGGAGGATTTATATTATTACACCTCCATACTGTATGATGGCGCCACCAGGTGGAGGATTTATATTATTACACCTCCATACTGTATAATGGCACCCCCAGCTGGAGGATTTATAATATTACACCTCCTTCCTGTATAATGGCACCACCTGCTGGAGGATTTATATTATTTAACCTCCATACTGTATGATGGCACCCCCGGCTGGAGGATTTATATTTTTACACCTCCATACTGTATGATGGGTCCACCTGCTGGAGGATTTATATCATTACACCTCCATACTGTATGATGGCTCCCCCTGCTGGATGATCTATATTATTACACCTCCATACTGTATGATCGCGCCACCTGCTGGAGGATTTATATTATTACACCTCCATAATGTATGATGCTGCCACCTGCTGGAGGATTTATATTATTTAACCTCCATAATGTATGATGCTGCCACCTGCTGGAGGATTTATATTATTTAACCTCCATACTGTATGATGGTGCCTTCTGCTGGAGGATTTATATTATTACATCTCCATACTGTATGATGTCTCCCGCTGCTGGAGGATTTATATTATTACACTTCCATACTGTATGATGGCTCCCTCTCCTGGAGGATTTATATTATTTAACCTCCATGCTGTATGATGGGTCCACCTGCTGGAGGATTTATATTATTACACCTCTATACTGTATGATGGGTCCACCTCCTGGAGGATTTATATTATTACACCTCCATACTGTATGATGGTGCCACCTGCTGGAGGATTTATATTACTACACCTCCATAATGTATGACGGCGCCACCTGCTGGATGATTTATAATATTACACTTCCATACTGTATGATGGCGCCACCTGCTGCAGGATTTATATTATTTAATCTCCATACTGTATGATGGCTCCCCCTGCTGGAGGATTTATATTATTACACCTCCATACTGTATGATGGTGCCACCTGCTGGAGGATTTATATTACTACACCTCCATAATGTATGACGGCGCCACCTGCTGGATGATTTATATTATTACACTTCCATACTGTATGATGGTGCCACCTGCTGGAGGATTTATATTATTACACCTCCATACTGTATGATGGCGCCACCTGCTGAAGAATTTATAATATTACACCTCCATACTGTATGATGGCGCCACCTGCTGGAGGATTTATATTATTACACCTCCATACTGTATAATGGCACCACCTGCTGGAGGATTTATATTATTACACCTACATACTGTATGATGTGTCCAAATGCTGGAGGATTTATATCATTACACCTCCATACTGTATGATGGCTCCCCCTGCTGGATTATTTAAATTATTACACCTCCATACTGTATGATGGCGCCACCTGCTGGAGGATTTATATTATTTAACCTCCATACTGTATGATGGCGCCACCTGCTGGAGGATTTATATTATTACACCTCCATACTGTATGATGGGTCCCCCTGCTGTAGGATTTATATTATTACACCTCCATAATGTATGACGGCGCCACCTGCTGGATGATTTATAATATTACACTTCCATACTGTATGATGGCGCCACCTGCTGCAGGATTTATATTATTTAATCTCCATACTGTGTGATGGTGCCTTCTGCTGGAGGATTTATATTATTACACCTCCATACTGTATGATGTCTCCTGCTGCTGGAGGATTTATATTAAAGAACCTCTATACTGTATGATGGCTCCCTCTGCTGGAGGATTTATATTATTTAACCTCCATACTGTATGATGGCGCCACCTGCTGGAGGATTTATATTATTACACTTCCATACTGTATGATGGCTCCCTCTCCTGGAGGATTTATATTATTTAACCTCCATGCTGTATGATGGGTCCACCTGCTGGAGGATTTATATTATTACACCTCTATAAAGTATGATAGATCCACCTCCTGGAGGATTTATATTATTACACCTCCATACTGTATGATGGTGCCACCTGCTGGAGGATTTATATTACTACACCTCCATAATGTATGACGGCGCCACCTGCTGGGTGATTTATAATATTACACTTCCATACTGTATGATGGCGCCACCTGCTGCAGGATTTATATTATTTAATCTCCATACTGTATGATGGCTCCCCCTGCTGGAGGATTTATATTATTACACCTCCATACTGTATGATGGTGCCACCTGCTGGAGGATTTATATTACTACACCTCCATAATGTATGACGGCGCCACCTGCTTGATGATTTATATTATTACACTTCCATACTGTATGATGGTGCCACCTGCTGGAGGATTTATATTATTACACCTCCATACTGTATGATGGCGCCACCTGCTGAAGAATTTATATTATTACACCTCCATACTGTATGATGGCGCCACCTGCTGGAGGATTTATATTATTACACCTCCATACTGTATAATGGCACCACCTGCTGGAGGATTTATATTATTACACCTCCATACTGTATAATGTGTCCAAATGCTGGAGGATTTATATCATTACACCTCCATACTGTATGATTGCTCCCCCTGCTGGATGATTTAAATTATTACACCTCCATACTGTATGATGGCGCCACCTGCTGGAGGATTTATATTATTTAACCTCCATACTGTATGATGGCGCCACCTGCTGCAGGATTTATATTATAACACCTCCATACTGTATGATGGTTCCCCCTGCTGTAGGATTTATATTATTACACCTCCATACTGTATGATGGCTCCCTCTGCTGGAGGATTTATATTATTTAACCTCCATACTGTATGATGGTGCCACCTGATGGATGATTTATATTATTACACCTCCATACTGTATGATGGCTCCCTCTGCTGGAGGATTTATATTATTTAACCTCCATACTGTATGATGGTGCCACCTGATGGATGATTTATATTATTACACCTCCTTACTGTATGATGGCGCCACCTGCTGGAGGATTTATATTATTTAACCTCCATGCTGTATGATGGCGCCACCTGCTGGAGGATTTATATTATTACACCTCCATACTGTATGATGGGTCCCCCTGCTAGAGGATTTATATTATTACACCTCCATACTGTATGATGGCTCCCTCTGCTGGAGGATTTATATTATTTAACCTCCATACTGTATGATTGTGCCACCTGATGGAGGATTTATATTTTTACACCTCCATACTGTATGATGGTGCCACCTGCTGGAGGATTTATATTACTACACCTCCAT
Organism: Pelophylax lessonae; assembly: GCF_965119305.1. Classification (NCBI taxonomy): domain Eukaryota; kingdom Metazoa; phylum Chordata; class Amphibia; order Anura; family Ranidae; genus Pelophylax; species Pelophylax lessonae. Next base: position 301,440,914 of record NC_138774.1, read on the forward strand.
AATGTATGACGGCGCCACCTGCTGGATGATTTATATTATTACACTTCCATACTGTATGATGGCTCCCTCTGCTGGAGGATTTATATTATTACACCTCCATACTGTATGATGGCTCCACCTGCTGGAGAATTTATATTATTAAACCTCTATACTGTATGATGGCTCCCTCTGCTGGAGGATTTATATTATTACACCTCTATACTGTATGATGGCGCCACCTACTGGAGGATTTATATTATTACACCTTCATACTGTAAGATGGCGCCACCTGCTGGAGAATTTACATTATTACACCTCCATACTGTATGATGGCTCCCCCTGCTGAAGGATTTATATTATTACACCTCCATACTGTATGATGGCTCCACCTGCTGGAGAATTTATATTATTAAACCTCTATACTGTATGATGGATCCCTCTGCTGGAGGATTTATATTATTACACCTCTATACTGTATGATGGCGCCACCTGCTGGAGGATTTATATTATTTAAACTCCATACTGTATGATGGCGCCACCTGCTGGAGGATTTATATTATTACACTTCCATACTGTGTGATGGCTCCCTCTGCTGGAGGATTTATATCATTTAACCTCCATACTTTATGATGGCGCCACCTGCTGGAGGATTTATATTATTACACTTCCATACTGTATGATGGCTCCCTCTGCTGGATGATTTATATTATTTAACCTCCATACTGTATGATGTCACCCCCTGCTGGAGGATTTATATTATTACACCTCCAAACTGTATGATGGCGCCACTGGCTGGAGGATTTATATTATTACACCTCCATACTGTATAATGGCACCCCCAGCTGGAGGATTTATATTATTACACCTCCTTACTGTATAATGGCACCACCTGCTGGAGGGTTTATATTATTAAACCTCCATACTGTATGATGGAGCCACCTGCTGGAGGATTTATATTTTTTAACCTCCATACTGTATGATGGCACCCCCGGCTGGAGGATTTATATTTTTACACCTCCATACTGTATGATGGGTCCACCTGCTGGAGGATTTATATCATTACACCTCCATACAGTATGATGGCTCCCCCTGCTGGATGATCTATATTATTACACCTCCATACTGTATGATCGCGCCACCTGCTGGAGGATTTATATTATTACACCTCCATAATGTATGATGCTGCCAACTGCTGGAGGATTTATATTATTTAACCTCCATAATGTATGATGCTGCCACCTGCTGGAGGATTTATATTATTTAACCTCCATACTGTATGATGGTGCCTTCTGCTGGAGGATTTATATTATTACACCTCCATACTGTATGATGTCTCCCGCTGCTGGAGGATTTATATTAATAAACCTCTATACTGTATGATGGCTCCCTCTGCTGGAGGATTTATATTATTTAACCACCATACTGTATGATGGCGCCACCTCCTGGAGGATTTATATTATTACACTTCCATACTGTATGATGGCTCCCTCTCCTGGAGGATTTATATTATTTAACCTCCATGCTGTATGATGGGTCCACCTGCTGGAGGATTTATATTATTCCACCTCTATACTGTGTGATGGGTCCACCTCCTGGAGGATTTATATTATTACACCTCCATACTGTATAATGGTGCCACCTGCTGGAGGATTTATATTACTACACCTCCATAATGTATGACGGCGCCACCTGCTGGATGATTTATAATATTACACTTCCATACTGTATGATGGCGCCACCTGCTGCAGGATTTATATTATTTAATCTCCATACTGTATGATGGCTCCCCCTGCTGGAGGATTTATATTATTACACCTCCATACTGTATGATGGTCCCACCTGCTGGAGGATTTATATTACTACACCTCCATAATGTATGACGGCGCCACCTGCTGGATGATTTATATTATTACACTTCCATACTGTATGATGGTGCCACCTGCTGGAGGATTTATATTATTACACCTCCATACTGTATGATGGCGCCACCTGCTGAGGAATTTATATTATTACACCTCCATACTGTATGATGGCGCCACCTGCTGGAGGATTTATATTATTACACCTCCATACTGTATGATGTGTCCAAATGCTGGAGGATTTATATCATTACGACTCCATACTGTATGATGGCTCCCCCTGCTGGATGATTTAAATTATTACACCTCCATACTGTATGATGGCGCCACCTGCTGGAGGATTTATATTATTTAACCTCCATACTGTATGATGGCGCCACCTGCTGGAGGATTTATATTATTACACCTCCATACTGTATGATGGGTCCCCCTGCTGTAGGATTTATATTATTACACCTCCATACTGTATGATGGCTCCCTCTGCTGGAGGATTTATATTATTTAACCTCCATACTGTATGATGGTGCCACCTGATGGATGATTTATATTATTACACCTCCTTACTGTATGATGGCGCCACCTGCTGGAGGATTTATATTATTTAACCTCCATACTGTATGATGGCGCCACCTGCTGGAGGATTTATATTATTACACCTCCATACTGTATGATGGGTCCCCCTGCTAGAGGATTTATATTATTACACCTCCATACTGTATGATGGCTCGCTCTGCTGGAGGATTTATATTATTACACCTCTATACTGTATGATGGCGCCACCTGCTGGAGGATTTATATTATTTAACCTCCATACTGTATGATGGCGCCACCTGCTGGAGGATTTATATTATTACATTTCCATACTGTGTGATGGCTCCCTCTGCTGGAGGATTTATATTATTTAACCTCCATACTGTATGATGGCTCCCCCTGCTGGAGGATTTATATTATTAAACCTCTTTACTGTATGATGGCTCCCTCTGCAGGAGGATTTATATTATTATACCTCCATTCTGTATGATGGCGCCACCAGCTGGAGGATTTATATTATTACACCTCCACACTGTATGATGGCTCCCTCTGCTGGAGGATTTATATTATTTAACCTCCATACTGTATGAGGGCGCCACCTGCTGGAGGATTTATTTTATTACACTTCCATACTGTATGATGGCTCCCTCTGCTAGAGGATTTATATTATTTCACCTCCATACTGTATGATGTCTCTACCTGCTGGGGAATTTATATTGTTACACCTCCATACTGTATAATGGCACCCCCTGCTGGAGCATTTATATTATTACACCTCCATACTGTATCATGGAGCCACCTGCTGGAGGATTTATATTATTACACCTCCATACTGTATGATGGCGCAACCTGCTGGAGGATTTATATTATTTAACCTCCATAATGTATGATGGTGCCACCTGCTGGAGGATTTATATTATTACACCTCCATACTGTATGATGGCTCCCCCTGCTGGAGGATTTATATTATTAAACCTCTTTACTGTATGATGGCTCCCTCTGCAGGAGGATTTATATTATTATACCTCCATACTGTATGATGGTGCCACCTGCTGGAGGATTTACATTATTTAACCTCCATACTGTATGATGGTGCCACCTGCTGGAGGATTTATATTATTACACCTCCACACTGTATGATGGCTCCCTCTGCTGGAGGAATTATTTTATTACACCTCCATACTGTATGATGGCGCCACCGGCTGGAGGATTTATATTATTACACCTCCATACTGTATAATGGCACCCCCAGCTGGAGGATTTATAATATTACACCTCCTTCCTGTATAATGGCACCACCTGCTGGAGGATTTATATTATTTAACCTCCATACTGTATGATGGCACCCCCGGCTGGAGGATTTATATTTTTACACCTCCATACTGTATGATGGGTCCACCTGCTGGAGGATTTATATCATTACACCTCCATACTGTATGATGGCTCCCCCTGCTGGATGATCTATATTATTACACCTCCATACTGTATGATCGCGCCACCTGCTGGAGGATTTATATTATTACACCTCCATAATGTATGATGCTACCACCTGCTGGAGGATTTATATTATTTAACCTCCATAATGTATGATGCTGCCACCTGCTGGAGGATTTATATTATTTAACCTCCATACTGTATGATGGTGCCTTCTGCTGGAGGATTTATATTATTACATCTCCATACTGTATGATGTCTCCCGCTGCTGGAGGATTTATATTATTACACTTCCATACTGTATGATGGCTCCCTCTCCTGGAGGATTTATATTATTTAACCTCCATGCTGTATGATGGGTCCACCTGCTGGAGGATTTATATTATTACACCTCTATACTGTATGATGGGTCCACCTCCTGGAGGATTTATATTATTACACCTCCATACTGTATGATGGTGCCACCTGCTGGAGGATTTATATTACTACACCTCCATAATGTATGACGGCGCCACCTGCTGGATGATTTATAATATTACACTTCCATACTGTATGATGGCGCCACCTGCTGCAGGATTTATATTATTTAATCTCCATACTGTATGATGGCTCCCCCTGCTGGAGGATTTATATTATTACACCTCCATACTGTATGATGGTGCCACCTGCTGGAGGATTTATATTACTACACCTCCATAATGTATGACGGCGCCACCTGCTGGATGATTTATATTATTACACTTCCATACTGTATGATGGTGCCACCATACTGTATGATGGCTCCCCCTGCTGGATGATCTATATTATTACACCTCCATACTGTATGATCGCGCCACCTGCTGGAGGATTTATATTATTACACCTCCATAATGTATGATGCTGCCACCTGCTGGAGGATTTATATTATTTAACCTCCATAATGTATGATGCTGCCACCTGCTGGAGGATTTATATTATTTAACCTCCATACTGTATGATGGTGCCTTCTGCTGGAGGATTTATATTATTACACCTCCATACTGTATGATGTCTCCTGCTGCTGGAGGATTTATATTAAAGAACCTCTATACTGTATGATGGCTCCCTCTGCTGGAGGATTTATATTATTTAACCTCCATACTGTATGATGGCGCCACCTGCTGGAGGATTTATATTATTACACTTCCATACTGTATGATGGCTCCCTCTCCTGGAGGATTTATATTATTTAACCTCCATGCTTTATGATGGGTCCACCTGCTGGAGGATTTATATTATTACACCTCTATAAAGTATGATAGATCCACCTCCTGGAGGATTTATATTATTACACCTCCATACTGTATGATGGTGCCACCTGCTGGAGGATTATATTACTACACCTCCATAATGTATGACGGCGCCACCTGCTGGGTGATTTATAATATTACACTTCCATACTGTATGATGGCGCCACCTGCTGCAGGATTTATATTATTTAATCTCCATACTGTATGATGGCTCCCCCTGCTGGAGGATTTATATTATTACACCTCCATACTGTATGATGGTGCCACCTGCTGGAGGATTTATATTACTACACCTCCATAATGTATGACGGCGCCACCTGCTTGATGATTTATATTATTACACTTCCATACTGTATGATGGTGCCACCTGCTGGAGGATTTATATTATTACACCTCCATACTGTATGATGGCGCCACCTGCTGAAGAATTTATATTATTACACCTCCATACTGTATGATGGCGCCACCTGCTGGAGGATTTATATTATTACACCTCCATACTGTATAATGGCACCACCTGCTGGAGGATTTATATTATTACACCTCCATACTGTATAATGTGTCCAAATGCTGGAGGATTTATATCATTACACCTCCATACTGTATGATTGCTCCCCCTGCTGGATGATTTAAATTATTACACCTCCATACTGTATGATGGCGCCACCTGCTGGAGGATTTATATTATTTAACCTCCATACTGTATGATGGCGCCACCTGCTGCAGGATTTATATTATAACACCTCCATACTGTATGATGGTTCCCCCTGCTGTAGGATTTATATTATTACACCTCCATACTGTATGATGGCTCCCTCTGCTGGAGGATTTATATTATTTAACCTCCATACTGTATGATGGTGCCACCTGATGGATGATTTATATTATTACACCTCCATACTGTATGATGGCTCCCTCTGCTGGAGGATTTATATTATTTAACCTCCATACTGTATGATGGTGCCACCTGATGGATGATTTATTTTATTACACCTCCTTACTGTATGATGGCGCCACCTGCTGGAGGATTTATATTATTTAACCTCCATGCTGTATGATGGCGCCACCTGCTGGAGGATTTATATTATTACACCTCCATACTGTATGATGGGTCCCCCTGCTAGAGGATTTATATTATTACACCTCCATACTGTATGATGGCTCCCTCTGCTGGAGGATTTATATTATTTAACCTCCATACTGTATGATTGTGCCACCTGATGGAGGATTTATATTTTTACACCTCCATACTGTATGATGGTGCCACCTGCTGGAGGATTTATATTATTACACCTCCATACTGTATGATGGTGCCACCTGCTGGAGGATTTATATTACTACACCTCCATAATGTATGACGGCGCCACCTGCTGGATGATTTATATTATTACACTTCCATACTGTATGATGGCTCCCTCTGCTGGAGGATTTATATTATTACACCTCCATACTGTATGATGGTGCCACCTGCTGGAGGATTTATATTACTACACCTCCATAATGTATGACGGCGCCACCTGCTGGATGATTTATATTATTACACTTCCATACTGTATGATGGCTCCCTCTGCTGGAGGATTTATATTATTACACCTCCATACTGTATGATGGCTCCACCTGCTGGAGAATTTATATTATTAAACCTCTATACTGTATGATGGCTCCCTCTGCTGGAGGATTTATATTATTACACCTTTATACTGTATGATGGCGCCACCTACTGGAGGATTTATATTATTACACCTTCATACTGTAAGATGGCGCCACCTGCTGGAGAATTTACATTATTACACCTCCATACTGTATGATGGCTCCCCCTGCTGGAGGATTTATATTATTACACCTCCATACTGTATGATGGCTCCACCTGCTGGAGAATTTATATTATTAAACCTCTATACTGTATGATGGATCCCTCTGCTGGAGGATTTATATTATTACACCTCTATACTGTATGATGGCGCCACCTGCTGGAGGATTTATATTATTACACTTCCATACTGTGTGATGGCTCCCTCTGCTGGAGGATTTATATCATTTAACCTCCATACTTTATGATGGCACCACCTGCTGGAGGATTTATATTATTACACTTCCATACTGTATGATGGCTCCCTCTGCTGGATGATTTATATTATTTAACCTCCATACTGTATGATGTCACCCCCTGCTGGAGGATTTATATTATTACACCTCCAAACTGTATGATGGCGCCACTGGCTGGAGGATTTATATTATTACACCTCCATACTGTATAATGGCACCCCCAGCTGGAGGATTTATATTATTACACCTCCTTACTGTATAATGGCACCACCTGCTGGAGGGTTTATATTATTAAACCTCCATACTGTATGATGGAGCCACCTGCTGGAGGATTTATATTTTTTAACCTCCATACTGTATGATGGCACCCCCGGCTGGAGGATTTATATTTTTACACCTCCATACTGTATGATGGGTCCACCTGCTGGAGGATTTATATCATTACACCTCCATACAGTATGATGGCTCCCCCTGCTGGATGATCTATATTATTACACCTCCATACTGTATGCTCGCGCCACCTGCTGGAGGATTTATATTATTACACCTCCATAATGTATGATGCTGCCAACTGCTGGAGGATTTATATTATTTAACCTCCATAATGTATGATGCTGCCACCTGCTGGAGGATTTATATTATTTAACCTCCATACTGTATGATGGTGCCTTCTGCTGGAGGATTTATATTATTACACCTCCATACTGTATGATGTCTCCCGCTGCTGGAGGATTTATATTAATAAACCTCTATACTGTATGATGGCTCCCTCTGCTGGAGGATTTATATTATTTAACCTCCATACTGTATGATGGCGCCACCTCCTGGAGGATTTATATTATTACACTTCCATACTGTATGATGGCTCCCTCTCCTGGAGGATTTATATTATTTAACCTCCATGCTGTATGATGGGTCCACCTGCTGGAGGATTTATATTATTCCACCTCTATACTGTGTGATGGGTCCACCTCCTGGAGGATTTATATTATTACACCTCCATACTGTATAATGGTGCCACCTGCTGGAGGATTTATATTACTACACCTCCATAATGTATGACGGCGCCACCTGCTGGATGATTTATAATATTACACTTCCATACTGTATGATGGCGCCACCTGCTGCAGGATTTATATTATTTAATCTCCATACTGTATGATGGCTCCCCCTGCTGGAGGATTTATATTATTACACCTCCATACTGTATGATGGTCCCACCTGCTGGAGGATTTATATTACTACACCTCCATAATGTATGACGGCGCCACCTGCTGGATGATTTATATTATTACACTTCCATACTGTATGATGGTGCCACCTGCTGGAGGATTTATATTATTACACCTCCATACTGTATGATGGCGCCACCTGCTGAGGAATTTATATTATTACACCTCCATACTGTATGATGGCGCCACCTGCTGGAGGATTTATATTATTACACCTCCATACTGTATGATGTGTCCAAATGCTGGAGGATTTATATCATTACGACTCCATACTGTATGATGGCTCCCCCTGCTGGATGATTTAAATTATTACACCTCCATACTGTATGATGGCGCCACCTGCTGGAGGATTTATATTATTTAACCTCCATACTGTATGATGGCGCCACCTGCTGGAGGATTTATATTATTACACCTCCATACTGTATGATGGGTCCCCCTGCTGTAGGATTTATATTATTACACCTCCATACTGTATGATGGCTCCCTCTGCTGGAGGATTTATATTATTTAACCTCCATACTGTATGATGGTGCCACCTGATGGATGATTTATATTATTACACCTCCTTACTGTATGATGGCGCCACCTGCTGGAGGATTTATATTATTTAACCTCCATACTGTATGATGGCGCCACCTGCTGGAGGATTTATATTATTACACCTCCATACTGTATGATGGGTCCCCCTGCTAGAGGATTTATATTATTACACCTCCATACTGTATGATGGCTCGCTCTGCTGGAGGATTTATATTATTACACCTCTATACTGTATGATGGCGCCACCTGCTGGAGGATTTATATTATTTAACCTCCATACTGTATGATGGCGCCACCTGCTGGAGGATTTATATTATTACACTTCCATACTGTGTGATGGCTCCCTCTGCTGGAGGATTTATATTATTTAACCTCCATACTTTATGATGGCGCCACCTGCTGGAGGATTTAGATTATTACACTTCCATACTGTATGATGGCTCCCTCTGCTGGAGGATTTATATTATTTAACCTCCATACTGTATGATGTCACCCCCTGCTGGAGGATTTATATTATTACACCTCCATACTGTATGATGGCGCCACCGGCTGGAGGATTTATATTATTACACCTCCATACTGTATAATGGCACCCCCTGCTGGAGGATTTATATTCCTACACCTCCATACTGTATAATAGCACCACCTGCTGGAGGATTTACATTATTAAACCTCCATACTGTATGATGGAGCCACCTGCTGGAGGATTTATATTATTTAACCTCCATACTGTATGATGGCACCCCCGGCTGGAGGATTTATATTTTTACACCTCCATACTGTATGATGGGTCCACCTGCTGGAGGATTTATATCATTACACCTCCATACTGTATGATGGCTCCCCCTGCTGGATGATCTATATTATTACACCTCCATACTGTATGATGGCGCCACCTGCTGGAGGATTTATATTATTACACCTCCATAATGTATGATGCTGCCACCTGCTGGAGGATTTATATTATTTAACCTCCATAATGTATGATGCTGCCACCTGCTGGAGGATTTATATTATTAACCTCCATACTGTATGATGGTGCCTTCTGCTGGAGGATTTATATTATTACACCTCCATACTGTATAATGTCTCCCGCTGCTGGAGGATTTATATTATTAAACCTCTATACTGTATGATGGCTCCCTCTGCTGGAGGATTTATATTATTTAACCTCCATACTATATGATGGCGCCACCTGCTGGAGGATTTATATTATTACACTTCCATCCTGTACGATGGATCCCTCTCCTGGAGGATTTATATTATTTAGCCTCCATACTGTATGATGGCTCCCCCTGCTGGAGGATTTATATTATTACACCTCCATACTGTATGATGGGTCCCCCTGCTAGAGGATTTATATTATTACACCTCCATACTGTATAATGGCACCCCCAACTGGAGGATTTATATTATTACACCTCCTTACTGTATAATGGCACCACCTGCTGGAGGATTTATATTATTAAACCTCCATACTGTATGATGGAGCCACCTGCTGGAGGATTTATATTATTTAACCTCCATACTGTATGATGGCACCCCCGGCTGGAGGATTTATATTTTTACACCTCCATACTGTATGATGGGTCCACCTGCTGGAGGATTTATATCATTACACCTCCATACTGTATGATGGCTCCCCCTGCTGGATGATCTATATTATTACACCTCCATACTGTATGATCGCGCCACCTGCTGGAGGATTTATATTATTACACCTCCATAATGTATGATGCTGCCACCTGCTGGAGGATTTATATTATTTAACCTCCATAATGTATGATGCTGCCACCTGCTGGAGGATTTATATTATTTAACCTCCATACTGTATGATGGTGCCTTCTGCTGGAGGATTTATATTATTACACCTCCATACTGTATGATGTCTCCCGCTGCTGGAGGATTTATATTAATAAACCTCTATACTGTATGATGGCTCCCTCTGCTGGAGGATTTATATTATTTAACCTCCATACTGTATGATGGCTCCCTCTGCTGGAGGATTTATATTATTTAACCTCCATACTGTATGATGGCGCCACCTGCTGGAGGATTTATATTATTACACTTCCATACTGTATGATGGCTCCCTCTCCTGGAGGATTTATATTATTTAACCTCCATGCTGTATGATGGGTCCACCTGCTGGAGGATTTATATTATTACACCTCTATACTGTATGATAGATCCACCTCCTGGAGGATTTATATTATTACACCTCCATACTGTATGATGGTGCCACCTGCTGGAGGATTTATATTACTACACCTCCATAATGTATGACGGCGCCACCTGCTGGGTGATTTATAATATTACACTTCCATACTGTATGATGGCGCCACCTGCTGAAGGATTTATATTATTTAATCTCCATACTGTATGATGGCTCCCCCTGCTGGAGGATTTATATTATTACACCTCCATACTGTATGATGGTGCCACCTGCTGGAGGATTTATATTACTACACCTCCATAATGTATGACGGCGCCACCTGCTTGATGATTTATATTATTACACTTCCATACTGTATGATGGTGCCACCTGCTGGAGGATTTATATTATTACACCTCCATACTGTATGATGGCGCCACCTGCTGAAGAATTTATATTATTACACCTCCATACTGTATGATGGCGCCACCTGCTGGAGGATTTATATTATTACACCTCCATACTGTATAATGGCACCACCTGCTGGAGGATTTATATTATTACACCTCCATACTGTATAATGTGTCCAAATGCTGGAGGATTTATATCATTACACCTCCATACTGTATGATGGCTCCCCCTGCTGGATGATTTAAATTATTACACCTCCATACTGTATGATGGCGCCACCTGCTGGAGGATTTATATTATTTAACCTCCATACTGTATGATGGCGCCACCTGCTGCAGGATTTATATTATAACACCTCCATACTGTATGATGGTGCCACCTGCTGGAGGATTTATATTATTACACCTCCATACTGTATGATGGGTCCACCTGCTGGAGGATTTATATTATTACACCTCTATACTGTATGATAGATCCACCTCCTGGAGGATTTATATTATTACACCTCCATACTGTATGATGGTGCCACCTGCTGGAGGATTTATATTACTACACCTCCATAATGTATGACGGCGCCACCTGCTGGGTGATTTATAATATTACACTTCCATACTGTATGATGGCGCCACCTGCTGAAGGATTTATATTATTTAATCTCCATACTGTATGATGGCTCCCCCTGCTGGAGGATTTATATTATTACACCTCCATACTGTATGATGGTGCCACCTGCTGGAGGATTTATATTACTACACCTCCATAATGTATGACGGCGCCACCTGCTTGATGATTTATATTATTACACTTCCATACTGTATGATGGTGCCACCTGCTGGAGGATTTATATTATTACACCTCCATACTGTATGATGGCGCCACCTGCTGAAGAATTTATATTATTACACCTCCATACTGTATGATGGCGCCACCTGCTGGAGGATTTATATTATTACACCTCCATACTGTATAATGGCACCACCTGCTGGAGGATTTATATTATTACACCTCCATACTGTATAATGTGTCCAAATGCTGGAGGATTTATATCATTACACCTCCATACTGTATGATGGCTCCCCCTGCTGGATGATTTAAATTATTACACCTCCATACTGTATGATGGCGCCACCTGCTGGAGGATTTATATTATTTAACCTCCATACTGTATGATGGCGCCACCTGCTGCAGGATTTATATTATAACACCTCCATACTGTATGATGGTGCCACCTGCTGGAGGATTTATATTATTACACCTCCATACTGTATGATGGTGCCACCTGCTGAAGAATTTATATTATTACACCTCCCTACTGTATGATGGCGCCACCTGCTGGAGGATTTATATTATTACACCTCCATACTGTATAATGGCACCACCTGCTGGAGGATTTATATTATTTAACCTCCATACTTTATGATGGCGCCACCTGCTGCAGGATTTATATTATAACACCTCCATACTGTATGATGGTTCCCCCTGCTGTAGGATTTATATTATTACACCTCCATACTGTATGATGGCTCCCTCTGCTGGAGGATTTATATTATTTAACCTCCATACTGTATGATGGTGCCACCTGATGGATGATTTATATTATTACACCTCCTAACTGTATGATGGCGCCACCTGCTGGAGGATTTATATTATTTAACCTCCATACTGTATGATGGCGCCACCTGCTGGAGAATTTATATTGTTACACCTCCATACTGTATGATGGGTCCCCCTGCTAGAGGATTTATATTATTACACCTCCATACTGTATGATGGCTCCCTCTGCTGGAGGATTTATATTATTTAACCTCCATACTGTATGATGGTGCCACCTGATGGAGGATTTATATTTTTACACCTCCATACTGTTTGATGGTGCCACCTGCTGGAGGATTTATATTATTACACCTCCATACTGTATGATGGTGCCACCTGCTGGAGGATTTATATTACTACACCTCCATAATGTATGACGGCGCCACCTGCTGGATGATTTATATTATTACACTTCCATACTGTATGATGGCTCCCTCTGCTGGAGGATTTATATTATTACACCTCTATACTGTATGATGGCGCCACCTACTGGAGGATTTATATTATTACACCTTCATACTGTAAGATGGCGCCACCTGCTGGAGAATTTATATTATTACACCTCCATACTGTATGATGGCTCCCCCTGCTGGATGATTTATATTATTACACCTCCATACTGTATGATGGCTCCACCTGCTGGAGAATTTATATTATTAAACCTCTATACTGTATGATGGATCCCTCTGCTGGAGGATTTATATTATTACACCTCTATACTGTATGATGGCGCCACCTGCTGGAGGATTTATATTATTTAAACTCCATACTGTATGATGGCGCCACCTGCTGGAGGATTTATATTATTACACTTCCATACTGTGTGATGGCTCCCTCTGCTGGAGGATTTATATCATTTAACCTCCATACTTTATGATGGCGCCACCTGCTGGAGGATTTATATTATTACACCTCCATACTGTATGATGGCGCCACCGGCTGGAGGATTTATATTATTACACCTCCATACTGTATAATGGCACCCCCAGCTGGATGATTTATATTATTACACCTCCTTACTGTATAATGGCACCACCTGCTGGAGGGTTTATATTATTAAACCTCCATACTGTATGATGGAGCCACCTGCTTGAGGATTTATATTTTTTAACCTCCATACTGTATGATGGCACCCCAGGCTGGAGGATTTATATTTTTACACCTCCATACTCTATGATGGGTCCACCTGCTGGAGGATTTATATCATTACACCTCCATACTGTATGATGGCTCCCCCTGCTGGATGATCTATATTATTACACCTCCATACTGTATGATCGCGCCACCTGCTGGAGGATTTATATTATTACACCTCCATAATGTATGATGCTGCCACCTGCTGGATGATTTATATTATTTAACCTCCATAATGTATGATGCTGCCACCTGCTGGAGGATTTATATTATTTAACCTCCATACTGTATGATGGTGCCTTCTGCTGGAGGATTTTTATTATTACACCTCCATACTGTATGATGTCTCCCGCTGCTGGAGGATTTATATTAATAAACCTCCATACTGTATGATGGCGCCACCTGCTGGAGGATTTATATTATTACACTTCCATACTGTATGATGGCTCCCTCTCCTGGAGGATTTATATTATTTAACCTCCATACTGTATGATGGGTCCCCCTGCTAGAGGATTTATATTATTACACTTCCATACTGTATGATGGCTCCCTCTGCTGGAGGATTTATATTATTACACCTCCATACTGTATGATGGTGCCACCTGATGGAGGATTTATATTTTTACACCTCCATACTGTATGATGGTGCCACCTGCTGGAGGATTTATATTATTACACCTCCATACTGTATGATGGTGCCACCTGCTGGAGGATTTATATTACTACACCTCCATAATGTATGACGGCGCCACCTGCTGGATGATTTATATTATTACACTTCCATACTGTATGATGGCTCCCTCTGCTGGAGGATTTATATTATTACACCTCCATACTGTATGATGGCTCCACCTGCTGGAGAATTTATATTATTAAACCTCTATACTGTATGATGGCTCCCTCTGCTGGAGGATTTATATTATTACACCTTTATACTGTATGATGGCGCCACCTACTGGAGGATTTATATTATTACACCTTCATACTGTAAGATGGCGCCACCTGCTGGAGAATTTACATTATTACACCTCCATACTGTATGATGGCTCCCCCTGCTGGAGGATTTATATTATTACACCTCCATACTGTATGATGGCTCCACCTGCTGGAGAATTTATATTATTAAACCTCTATACTGTATGATGGATCCCTCTGCTGGAGGATTTATATTATTACACCTCTATACTGTATGATGGCGCCACCTGCTGGAGGATTTATATTATTACACTTCCATACTGTGTGATGGCTCCCTCTGCTGGAGGATTTATATTATTACACCTCCATACTGTATGATGGTGCCACCTGCTGGAGGATTTATATTACTACACCTCCATAATGTATGACGGCGCCACCTGCTGGATGATTTATATTATTACACTTCCATACTGTATGATGGCTCCCTCTGCTGGAGGATTTATATTATTACACCTCCATACTGTATGATGGCTCCACCTGCTGGAGAATTTATATTATTAAACCTCTATACTGTATGATGGCTCCCTCTGCTGGAGGATTTATATTATTACACCTTTATACTGTATGATGGCGCCACCTACTGGAGGATTTATATTATTACACCTTCATACTGTAAGATGGCGCCACCTGCTGGAGAATTTACATTATTACACCTCCATACTGTATGATGGCTCCCCCTGCTGGAGGATTTATATTATTACACCTCCATACTGTATGATGGCTCCACCTGCTGGAGAATTTATATTATTAAACCTCTATACTGTATGATGGATCCCTCTGCTGGAGGATTTATATTATTACACCTCTATACTGTATGATGGCGCCACCTGCTGGAGGATTTATATTATTACACTTCCATACTGTGTGATGGCTCCCTCTGCTGGAGGATTTATATCATTTAACCTCCATACTTTATGATGGCACCACCTGCTGGAGGATTTATATTATTACACTTCCATACTGTATGATGGCTCCCTCTGCTGGATGATTTATATTATTTAACCTCCATACTGTATGATGTCACCCCCTGCTGGAGGATTTATATTATTACACCTCCAAACTGTATGATGGCGCCACTGGCTGGAGGATTTATATTATTACACCTCCATACTGTATAATGGCACCCCCAGCTGGAGGATTTATATTATTACACCTCCTTACTGTATAATGGCACCACCTGCTGGAGGGTTTATATTATTAAACCTCCATACTGTATGATGGAGCCATCTGCTGGAGGATTTATATTTTTTAACCTCCATACTGTATGATGGCACCCCCGGCTGGAGGATTTATATTTTTACACCTCCATACTGTATGATGGGTCCACCTGCTGGAGGATTTATATCATTACACCTCCATACAGTATGATGGCTCCCCCTGCTGGATGATCTATATTATTACACCTCCATACTGTATGCTCGCGCCACCTGCTGGAGGATTTATATTATTACACCTCCATAATGTATGATGCTGCCAACTGCTGGAGGATTTATATTATTTAACCTCCATAATGTATGATGCTGCCACCTGCTGGAGGATTTATATTATTTAACCTCCATACTGTATGATGGTGCCTTCTGCTGGAGGATTTATATTATTACACCTCCATACTGTATGATGTCTCCCGCTGCTGGAGGATTTATATTAATAAACCTCTATACTGTATGATGGCTCCCTCTGCTGGAGGATTTATATTATTTAACCTCCATACTGTATGATGGCGCCACCTCCTGGAGGATTTATATTATTACACTTCCATACTGTATGATGGCTCCCTCTCCTGGAGGATTTATATTATTTAACCTCCATGCTGTATGATGGGTCCACCTGCTGGAGGATTTATATTATTCCACCTCTATACTGTGTGATGGGTCCACCTCCTGGAGGATTTATATTATTACACCTCCATACTGTATAATGGTGCCACCTGCTGGAGGATTTATATTACTACACCTCCATAATGTATGACGGCGCCACCTGCTGGATGATTTATAATATTACACTTCCATACTGTATGATGGCGCCACCTGCTGCAGGATTTATATTATTTAATCTCCATACTGTATGATGGCTCCCCCTGCTGGAGGATTTATATTATTACACCTCCATACTGTATGATGGTCCCACCTGCTGGAGGATTTATATTACTACACCTCCATAATGTATGACGGCGCCACCTGCTGGATGATTTATATTATTACACTTCCATACTGTATGATGGTGCCACCTGCTGGAGGATTTATATTATTACACCTCCATACTGTATGATGGCGCCACCTGCTGAGGAATTTATATTATTACACCTCCATACTGTATGATGGCGCCACCTGCTGGAGGATTTATATTATTACACCTCCATACTGTATGATGTGTCCAAATGCTGGAGGATTTATATCATTACGACTCCATACTGTATGATGGCTCCCCCTGCTGGATGATTTAAATTATTACACCTCCATACTGTATGATGGCGCCACCTGCTGGAGGATTTATATTATTTAACCTCCATACTGTATGATGGCGCCACCTGCTGGAGGATTTATATTATTACACCTCCATACTGTATGATGGGTCCCCCTGCTGTAGGATTTATATTATTACACCTCCATACTGTATGATGGCTCCCTCTGCTGGAGGATTTATATTATTTAACCTCCATACTGTATGATGGTGCCACCTGATGGATGATTTATATTATTACACCTCCTTACTGTATGATGGCGCCACCTGCTGGAGGATTTATATTATTTAACCTCCATACTGTATGATGGCGCCACCTGCTGGAGGATTTATATTATTACACCTCCATACTGTATGATGGGTCCCCCTGCTAGAGGATTTATATTATTACACCTCCATACTGTATGATGGCTCGCTCTGCTGGAGGATTTATATTATTACACCTCTATACTGTATGATGGCGCCACCTGCTGGAGGATTTATATTATTTAACCTCCATACTGTATGATGGCGCCACCTGCTGGAGGATTTATATTATTACACTTCCATACTGTGTGATGGCTCCCTCTGCTGGAGGATTTATATTATTTAACCTCCATACTTTATGATGGCGCCACCTGCTGGAGGATTTAGATTATTACACTTCCATACTGTATGATGGCTCCCTCTGCTGGAGGATTTATATTATTTAACCTCCATACTGTATGATGTCACCCCCTGCTGGAGGATTTATATTATTACACCTCCATACTGTATGATGGCGCCACCGGCTGGAGGATTTATATTATTACACCTCCATACTGTATAATGGCACCCCCTGCTGGAGGATTTATATTCCTACACCTCCATACTGTATAATAGCACCACCTGCTGGAGGATTTACATTATTAAACCTCCATACTGTATGATGGAGCCACCTGCTGGAGGATTTATATTATTTAACCTCCATACTGTATGATGGCACCCCCGGCTGGAGGATTTATATTTTTACACCTCCATACTGTATGATGGGTCCACCTGCTGGAGGATTTATATCATTACACCTCCATACTGTATGATGGCTCCCCCTGCTGGATGATCTATATTATTACACCTCCATACTGTATGATGGCGCCACCTGCTGGAGGATTTATATTATTACACCTCCATAATGTATGATGCTGCCACCTGCTGGAGGATTTATATTATTTAACCTCCATAATGTATGATGCTGCCACCTGCTGGAGGATTTATATTATTAACCTCCATACTGTATGATGGTGCCTTCTGCTGGAGGATTTATATTATTACACCTCCATACTGTATAATGTCTCCCGCTGCTGGAGGATTTATATTATTAAACCTCTATACTGTATGATGGCTCCCTCTGCTGGAGGATTTATATTATTTAACCTCCATACTATATGATGGCGCCACCTGCTGGAGGATTTATATTATTACACTTCCATCCTGTACGATGGATCCCTCTCCTGGAGGATTTATATTATTTAGCCTCCATACTGTATGATGGCTCCCCCTGCTGGAGGATTTATATTATTACACCTCCATACTGTATGATGGGTCCCCCTGCTAGAGGATTTATATTATTACACCTCCATACTGTATAATGGCACCCCCAACTGGAGGATTTATATTATTACACCTCCTTACTGTATAATGGCACCACCTGCTGGAGGATTTATATTATTAAACCTCCATACTGTATGATGGAGCCACCTGCTGGAGGATTTATATTATTTAACCTCCATACTGTATGATGGCACCCCCGGCTGGAGGATTTATATTTTTACACCTCCATACTGTATGATGGGTCCACCTGCTGGAGGATTTATATCATTACACCTCCATACTGTATGATGGCTCCCCCTGCTGGATGATCTATATTATTACACCTCCATACTGTATGATCGCGCCACCTGCTGGAGGATTTATATTATTACACCTCCATAATGTATGATGCTGCCACCTGCTGGAGGATTTATATTATTTAACCTCCATAATGTATGATGCTGCCACCTGCTGGAGGATTTATATTATTTAACCTCCATACTGTATGATGGTGCCTTCTGCTGGAGGATTTATATTATTACACCTCCATACTGTATGATGTCTCCCGCTGCTGGAGGATTTATATTAATAAACCTCTATACTGTATGATGGCTCCCTCTGCTGGAGGATTTATATTATTTAACCTCCATACTGTATGATGGCTCCCTCTGCTGGAGGATTTATATTATTTAACCTCCATACTGTATGATGGCGCCACCTGCTGGAGGATTTATATTATTACACTTCCATACTGTATGATGGCTCCCTCTCCTGGAGGATTTATATTATTTAACCTCCATGCTGTATGATGGGTCCACCTGCTGGAGGATTTATATTATTACACCTCTATACTGTATGATAGATCCACCTCCTGGAGGATTTATATTATTACACCTCCATACTGTATGATGGTGCCACCTGCTGGAGGATTTATATTACTACACCTCCATAATGTATGACGGCGCCACCTGCTGGGTGATTTATAATATTACACTTCCATACTGTATGATGGCGCCACCTGCTGAAGGATTTATATTATTTAATCTCCATACTGTATGATGGCTCCCCCTGCTGGAGGATTTATATTATTACACCTCCATACTGTATGATGGTGCCACCTGCTGGAGGATTTATATTACTACACCTCCATAATGTATGACGGCGCCACCTGCTTGATGATTTATATTATTACACTTCCATACTGTATGATGGTGCCACCTGCTGGAGGATTTATATTATTACACCTCCATACTGTATGATGGCGCCACCTGCTGAAGAATTTATATTATTACACCTCCATACTGTATGATGGCGCCACCTGCTGGAGGATTTATATTATTACACCTCCATACTGTATAATGGCACCACCTGCTGGAGGATTTATATTATTACACCTCCATACTGTATAATGTGTCCAAATGCTGGAGGATTTATATCATTACACCTCCATACTGTATGATGGCTCCCCCTGCTGGATGATTTAAATTATTACACCTCCATACTGTATGATGGCGCCACCTGCTGGAGGATTTATATTATTTAACCTCCATACTGTATGATGGCGCCACCTGCTGCAGGATTTATATTATAACACCTCCATACTGTATGATGGTGCCACCTGCTGGAGGATTTATATTATTACACCTCCATACTGTATGATGGGTCCACCTGCTGGAGGATTTATATTATTACACCTCTATACTGTATGATAGATCCACCTCCTGGAGGATTTATATTATTACACCTCCATACTGTATGATGGTGCCACCTGCTGGAGGATTTATATTACTACACCTCCATAATGTATGACGGCGCCACCTGCTGGGTGATTTATAATATTACACTTCCATACTGTATGATGGCGCCACCTGCTGAAGGATTTATATTATTTAATCTCCATACTGTATGATGGCTCCCCCTGCTGGAGGATTTATATTATTACACCTCCATACTGTATGATGGTGCCACCTGCTGGAGGATTTATATTACTACACCTCCATAATGTATGACGGCGCCACCTGCTTGATGATTTATATTATTACACTTCCATACTGTATGATGGTGCCACCTGCTGGAGGATTTATATTATTACACCTCCATACTGTATGATGGCGCCACCTGCTGAAGAATTTATATTATTACACCTCCATACTGTATGATGGCGCCACCTGCTGGAGGATTTATATTATTACACCTCCATACTGTATAATGGCACCACCTGCTGGAGGATTTATATTATTACACCTCCATACTGTATAATGTGTCCAAATGCTGGAGGATTTATATCATTACACCTCCATACTGTATGATGGCTCCCCCTGCTGGATGATTTAAATTATTACACCTCCATACTGTATGATGGCGCCACCTGCTGGAGGATTTATATTATTTAACCTCCATACTGTATGATGGCGCCACCTGCTGCAGGATTTATATTATAACACCTCCATACTGTATGATGGTGCCACCTGCTGGAGGATTTATATTATTACACCTCCATACTGTATGATGGTGCCACCTGCTGAAGAATTTATATTATTACACCTCCCTACTGTATGATGGCGCCACCTGCTGGAGGATTTATATTATTACACCTCCATACTGTATAATGGCACCACCTGCTGGAGGATTTATATTATTTAACCTCCATACTTTATGATGGCGCCACCTGCTGCAGGATTTATATTATAACACCTCCATACTGTATGATGGTTCCCCCTGCTGTAGGATTTATATTATTACACCTCCATACTGTATGATGGCTCCCTCTGCTGGAGGATTTATATTATTTAACCTCCATACTGTATGATGGTGCCACCTGATGGATGATTTATATTATTACACCTCCTTACTGTATGATGGCGCCACCTGCTGGAGGATTTATATTATTTAACCTCCATACTGTATGATGGCGCCACCTGCTGGAGAATTTATATTGTTACACCTCCATACTGTATGATGGGTCCCCCTGCTAGAGGATTTATATTATTACACCTCCATACTGTATGATGGCTCCCTCTGCTGGAGGATTTATATTATTTAACCTCCATACTGTATGATGGTGCCACCTGATGGAGGATTTATATTTTTACACCTCCATACTGTTTGATGGTGCCACCTGCTGGAGGATTTATATTATTACACCTCCATACTGTATGATGGTGCCACCTGCTGGAGGATTTATATTACTACACCTCCATAATGTATGACGGCGCCACCTGCTGGATGATTTATATTATTACACTTCCATACTGTATGATGGCTCCCTCTGCTGGAGGATTTATATTATTACACCTCTATACTGTATGATGGCGCCACCTACTGGAGGATTTATATTATTACACCTTCATACTGTAAGATGGCGCCACCTGCTGGAGAATTTATATTATTACACCTCCATACTGTATGATGGCTCCCCCTGCTGGATGATTTATATTATTACACCTCCATACTGTATGATGGCTCCACCTGCTGGAGAATTTATATTATTAAACCTCTATACTGTATGATGGATCCCTCTGCTGGAGGATTTATATTATTACACCTCTATACTGTATGATGGCGCCACCTGCTGGAGGATTTATATTATTTAAACTCCATACTGTATGATGGCGCCACCTGCTGGAGGATTTATATTATTACACTTCCATACTGTGTGATGGCTCCCTCTGCTGGAGGATTTATATCATTTAACCTCCATACTTTATGATGGCGCCACCTGCTGGAGGATTTATATTATTACACTTCCATACTGTATGATGGCTCCCTCTGCTGGATGATT
Organism: Pelophylax lessonae; assembly: GCF_965119305.1. Taxonomy (NCBI): domain Eukaryota; kingdom Metazoa; phylum Chordata; class Amphibia; order Anura; family Ranidae; genus Pelophylax; species Pelophylax lessonae. Next base: position 301,463,863 of record NC_138774.1, read on the forward strand.
TATATTATTTAACCTCCATACTGTATGATGTCACCCCCTGCTGGAGGATTTATATTATTACACCTCCATACTGTATGATGGCGCCACCGGCTGGAGGATTTATATTATTACACCTCCATACTGTATAATGGCACCCCCAGCTGGATGATTTATATTATTACACCTCCTTACTGTATAATGGCACCACCTGCTGGAGGGTTTATATTATTAAACCTCCATACTGTATGATGGAGCCACCTGCTTGAGGATTTATATTTTTTAACCTCCATACTGTATGATGGCACCCCAGGCTGGAGGATTTATATTTTTACACCTCCATACTCTATGATGGGTCCACCTGCTGGAGGATTTATATCATTACACCTCCATACTGTATGATGGCTCCCCCTGCTGGATGATCTATATTATTACACCTCCATACTGTATGATCGCGCCACCTGCTGGAGGATTTATATTATTACACCTCCATAATGTATGATGCTGCCACCTGCTGGATGATTTATATTATTTAACCTCCATAATGTATGATGCTGCCACCTGCTGGAGGATTTATATTATTTAACCTCCATACTGTATGATGGTGCCTTCTGCTGGAGGATTTTTATTATTACACCTCCATACTGTATGATGTCTCCCGCTGCTGGAGGATTTATATTAATAAACCTCCATACTGTATGATGGCGCCACCTGCTGGAGGATTTATATTATTACACTTCCATACTGTATGATGGCTCCCTCTCCTGGAGGATTTATATTATTTAACCTCCATACTGTATGATGGGTCCCCCTGCTAGAGGATTTATATTATTACACTTCCATACTGTATGATGGCTCCCTCTGCTGGAGGATTTATATTATTACACCTCCATACTGTATGATGGTGCCACCTGATGGAGGATTTATATTTTTACACCTCCATACTGTATGATGGTGCCACCTGCTGGAGGATTTATATTATTACACCTCCATACTGTATGATGGTGCCACCTGCTGGAGGATTTATATTACTACACCTCCATAATGTATGACGGCGCCACCTGCTGGATGATTTATATTATTACACTTCCATACTGTATGATGGCTCCCTCTGCTGGAGGATTTATATTATTACACCTCCATACTGTATGATGGCTCCACCTGCTGGAGAATTTATATTATTAAACCTCTATACTGTATGATGGCTCCCTCTGCTGGAGGATTTATATTATTACACCTCTATACTGTATGATGGCGCCACCTGCTGGAGGATTTATATTATTTAAACTCCATACTGTATGATGGCGCCACCTGCTGGAGGATTTATATTTTTACACTTCCATACTGTGTGATGGCTCCCTCTGCTGGAGGATTTATATCATTTAACCTCCATACTTTATGATGGCGCCACCTGCTGGAGGATTTATATTATTACACTTCCATACTGTATGATGGCTCCCTCTGCTGGATGATTTATATTATTTAACCTCCATACTGTATGATGTCACCCCCTGCTGGAGGATTTATATTATTACACCTCCATACTGTATGATGGCGCCACCGGCTGGAGGATTTATATTATTACACCTCCATACTGTATAATGGCACCCCCAGCTGGATGATTTATATTATTACACCTCCTTACTGTATAATGGCACCACCTGCTGGAGGGTTTATATTATTAAACCTCCATACTGTATGATGGAGCCACCTGCTGGAGGATTTATATTTTTTAACCTCCATACTGTATGATGGCACCCCAGGCTGGAGGATTTATATTTTTACACCTCCATACTGTATGATGGGTCCACCTGCTGGAGGATTTATATCATTACACCTCCATACTGTATGATGGCTCCCCCTGCTGGATGATCTATATTATTACACCTCCATACTGTATGATCGCGCCACCTGCTGGAGGATTTATATTATTACACCTCCATAATGTATGATGCTGCCACCTGCTGGATGATTTATATTATTTAACCTCCATAATGTATGATGCTGCCACCTGCTGGAGGATTTATATTATTTAACCTCCATACTGTATGATGGTGCCTTCTGCTGGAGGATTTATATTATTACACCTCCATACTGTATGATGTCTCCCGCTGCTGGAGGATTTATATTAATAAACCTCTATACTGTATGATGGCTCCCTCTGCTGGAGGATTTATATTATTTAACCTCCATACTGTATGATGGCGCCACCTGCTGGAGGATTTATATTATTACACTTCCATACTGTATGTTGGCTCCCTCTCCTGGAGGATTTATATTATTTAACCTCCATACTGTATGATGGGTCCCCCTGCTAGAGGATTTATATTATTACACCTCCATACTGTATGATGGCTCCCTCTGCTGGAGGATTTATATTATTTAACCTCCATACTGTATGAGGGCGCCACCTGCTGGAGGATTTATTTTATTACACTTCCATACTGTATGATGGCTCCCTCTGCTAGAGGATTTATATTATTTCACCTCCATACTGTATGATGTCTCCACCTGCTGGGGAATTTATATTGTTACACCTCCATACTGTATAATGGCACCCCCTGCTGGAGCATTTATATTATTACACCTCCATACTGTATCATGGAGCCACCTGCTGGAGGATTTATATTATTACACCTCCATACTGTATGATGGCGCAACCTGCTGGAGGATTTATATTATTTAACCTCCATAATTTATGATGGTGCCACCTGCTGGAGGATTTATATTATTACACCTCCATACTGTATGATGGCTCCCCCTGCTGGAGGATTTATATTATTAAACCTCTTTACTGTATGATGGCTCCCTCTGCAGGAGGATTTATATTATTATACCTCCATACTGTATGATGGTGCCACCTGCTGGAGGATTTACATTATTTAACCTCCATACTGTATGATGGTGCCACCTGCTGGAGGATTTATATTATTACACCTCCACACTGTATGATGGCTCCCTCTGCTGGAGGATTTATATTATTACACCTCCATACTGTATGATGGCGCCACCGGCTGGAGGTTTTATATTATTACACCTCCATACTGTATAATGGCACCCCCAGCTGGAGGATTTATAATATTACACCTCCTTCCTGTATAATGGCACCACCTGCTGGAGGATTTATATTATTTAACCTCCATACTGTATGATGGCACCCCCGGCTGGAGGATTTATATTTTTACACCTCCATACTGTATGATGGGTCCACCTGCTGGAGGATTTATATCATTACACCTCCATACTGTATGATGGCTCCCCCTGCTGGATGATCTATATTATTACACCTCCATACTGTATGATCGCGCCACCTGCTGGAGGATTTATATTATTACACCTCCATAATGTATGATCCTGCCACCTGCTGGAGGATTTATATTATTTAACCTCCATAATGTATGATGCTGCCACCTGCTGGAGGATTTATATTATTTAACCTCCATACTGTATGATGGTGCCTTCTGCTGGAGGATTTATATTATTACATCTCCATACTGTATGATGTCTCCCGCTGCTGGAGGATTTATATTATTACACTTCCATACTGTATGATGGCTCCCTCTCCTGGAGGATTTATATTATTTAACCTCCATGCTGTATGATGGGTCCACCTGCTGGAGGATTTATATTATTACACCTCTATAATGTATGATGGGTCCACCTCCTGGAGGATTTATATTATTACACCTCCATACTGTATGATGGTGCCACCTGCTGGAGGATTTATATTACTACACCTCCATAATGTATGACGGCGCCACCTGCTGGATGATTTATAATATTACACTTCCATACTGTATGATGGCGCCACCTGCTGCAGGATTTATATTATTTAATCTCCATACTGTATGATGGCTCCCCCTGCTGGAGGATTTATATTATTACACCTCCATACTGTATGATGGTGCCACCTGCTGGAGGATTTATATTACTACACCTCAATAATGTATGACGGCGCCACCTGCTGGATGATTTATATTATTACACTTCCATACTGTATGATGGTGCCACCTGCTGGAGGATTTATATTATTACACCTCCATACTGTATGATGGCGCCACCTGCTGAAGAATTTATATTATTACACCTCCATACTGTATGATGGCGCCACCTGCTGGAGGATTTATATTATTACACCTCCATACTGTATAATGGCACCACCTGCTGGAGGATTTATATTATTACACCTACATACTGTATGATGGTGCCACCTGATGGAGGATTTATATTTTTACCGCTCCATACTGTATGATGGTGCCACCTGCTGGAGGATTTATATTATTACACCTCCATAATGTATGACGGCGCCACCTGCTGGATGATTTATATTATTACACTTCCATACTGTATGATGGCTCCCTCTGCTGGAGGATTTATATTATTACACCTCCATACTGTATGATGGCTCCACCTGCTGGAGAATTTATATTATTAAACCTCTATACTGTATGATGGCTCCCTCTGCTGGAGGATTTATATTATTACACCTCTATACTGTATGATGGCGCCACCTGCTGGAGGATTTATATTATTTAAACTCCATACTGTATGATGGCGCCACCTGCTGGAGGATTTATATTTTTACACTTCCATACTGTGTGATGGCTCCCTCTGCTGGAGGATTTATATCATTTAACCTCCATACTTTATGATGGCGCCACCTGCTGGAGGATTTATATTATTACACTTCCATACTGTATGATGGCTCCCTCTGCTGGATGATTTATATTATTTAACCTCCATACTGTATGATGTCACCCCCTGCTGGAGGATTTATATTATTACACCTCCATACTGTATGATGGCGCCACCGGCTGGAGGATTTATATTATTACACCTCCATACTGTATAATGGCACCCCCAGCTGGATGATTTATATTATTACACCTCCTTACTGTATAATGGCACCACCTGCTGGAGGGTTTATATTATTAAACCTCCATACTGTATGATGGAGCCACCTGCTGGAGGATTTATATTTTTTAACCTCCATACTGTATGATGGCACCCCAGGCTGGAGGATTTATATTTTTACACCTCCATACTGTATGATGGGTCCACCTGCTGGAGGATTTATATCATTACACCTCCATACTGTATGATGGCTCCCCCTGCTGGATGATCTATATTATTACACCTCCATACTGTATGATCGCGCCACCTGCTGGAGGATTTATATTATTACACCTCCATAATGTATGATGCTGCCACCTGCTGGAGGATTTATATTATTTAACCTCCATAATGTATGATGCTGCCACCTGCTGGAGGATTTATATTATTTAACCTCCATACTGTATGATGGTGCCTTCTGCTGGAGGATTTATATTATTACACCTCCATACTGTATGATGTCTCCCGCTGCTGGAGGATTTATATTAATAAACCTCTATACTGTATGATGGCTCCCTCTGCTGGAGGATTTATATTATTTAACCTCCATACTGTATGATGGCGCCACCTGCTGGAGGATTTATATTATTACACTTCCATACTGTATGTTGGCTCCCTCTCCTGGAGGATTTATATTATTTAACCTCCATACTGTATGATGGGTCCCCCTGCTAGAGGATTTATATTATTACACCTCCATACTGTATGATGGCTCCCTCTGCTGGAGGATTTATATTATTTAACCTCCATACTGTATGAGGGCGCCACCTGCTGGAGGATTTATTTTATTACACTTCCATACTGTATGATGGCTCCCTCTGCTAGAGGATTTATATTATTTCACCTCCATACTGTATGATGTCTCCACCTGCTGGGGAATTTATATTGTTACACCTCCATACTGTATAATGGCACCCCCTGCTGGAGCATTTATATTATTACACCTCCATACTGTATCATGGAGCCACCTGCTGGAGGATTTATATTATTACACCTCCATACTGTATGATGGCGCAACCTGCTGGAGGATTTATATTATTTAACCTCCATAATTTATGATGGTGCCACCTGCTGGAGGATTTATATTATTACACCTCCATACTGTATGATGGCTCCCCCTGCTGGAGGATTTATATTATTAAACCTCTTTACTGTATGATGGCTCCCTCTGCAGGAGGATTTATATTATTATACCTCCATACTGTATGATGGTGCCACCTGCTGGAGGATTTACATTATTTAACCTCCATACTGTATGATGGTGCCACCTGCTGGAGGATTTATATTATTACACCTCCACACTGTATGATGGCTCCCTCTGCTGGAGGATTTATATTATTACACCTCCATACTGTATGATGGCGCCACCGGCTGGAGGTTTTATATTATTACACCTCCATACTGTATAATGGCACCCCCAGCTGGAGGATTTATAATATTACACCTCCTTCCTGTATAATGGCACCACCTGCTGGAGGATTTATATTATTTAACCTCCATACTGTATGATGGCACCCCCGGCTGGAGGATTTATATTTTTACACCTCCATACTGTATGATGGGTCCACCTGCTGGAGGATTTATATCATTACACCTCCATACTGTATGATGGCTCCCCCTGCTGGATGATCTATATTATTACACCTCCATACTGTATGATCGCGCCACCTGCTGGAGGATTTATATTATTACACCTCCATAATGTATGATGCTGCCACCTGCTGGAGGATTTATATTATTTAACCTCCATAATGTATGATGCTGCCACCTGCTGGAGGATTTATATTATTTAACCTCCATACTGTATGATGGTGCCTTCTGCTGGAGGATTTATATTATTACATCTCCATACTGTATGATGTCTCCCGCTGCTGGAGGATTTATATTATTACACTTCCATACTGTATGATGGCTCCCTCTCCTGGAGGATTTATATTATTTAACCTCCATGCTGTATGATGGGTCCACCTGCTGGAGGATTTATATTATTACACCTCTATAATGTATGATGGGTCCACCTCCTGGAGGATTTATATTATTACACCTCCATACTGTATGATGGTGCCACCTGCTGGAGGATTTATATTACTACACCTCCATAATGTATGACGGCACCACCTGCTGGATGATTTATAATATTACACTTCCATACTGTATGATGGCGCCACCTGCTGCAGGATTTATATTATTTAATCTCCATACTGTATGATGGCTCCCCCTGCTGGAGGATTTATATTATTACACCTCCATACTGTATGATGGTGCCACCTGCTGGAGGATTTATATTACTACACCTCCATAATGTATGACGGCGCCACCTGCTGGATGATTTATATTATTACACTTCCATACTGTATGATGGTGCCACCTGCTGGAGGATTTATATTATTACACCTCCATACTGTATGATGGCGCCACCTGCTGAAGAATTTATATTATTACACCTCCATACTGTATGATGGCGCCACCTGCTGGAGGATTTATATTATTACACCTCCATACTGTATAATGGCACCACCTGCTGGAGGATTTATATTATTACACCTACATACTGTATGATGTGTCCAAATGCTGGAGGATTTATATCATTACACCTCCATACTGTATGATGGCTCCCCCTGCTGGATTATTTAAATTATTACACCTCCATACTGTATGATGGCGCCACCTGCTGGAGGATTTATATTATTTAACCTCCATACTGTATGATGGCGCCACCTGCTGGAGGATTTATATTATTACACCTCCATACTGTATGATGGGTCCCCCTGCTGTAGGATTTATATTATTACACCTCCATAATGCTGGAGGATTTATATTAATAAACCTCTATACTGTATGATGGCTCCCTCTGCTGGAGGATTTATATTATTTAACCTCCATACTGTATGATGGCGCCACCTGCTGGAGGATTTATATTATTACACTTCCATACTGTATGTTGGCTCCCTCTCCTGGAGGATTTATATTATTTAACCTCCATACTGTATGATGGGTCCCCCTGCTAGAGGATTTATATTATTACACCTCCATACTGTATGATGGCTCCCTCTGCTGGAGGATTTATATTATTTAACCTCCATACTGTATGAGGGCGCCACCTGCTGGAGGATTTATTTTATTACACTTCCATACTGTATGATGGCTCCCTCTGCTAGAGGATTTATATTATTTCACCTCCATACTGTATGATGTCTCCACCTGCTGGGGAATTTATATTGTTACACCTCCATACTGTATAATGGCACCCCCTGCTGGAGCATTTATATTATTACACCTCCATACTGTATCATGGATCCACCTGCTGGAGGATTTATATTATTACACCTCCATACTGTATGATGGCGCAACCTGCTGGAGGATTTATATTATTTAACCTCCATAATTTATGATGGTGCCACCTGCTGGAGGATTTATATTATTACACCTCCATACTGTATGATGGCTCCCCCTGCTGGAGGATTTATATTATTAAACCTCTTTACTGTATGATGGCTCCCTCTGCAGGAGGATTTATATTATTATACCTCCATACTGTATGATGGTGCCACCTGCTGGAGGATTTACATTATTTAACCTCCATACTGTATGATGGTGCCACCTGCTGGAGGATTTATATTATTACACCTCCACACTGTATGATGGCTCCCTCTGCTGGAGGATTTATATTATTACACCTCCATACTGTATGATGGCGCCACCGGCTGGAGGTTTTATATTATTACACCTCCATACTGTATAATGGCACCCCCAGCTGGAGGATTTATAATATTACACCTCCTTCCTGTATAATGGCACCACCTGCTGGAGGATTTATATTATTTAACCTCCATACTGTATGATGGCACCCCCGGCTGGAGGATTTATATTTTTACACCTCCATACTGTATGATGGGTCCACCTGCTGGAGGATTTATATCATTACACCTCCATACTGTATGATGGCTCCCCCTGCTGGATGATCTATATTATTACACCTCCATACTGTATGATCGCGCCACCTGCTGGAGGATTTATATTATTACACCTCCATAATGTATGATGCTGCCACCTGCTGGAGGATTTATATTATTTAACCTCCATAATGTATGATGCTGCCACCTGCTGGAGGATTTATATTATTTAACCTCCATACTGTATGATGGTGCCTTCTGCTGGAGGATTTATATTATTACATCTCCATACTGTATGATGTCTCCCGCTGCTGGAGGATTTATATTATTACACTTCCATACTGTATGATGGCTCCCTCTCCTGGAGGATTTATATTATTTAACCTCCATGCTGTATGATGGGTCCACCTGCTGGAGGATTTATATTATTACACCTCTATAATGTATGATGGGTCCACCTCCTGGAGGATTTATATTATTACACCTCCATACTGTATGATGGTGCCACCTGCTGGAGGATTTATATTACTACACCTCCATAATGTATGACGGCGCCACCTGCTGGATGATTTATAATATTACACTTCCATACTGTATGATGGCGCCACCTGCTGCAGGATTTATATTATTTAATCTCCATACTGTATGATGGCTCCCCCTGCTGGAGGATTTATATTATTACACCTCCATACTGTATGATGGTGCCACCTGCTGGAGGATTTATATTACTACACCTCCATAATGTATGACGGCGCCACCTGCTGGATGATTTATATTATTACACTTCCATACTGTATGATGGTGCCACCTGCTGGAGGATTTATATTATTACACCTCCATACTGTATGATGGCGCCACCTGCTGAAGAATTTATATTATTACACCTCCATACTGTATGATGGCGCCACCTGCTGGAGGATTTATATTATTACACCTCCATACTGTATAATGGCACCACCTGCTGGAGGATTTATATTATTACACCTACATACTGTATGATGTGTCCAAATGCTGGAGGATTTATATCATTACACCTCCATACTGTATGATGGCTCCCCCTGCTGGATTATTTAAATTATTACACCTCCATACTGTATGATGGCGCCACCTGCTGGAGGATTTATATTATTTAACCTCCATACTGTATGATGGCGCCACCTGCTGGAGGATTTATAATATTACACTTCCATACTGTATGATGGCGCCACCTGCTGCAGGATTTATATTATTTAATCTCCATACTGTGTGATGGTGCCTTCTGCTGGAGGATTTATATTATTACACCTCCATACTGTATGATGTCTCCTGCTGCTGGAGGATTTATATTAAAGAACCTCCATACTGTATGATGGCTCCCTCTGCTGGAGGATTTATATTATTTAACCTCCATACTGTATGATGGTGCCACCTGATGGATGATTTATATTATTACACCTCCATACTGTATGATGGCTCCCTCTGCTGGAGGATTTATATTATTTAACCTCCATACTGTATGATGGTGCCACCTGATGGATGATTTATATTATTACACCTCCTTACTGTATGATGGCGCCACCTGCTGGAGGATTTATATTATTTAACCTCCATGCTGTATGATGGCGCCACCTGCTGGAGGATTTATATTATTACACCTCCATACTGTATAATGGGTCCCCCTGCTAGAGGATTTATATTATTACACCTCCATACTGTATGATGGCTCCCTCTGCTGGAGGATTTATATTATTTAACCTCCATACTGTATGATTGTGCCACCTGATGGAGGATTTCTATTTTTACACCTCCATACTGTATGATGGTGCCACCTGCTGGAGGATTTATATTACTACACCTCCATAATGTATGACGGCGCCACCTGCTGGATGATTTATATTATTACACTTCCATACTGTATGATGGCTCCCTCTGCTGGATGATTTATATTATTACACCTCCATACTGTATGATGGCTCCACCTGCTGGAGAATTTATATTATTAAACCTCTATACTGTATGATGGCTCCCTCTGCTGGAGGATTTATATTATTACACCTCTATACTGTATGATGGCGCCACCTACTGGAGGATTTATATTATTACACCTTCATACTGTAAGATGCCGCCACCTGCTGGAGAATTTACATTATTACACCTCCATACTGTATGATGGCTCCCCCTGCTGGAGGATTTATATTATTACACCTCCATACTGTATGATCGCTCCACCTGCTGGAGAATTTATATTATTAAACCTCTATACTGTATGATGGATCCCTCTGCTGGAGGATTTATATTATTACACCTCTATACTGTATGATGGCGCCACCTGCTGGAGGATTTATATTATTTAAACTCCATACTGTATGATGGCGCCACCTGCTGGAGGATTTATATTATTACACTTCCATACTGTGTGATGGCTCCCTCTGCTGGAGGATTTATATCATTTAACCTCCATACTTTATGATGGCGCCACCTGCTGGAGTATTTATATTATTACACTTCCATACTGTATGATGGCTCCCTCTGCTGGATGATTTATATTATTTAACCTCCATACTGTATGATGTCACCCCCTGCTGGAGGATTTATATTATTACACCTCCAAACTGTATGATGGCGCCACTGGCTGGAGGATTTATATTATTACACCTCCATACTGTATAATGGCACCCCCAGCTGGAGGATTTATATTATTACACCTCCTTACTGTATAATGGCACCACCTGCTGGAGGGTTTATATTATTAAACCTCCATACTGTATGATGGAGCCACCTGCTGGAGGATTTATATTTTTTAACCTCCATACTGTATGATGGCACCCCCGGCTGGAGGATTTAAATTTTTACACCTCCATACTGTATGATGGGTCCACCTGCTGGAGGATTTATATCATTACACCTCCATACAGTATGATGGCTCCCCCTGCTGGATGATCTATATTATTACACCTCCATACTGTATGATCGCGCCACCTGCTGGAGGATTTATATTATTACACCTCCATAATGTATGATGCTGCCAACTGCTGGAGGATTTATATTATTTAACCTCCATAATGTATGATGCTGCCACCTGCTGGAGGATTTATATTATTTAACCTCCATACTGTATGATGGTGCCTTCTGCTGGAGGATTTATATTATTACACCTCCATACTGTATGATGTCTCCCGCTGCTGGAGGATTTATATTAATAAACCTCTATACTGTATGATGGCTCCCTCTGCTGGAGGATTTATATTATTTAACCTCCATACTGTATGATGGCGCCACCTCCTGGAGGATTTATATTATTACACTTCCATACTGTATGATGGCTCCCTCTCCTGGAGGATTTATATTATTTAACCTCCATGCTGTATGATGGGTCCACCTGCTGGAGGATTTATATTATTCCACCTCTATACTGTATGATGGGTCCACCTCCTGGAGGATTTATATTATTACACCTCCATACTGTATAATGGTGCCACCTGCTGGAGGATTTATATTACTACACCTCCATAATGTATGACGGCGCCACCTGCTGGATGATTTATAATATTACACTTCCATACTGTATGATGGCGCCACCTGCTGCAGGATTTATATTATTTAATCTCCATACTGTATGATGGCTCCCCCTGCTGGAGGATTTATATTATTACACCTCCATACTGTATGATGGTCCCACCTGCTGGAGGATTTATATTACTACACCTCCATAATGTATGACGGCGCCACCTGCTGGATGATTTATATTATTACACTTCCATACTGTATGATGGTGCCACCTGCTGGAGGATTTATATTATTACACCTCCATACTGTATGATGGCGCCACCTGCTGAGGAATTTATATTATTACACCTCCATACTGTATGATGGCGCCACCTGCTGGAGGATTTATATTATTACACCTCCATACTGTATGATGTGTCCAAATGCTGGAGGATTTATATCATTACGACTCCATACTGTATGATGGCTCCCCCTGCTGGATGATTTAAATTATTACACCTCCATACTGTATGATGGCGCCACCTGCTGGAGGATTTATATTATTTAACCTCCATACTGTATGATGGCGCCACCTGCTGGAGGATTTATATTATTACACCTCCATACTGTATGATGGGTCCCCCTGCTGTAGGATTTATATTATTACACCTCCATACTGTATGATGGCTCCCTCTGCTGGAGGATTTATATTATTTAACCTCCATACTGTATGATGGTGCCACCTGATGGATGATTTATATTATTACACCTCCTTACTGTATGATGGCGCCACCTGCTGGAGGATTTATATTATTTAACCTCCATACTGTATGATGGCGCCACCTGCTGGAGGATTTATATTATTACACCTCCATACTGTATGATGGGTCCCCCTGCTAGAGGATTTATATTATTACACCTCCATACTGTATGATGGCTCGCTCTGCTGGAGGATTTATATTATTACACCTCTATACTGTATGATGGCGCCACCTGCTGGAGGATTTATATTATTTAACCTCCATACTGTATGATGGCGCCACCTGCTGGAGGATTTATATTATTACACTTCCATACTGTGTGATGGCTCCCTCTGCTGGAGGATTTATATTATTTAACCTCCATACTGTATGATGGCTCCCCCTGCTGGAGGATTTATATTATTAAACCTCTTTACTGTATGATGGCTCCCTCTGCAGGAGGATTTATATTATTATACCTCCATTCTGTATGATGGCGCCACCAGCTGGAGGATTTATATTATTACACCTCCACACTGTATGATGGCTCCCTCTGCTGGAGGATTTATATTATTTAACCTCCATACTGTATGAGGGCGCCACCTGCTGGAGGATTTATTTTATTACACTTCCATACTGTATGATGGCTCCCTCTGCTAGAGGATTTATATTATTTCACCTCCATACTGTATGATGTCTCTACCTGCTGGGGAATTTATATTGTTACACCTCCATACTGTATAATGGCACCCCCTGCTGGAGCATTTATATTATTACACCTCCATACTGTATCATGGAGCCACCTGCTGGAGGATTTATATTATTACACCTCCATATTGTATGATGGCGCAACCTGCTGGAGGATTTATATTATTTAACCTCCATAATGTATGATGGTGCCACCTGCTGGAGGATTTATATTATTACACCTCCATACTGTATGATGGCTCCCCCTGCTGGAGGATTTATATTATTAAACCTCTTTACTGTATGATGGCTCCCTCTGCAGGAGGATTTATATTATTATACCTCCATACTGTATGATGGTGCCACCTGCTGGAGGATTTACATTATTTAACCTCCATACTGTATGATGGTGCCACCTGCTGGAGGATTTATATTATTACACCTTCACACTGTATGATGGCTCCCTCTGCTGGAGGATTTATATTATTACACCTCCATACTGTATGATGGCGCCACCGGCTGGAGGATTTATATTATTACACCTCCATACTGTATAATGGCATCCCCAGCTGGAGGATTTATAATATTACACCTCCTTCCTGTATAATGGCACCACCTGCTGGAGGATTTATATTATTTAACCTCCATACTGTATGATGGCACCCCCGGCTGGAGGATTTATATTTTTACACCTCCATACTGTATGATGGGTCCACCTGCTGGAGGATTTATATCATTACACCTCCATACTGTATGATGGCTCCCCCTGCTGGATGATCTATATTATTACACCTCCATACTGTATGATCGCGCCACCTGCTGGAGGATTTATATTATTACACCTCCATAATGTATGATGCTGCCACCTGCTGGAGGATTTATATTATTTAACCTCCATAATGTATGATGCTGCCACCTGCTGGAGGATTTATATTATTTAACCTCCATACTGTATGATGGTGCCTTCTGCTGGAGGATTTATATTATTACATCTCCATACTGTATGATGTCTCCCGCTGCTGGAGGATTTATATTATTACACTTCCATACTGTATGATGGCTCCCTCTCCTGGAGGATTTATATTATTTAACCTCCATGCTGTATGATGGGTCCACCTGCTGGAGGATTTATATTATTACACCTCTATACTGTATGATGGGTCCACCTCCTGGAGGATTTATATTATTACACCTCCATACTGTATGATGGTGCCACCTGCTGGAGGATTTATATTACTACACCTCCATAATGTATGACGGCGCCACCTGCTGGATGATTTATAATATTACACTTCCATACTGTATGATGGCGCCACCTGCTGCAGGATTTATATTATTTAATCTCCATACTGTATGATGGCTCCCCCTGCTGGAGGATTTATATTATTACACCTCCATACTGTATGATGGTGCCACCTGCTGGAGGATTTATATTACTACACCTCCATAATGTATGACGGCGCCACCTGCTGGATGATTTATATTATTACACTTCCATACTGTATGATGGTGCCACCATACTGTATGATGGCTCCCCCTGCTGGATGATCTATATTATTACACCTCCATACTGTATGATCGCGCCACCTGCTGGAGGATTTATATTATTACACCTCCATAATGTATGATGCTGCCACCTGCTGGAGGATTTATATTATTTAACCTCCATAATGTATGATGCTGCCACCTGCTGGAGGATTTATATTATTTAACCTCCATACTGTATGATGGTGCCTTCTGCTGGAGGATTTATATTATTACACCTCCATACTGTATGATGTCTCCTGCTGCTGGAGGATTTATATTAAAGAACCTCTATACTGTATGATGGCTCCCTCTGCTGGAGGATTTATATTATTTAACCTCCATACTGTATGATGGCGCCACCTGCTGGAGGATTTATATTATTACACTTCCATACTGTATGATGGCTCCCTCTCCTGGAGGATTTATATTATTTAACCTCCATGCTGTATGATGGGTCCACCTGCTGGAGGATTTATATTATTACACCTCTATAAAGTATGATAGATCCACCTCCTGGAGGATTTATATTATTACACCTCCATACTGTATGATGGTGCCACCTGCTGGAGGATTATATTACTACACCTCCATAATGTATGACGGCGCCACCTGCTGGGTGATTTATAATATTACACTTCCATACTGTATGATGGCGCCACCTGCTGCAGGATTTATATTATTTAATCTCCATACTGTATGATGGCTCCCCCTGCTGGAGGATTTATATTATTACACCTCCATACTGTATGATGGTGCCACCTGCTGGAGGATTTATATTACTACACCTCCATAATGTATGACGGCGCCACCTGCTTGATGATTTATATTATTACACTTCCATACTGTATGATGGTGCCACCTGCTGGAGGATTTATATTATTACACCTCCATACTGTATGATGGCGCCACCTGCTGAAGAATTTATATTATTACACCTCCATACTGTATGATGGCGCCACCTGCTGGAGGATTTATATTATTACACCTCCATACTGTATAATGGCACCACCTGCTGGAGGATTTATATTATTACACCTCCATACTGTATAATGTGTCCAAATGCTGGAGGATTTATATCATTACACCTCCATACTGTATGATTGCTCCCCCTGCTGGATGATTTAAATTATTACACCTCCATACTGTATGATGGCGCCACCTGCTGGAGGATTTATATTATTTAACCTCCATACTGTATGATGGCGCCACCTGCTGCAGGATTTATATTATAACACCTCCATACTGTATGATGGTTCCCCCTGCTGTAGGATTTATATTATTACACCTCCATACTGTATGATGGCTCCCTCTGCTGGAGGATTTATATTATTTAACCTCCATACTGTATGATGGTGCCACCTGATGGATGATTTATATTATTACACCTCCATACTGTATGATGGCTCCCTCTGCTGGAGGATTTATATTATTTAACCTCCATACTGTATGATGGTGCCACCTGATGGATGATTTATATTATTACACCTCCTTACTGTATGATGGCGCCACCTGCTGGAGGATTTATATTATTTAACCTCCATGCTGTATGATGGCGCCACCTGCTGGAGGATTTATATTATTACACCTCCATACTGTATGATGGGTCCCCCTGCTAGAGGATTTATATTATTACACCTCCATACTGTATGATGGCTCCCTCTGCTGGAGGATTTATATTATTTAACCTCCATACTGTATGATTGTGCCACCTGATGGAGGATTTATATTTTTACACCTCCATACTGTATGATAGTGCCACCTGCTGGAGGATTTATATTATTACACCTCCATACTGTATGATGGTGCCACCTGCTGGAGGATTTATATTACTAGACCTCCATAATGTATGACGGCGCCACCTGCTGGATGATTTATATTATTACACTTCCATACTGTATGATGGCTCCCTCTGCTGGAGGATTTATATTATTACACCTCCATACTGTATGATGGCTCCACCTGCTGGAGAATTTATATTATTAAACCTCTATACTGTATGATGGCTCCCTCTGCTGGAGGATTTATATTATTACACCTCTATACTGTATGATGGCGCCACCTACTGGAGGATTTATATTATTACACCTTCATACTGTAAGATGGCGCCACCTGCTGGAGAATTTACATTATTACACCTCCATACTGTATGATGGCTCCCCCTGCTGGAGGATTTATATTATTACACCTCCATACTGTATGATGGCTCCACCTGCTGGAGAATTTATATTATTAAACCTCTATACTGTATGATGGATCCCTCTGCTGGAGGATTTATATTATTACACCTCTATACTGTATGATGGCGCCACCTGCTGGAGGATTTATATTATTTAAACTCCATACTGTATGATGGCGCCACCTGCTGGAGGATTTATATTATTACACTTCCATACTGTGTGATGGCTCCCTCTGCTGGAGGATTTATATCATTTAACCTCCATACTTTATGATGGCGCCACCTGCTGGAGGATTTATATTATTACACTTCCATACTGTATGATGGCTCCCTCTGCTGGATGATTTATATTATTTAACCTCCATACTGTATGATGTCACCCCCTGCTGGAGGATTTATATTATTACACCTCCAAACTGTATGATGGCGCCACTGGCTGGAGGATTTATATTATTACACCTCCTTACTGTATAATGGCACCACCTGCTGGAGGGTTTATATTATTAAACCTCCATACTGTATGATGGAGCCACCTGCTGGAGGATTTATATTTTTTAACCTCCATACTGTATGATGGCACCCCCGGCTGGAGGATTTATATTTTTACACCTCCATACTGTATGATAGGTCCACCTGCTGGAGGATTTATATCATTACACCTCCATACAGTATGATGGCTCCCCCTGCTGGATGATCTATATTATTACACCTCCATACTGTATGCTCGCGCCACCTGCTGGAGGATTTATATTATTTAACCTCCATAATGTATGATGCTGCCACCTGCTGGAGGATTTATATTATTTAACCTCCATACTGTATGATGGTGCCTTCTGCTGGAGGATTTATATTATTACACCTCCATACTGTATGATGTCTCCCGCTGCTGGAGGATTTATATTAATAAACCTCTATACTGTATGATGGCTCCCTCTGCTGGAGGATTTATATTATTTAACCTCCATACTGTATGATGGCGCCACCTCCTGGAGGATTTATATTATTACACTTCCATACTGTATGATGGCTCCCTCTCCTGGAGGATTTATATTATTTAACCTCCATGCTGTATGATGGGTCCACCTGCTGGAGGATTTATATTATTCCACCTCTATACTGTATGATGGGTCCACCTCCTGGAGGATTTATATTATTACACCTCCATACTGTATAATGGTGCCACCTGCTGGAGGATTTATATTACTACACCTCCATAATGTATGACGGCGCCACCTGCTGGATGATTTATAATATTACACTTCCATACTGTATGATGGCGCCACCTGCTGCAGGATTTATATTATTTAATCTCCATACTGTATGATGGCGCCCCCTGCTGGAGGATTTATATTATTACACCTCCATACTGTATGATGGTGCCACCTGCTGGAGGATTTATATTACTACACCTCCATAATGTATGACGGCGCCACCTGCTGGATGATTTATATTATTACACTTCCATACTGTATGATGGTGCCACCTGCTGGAGGATTTATATTATTACACCTCCATACTGTATGATGGCGCCACCTGCTGAGGAATTTATATTATTACACCTCCATACTGTATGATGGCGCCACCTGCTGGAGGATTTATATTATTACACCTCCATACTGTATGATGTGTCCAAATGCTGGAGGATTTATATCATTACGACTCCATACTGTATGATGGCTCCCCCTGCTGGATGATTTAAATTATTACACCTCCATACTGTATGATGGCGCCACCTGCTGGATGATTTATATTATTTAACCTCCATACTGTATGATGGCGCCACCTGCTGGAGGATTTATATTATTACACCTCCATACTGTATGATGGGTCCCCCTGCTGTAGGATTTATATTATTACACCTCCATACTGTATGATGGCTCCCTCTGCTGGAGGATTTATATTATTTAACCTCCATACTGTATGATGGTGCCACCTGATGGATGATTTATATTATTACACCTCCTTACTGTATGATGGCGCCACCTGCTGGAGGATTTATATTATTTAACCTCCATACTGTATGATGGCGCCACCTGCTGGAGGATTTATATTATTACACCTCCATACTGTATGATGGGTCCCCCTGCTAGAGGATTTATATTATTACACCTCCATACTGTATGATGGCTCGCTCTGCTGGAGGATTTATATTATTACACCTCTATACTGTATGATGGCGCCACCTGCTGGAGGATTTATATTATTTAACCTCCATACTGTATGATGGCGCCACCTGCTGGAGGATTTATATTATTACACTTCCATACTGTGTGATGGCTCCCTCTGCTGGAGGATTTATATTATTTAACCTCCATACTTTATGATGGCGCCACCTGCTGGAGGATTTAGATTATTACACTTCCATACTGTATGATGGCTCCCTCTGCTGGAGGATTTATATTATTTAACCTCCATACTGTATGATGTCACCCCCTTCTGGAGGATTTATATTATTACACCTCCATACTGTATGATGGCGCCACCGGCTGGAGGATTTATATTATTACACCTCCATACTGTATAATGGCAACCCCTGCTGGAGGATTTATATTCCTACACCTCCATACTGTATAATAGCACCACCTGCTGGAGGATTTACATTATTAAACCTCCATACTGTATGATGGAGCCACCTGCTGGAGGATTTATATTATTTAACCTCCATACTGTATGATGGCACCCCCGGCTGGAGGATTTATATTTTTACACCTCCATACTGTATGATGGGTCCACCTGCTGGAGGATTTATATCATTACACCTCCATACTGTATGATGGCTCCCCCTGCTGGATGATCTATATTATTACACCTCCATACTGTATGATGGCGCCACCTGCTGGAGGATTTATATTATTACACCTCCATAATGTATGATGCTGCCACCTGCTGGAGGATTTATATTATTTAACCTCCATAATGTATGATGCTGCCACCTGCTGGAGGATTTATATTATTTAACCTCCATACTGTATGATGGTGCCTTCTGCTGGAGGATTTATATTATTACACCTCCATACTGTATAATGTCTCCCGCTGCTGGAGGATTTATATTATTAAACCTCTATACTGTATGATGGCTCCCTCTGCTGGAGGATTTATATTATTTAACCTCCATACTATATGATGGCGCCACCTGCTGGAGGATTTATATTATTACACTTCCATCCTGTACGATGGCTCCCTCTCCTGGAGGATTTATATTATTTAGCCTCCATACTGTATGATGGCTCCCCCTGCTGGAGGATTTATATTATTACACCTCCATACTGTATGATGGGTCCCCCTGCTAGAGGATTTATATTATTACACCTCCATACTGTATAATGGCACCCCCAACTGGAGGATTTATATTATTACACCTCCTTACTGTATAATGGCACCACCTGCTGGAGGATTTATATTATTAAACCTCCATACTGTATGATGGAGCCACCTGCTGGAGGATTTATATTATTTAACCTCCATACTGTATGATGGCACCCCCGGCTGGAGGATTTATATTTTTACACCTCCATACTGTATGATGGGTCCACCTGCTGGAGGATTTATATCATTACACCTCCATACTGTATGATGGCTCCCCCTGCTGGATGATCTATATTATTACACCTCCATACTGTATGATCGCGCCACCTGCTGGAGGATTTATATTATTACACCTCCATAATGTATGATGCTGCCACCTGCTGGAGGATTTATATTATTTAACCTCCATAATGTATGATGCTGCCACCTGCTGGAGGATTTATATTATTTAACCTCCATACTGTATGATGGTGCCTTCTGCTGGAGGATTTATATTATTACACCTCCATACTGTATGATGTCTCCCGCTGCTGGAGGATTTATATTAATAAACCTCTATACTGTATGATGGCTCCCTCTGCTGGAGGATTTATATTATTTAACCTCCATACTGTATGATGGCTCCCTCTGCTGGAGGATTTATATTATTTAACCTCCATACTGTATGATGGCGCCACCTGCTGGAGGATTTATATTATTACACTTCCATACTGTATGATTGCTCCCTCTCCTGGAGGATTTATATTATTTAACCTCCATGCTGTATGATGGGTCCACCTGCTGGAGGATTTATATTATTACACCTCTATACTGTATGATAGATCCACCTCCTGGAGGATTTATATTATTACACCTCCATACTGTATGATGGTGCCACCTGCTGGAGGATTTATATTACTACACCTCCATAATGTATGACGGCGCCACCTGCTGGGTGATTTATAATATTACACTTCCATACTGTATGATGGCGCCACCTGCTGCAGGATTTATATTATTTAATCTCCATACTGTATGATGGCTCCCCCTGCTGGAGGATTTATATTATTACACCTCCATACTGTATGATGGTGCCACCTGCTGGAGGATTTATATTACTACACCTCCATAATGTATGACGGCGCCACCTGCTTGATGATTTATATTATTACACTTCCATACTGTATGATGGTGCCACCTGCTGGAGGATTTATATTATTACACCTCCATACTGTATGATGGCGCCACCTGCTGAAGAATTTATATTATTACACCTCCATACTGTATGATGGCGCCACCTGCTGGAGGATTTATATTATTACACCTCCATACTGTATAATGGCACCACCTGCTGGAGGATTTATATTATTACACCTCCATACTGTATAATGTGTCCAAATGCTGGAGGATTTATATCATTACACCTCCATACTGTATGATGGCTCCCCCTGCTGGATGATTTAAATTATTACACCTCCATACTGTATGATGGCGCCACCTGCTGGAGGATTTATATTATTTAACCTCCATACTGTATGATGGCGCCACCTGCTGCAGGATTTATATTATAACACCTCCATACTGTATGATGGTGCCACCTGCTGGAGGATTTATATTATTACACCTCCATACTGTATGATGGCGCCACCTGCTGAAGAATTTATATTATTACACCTCCATACTGTATGATGGCGCCACCTGCTGGAGGATTTATATTATTACACCTCCATACTGTATAATGGCACCACCTGCTGGAGGATTTATATTATTTAACCTCCATACTTTATGATGGCGCCACCTGCTGCAGGATTTATATTATAACACCTCCATACTGTATGATGGTTCCCCCTGCTGGAGGATTTATATTATTTAACCTCCATACTTTATGATGGCGCCACCTGCTGCAGGATTTATATTATTACACCTCCATACTGTATGATGGCTCCCTCTGCTGGAGGATTTATATTATTTAACCTCCATACTGTATGATGGTGCCACCTGATGGATGATTTATATTATTACACCTCCATACTGTATGATGGCTCCCTCTGCTGGAGGATTTATATTATTTAACCTCCATACTGTATGATGGTGCCACCTGATGGATGATTTATATTATTACACCTCCTTACTGTATGATGGCGCCACCTGCTGGAGGATTTATATTATTTAACCTCCATACTGTATGATGGCGCCACCTGCTGGAGAATTTATATTATTACACCTCCATACTGTATGATGGGTCCCCCTGCTAGAGGATTTATATTATTACACCTCCATACTGTATGATGGCTCCCTCTGCTGGAGGATTTATATTATTTAACCTCCATACTGTATGATGGTGCCACCTGATGGAGGATTTATATTTTTACACCTCCATACTGTATGATGGTGCCACCTGCTGGAGGATTTATATTATTACACCTCCATACTGTATGATGGTGCCACCTGCTGGAGGATTTATATTACTACACCTCCATAATGTATGACGGCGCCACCTGCTGGATGATTTATATTATTACACTTCCATACTGTATGATGGCTCCCTCTGCTGGAGGATTTATATTATTACACCTCTATACTGTATGATGGCGCCACCTACTGGAGGATTTATATTATTACACCTTCATACTGTAAGATGGCGCCACCTGCTGGAGAATTTATATTATTACACCTCCATACTGTATGATGGCTCCCCCTGCTGGATGATTTATATTATTACACCTCCATACTGTATGATGGCTCCACCTGCTGGAGAATTTATATTATTAAACCTCTATACTGTATGATGGATCCCTCTGCTGGAGGATTTATATTATTACACCTCTATACTGTATGATGGCGCCACCTGCTGGAGGATTTATATTATTTAAACTCCATACTGTATGATGGCGCCACCTGCTGGAGGATTTATATTATTACACTTCCATACTGTATGATGGCTCCCTCTGCTGGATGATTTATATTATTTAACCTCCATACTGTATGATGTCACCCCCTGCTGGAGGATTTATATTATTACACCTCCATACTGTATGATGGCGCCACCGGCTGGAGGATTTATATTATTACACCTCCATACTGTATAATGGCACCCCCAGCTGGATGATTTATATTATTACACCTCCTTACTGTATAATGGCACCACCTGCTGGAGGGTTTATATTATTAAACCTCCATACTGTATGATGGAGCCACCTGCTGGAGGATTTATATTTTTTAACCTCCATACTGTATGATGGCACCCCAGGCTGGAGGATTTATATTTTTACACCTCCATACTGTATGATGGGTCCACCTGCTGGAGGATTTATATCATTACACCTCCATACTGTATGATGGCTCCCCCTGCTGGATGATCTATATTATTACACCTCCATACTGTATGATCGCGCCACCTGCTGGAGGATTTATATTATTACACCTCCATAATGTATGATGCTGCCACCTGCTGGAGGATTTATATTATTTAACCTCCATAATGTATGATGCTGCCACCTGCTGGAGGATTTATATTATTTAACCTCCATACTGTATGATGGTGCCTTCTGCTGGAGGATTTTTATTATTACACCTCCATACTGTATGATGTCTCCCGCTGCTGGAGGATTTATATTAATAAACCTCCATACTGTATGATGGCGCCACCTGCTGGAGGATTTATATTATTACACTTCCATACTGTATGATGGCTCCCTCTCCTGGAGGATTTATATTATTTAACCTCCATACTGTATGATGGGTCCCCCTGCTAGAGGATTTATATTATTACACTTCCATACTGTATGATGGCTCCCTCTGCTGGAGGATTTATATTATTACACCTCCATACTGTATGATGGTGCCACCTGATGGAGGATTTATATTTTTACACCTCCATACTGTATGATGGTGCCACCTGCTGGAGGATTTATATTATTACACCTCCATACTGTATGATGGTGCCACCTGCTGGAGGATTTATATTACTACACCTCCATAATGTATGACGGCGCCACCTGCTGGATGATTTATATTATTACACTTCCATACTGTATGATGGCTCCCTCTGCTGGAGGATTTATATTATTACACCTCCATACTGTATGATGGCTCCACCTGCTGGAGAATTTATATTATTAAACCTCTATACTGTATGATGGCTCCCTCTGCTGGAGGATTTATATTATTACACCTCTATACTGTATGATGGCGCCACCTGCTGGAGGATTTATATTATTTAAACTCCATACTGTATGGTGGCGCCACCTGCTGGAGGATTTATATTATTACACTTCCATACTGTGTGATGGCTCCCTCTGCTGGAGGATTTATATCATTTAACCTCCATACTTTATGATGGCGCCACCTGCTGGAGGATTTATATTATTACACTTCTATACTGTATGATGGCTCCCTCTGCTGGATGATTTATATTATTTAACCTCCATACTGTATGATGTCACCCCCTGCTGGAGGATTTATATTATTACACCTCCATACTGTATGATGGCGCCACCGGCTGGAGGATTTATATTATTACATCTCCATACTGTATAATGGCACCCCCAGCTGGAGGATTTATATTATTACACCTCCTTACTGTATAATGGCACCACCTGCTGGAGGGTTTATATTATTAAAACTCCATACTGTATGATGGAGCCACCTGCTGGAGGATTTATATTTTTTAACCTCCATACTGTATGATGGCACCCCCGGCTGGAGGATTTAAATTTTTACACCTCCATACTGTATGATGGGTCCACCTGCTGGAGGATTTATATCATTACACCTCCATACTGTATGATGGCTCCCCCTGCTGGATGATCTATATTATTACACCTCCATACTGTATGATGCTGCCACCTGCTGGAGGATTTATATTATTACACCTCCATAATGTATGATGCTGCCACCTGCTGGAGGATTTATATTATTTAACCTCCATAATGTATGATGCTGCCACCTGCTGGAGGATTTATATTATTTAACCTCCATACTGTATGATGGTGCCTTCTGCTGGAGGATTTATATTATTACACCTCCATACTGTATGATGTCTCCCGCTGCTGGAGGATTTATATTAATAAACCTCTATACTGTATGATGGCTCCCTCTGCTGGAGGATTTATATTATTTAACCTCCATACTGTATGATGGCGCCACCTCCTGGAGGATTTATATTATTACACTTCCATACTGTATGATGGCTCCCTCTCCTGGACGATTTATATTATTTAACCTCCATGCTGTATGATGGGTCCACCTGCTGGAGGATTTATATTATTCCACCTCTATACTGTATGATGGGTCCACCTCCTGGAGGATTTATATTATTACACCTCCATACTGTATGATGGTGCCACCTGCTGGAGGATTTATATTACTACACCTCCATAATGTATGACGGCGCCACCTGCTGGATGATTTATAATATTACACTTCCATACTGTATGATGGCGCCACCTGCTGCAGGATTTATATTATTTAATCTCCATACTGTATGATGGCTCCCCCTGCTGGAGGATTTATATTATTACACCTCCATACTGTATGATGGTGCCACCTGCTGGAGGATTTATATTACTACACCTCCATAATGTATGACGACGCCACCTGCTGGATGATTTATATTATTACACTTCCATACTGTATGATGGTGCCACCTGCTGGAGGATTTATATTATTACACCTCCATACTGTATGATGGCGCCACCTGCTGAAGAATTTATATTATTACACCTCCATACTGTATGATGGCGCCCCCTGCTGGAGGATTTATATTATTACACCTCCATACTGTATAATGGCACCACCTGCTGGAGGATTTATATTATTACACCTACATACTGTATGATGTGTCCAAATGCTGGAGGATTTATATCATTACACCTCCATACTGTATGATGGCTCCCCCTGCTGGATTATTTAAATTATTACACCTCCATACTGTATGATGGCGCCACCTGCTGGAGGATTTATATTATGTAACCTCCATACTGTATGATGGCGCCACCTGCTGGAGGATTTATATTATTACACCTCCATACTGTATGATGGGTCCCCCTGCTGTAGGATTTATATTATTATACCTCCATACTGTATGATGGCTCTCTCTGCTGGAGGATTTATATTATTTAATCTCCATACTGTATGATGGTGCCACCTGATGGATGATTTATATTATTACACCTCCTTACTGTATGATGGCGCCACCTGCTGGAGGATTTATATTATTTAACCTCCATACTGTATGATGGCGCCACCTGCTGGAGGATTTATATTATTACACCTCCATACTGTATGATGGGTCCCCCTGCTTGAGGATTTATATTATTACACCTCCATACTGTATGATGGCTCCCTCTGCTGGAGGATTTATATTATTTAACCTCCATACTGTATGATGGTGCCACCTGATGGAGGATTTATATTGTTACACCTCCATACTGTATGATGGTGCCACCTGCTGGAGGATTTATATTATTACACCTCCATACTGTATGACGGCGCAACCTGCTGGAGGATTTATATTATTACACCTCTATACTGTATGATGGCGCCACCTGCTGGAGGATTTATATTATTACACCTCCATACTGTATGATGGCGCCACCTGATGGAGAATTTATATTATTACACCTCCATACTGTATGATGGCTCGCTCTGCTGCAGGATTTATATTATTACACCTCTATACTGTATGATGGCGCCACCTGCTGGAGGATTTATATTATTTAACCTCCATACTGTATGATGGTGCCACCTGCTGGAGGATTTATATTATTACACTTCCATACTGTGTGATGGCTCCCTCTGCTGGAGGATTTATATTATTTAACCTCCATACTTTATGATGGCGCCACCTGCTGGAGGATTTAGATTATTACACTTCCATACTGTATGATGGCTCCCTCTGCTGGAGGATTTATATTATTTAACCTCCATACTGTATGATGTCACCCCCTGCTGGAGGATTTATATTATTACACCTCCATACTGTATGATGGCGCCACCGGCTGGAGGATTTATATTATTACACCTCCATACTGTATAATGGCACCCCCTGCTGGAGGATTTATATTCCTACACCTCCATACTGTATAATAGCACCACCTGCTGGAGGATTTACATTATTAAACCTCCATACTGTATGATGGAGCCACCTGCTGGAGGATTTATATTATTTAACCTCCATACTGTATGATGGCACCCCCGGCTGGAGGATTTATATTTTTACACCTCCATACTGTATGATGGGTCCACCTGCTGGAGGATTTATATCATTACACCTCCATACTGTATGATGGCTCCCCCTGCTGGATGATTTATATTATTACACCTCCATACTGTATGATGGCGCCACCTGCTGGAGGATTTATATTATTACACCTCCATAATGTATGATGCTGCCACCTGCTGGAGGATTTATATTATTTAACCTCCATAATGTATGATGCTGCCACCTGCTGGAGGATTTATATTATTTAACCTCCATACTGTATGATGGTGCCTTCTGCTGGAGGATTTATATTATTACACCTCCATACTGTATAATGTCTCCCGCTGCTGGAGGATTTATATTATTAAACCTCTATACTGTATGATGGCTCCCTCTGCTGGAGGATTTATATTATTTAACCTCCATACTATATGATGGCGCCACCTGCTGGAGGATTTATATTATTACACTTCCATCCTGTACGATGGCTCCCTCTCCTGGAGGATTTATATTATTTAGCCTCCATACTGTATGATGGCTCCCCCTGCTGGAGGATTTATATTATTACACCTCCATACTGTATGATGGCTCCCTCTGCTGGAGGATTTATATTATTTAACCTCCATACTGTATGATGGCGCCACCTGTATGAGGATTTATATTACTACACCTCCATACTGTATGATGGCTCCCCTGCTGGAGGATTTATATTATTACACCTCCATATTGTATGATGGCTCCCCCTGCTGGAGGATTTATATTATTACACCTGCATACTTTATGATTGAGCCACCTGTTGGAGGATTTATATTTTTACACCTCCATACTGTATGATGGTGCCACCTGCTGGAGGATTTATATTACTACACCTCCATAATGTATGACGGCGCCACCTGCTGGAGGATTTATATTATTACACTTCCATACTGTATGATGGCTCCCTCTGCTGGAGGATTTATATTATTACACCTCCATACTGTATGATGGCTCCACCTGCTGGAGAATTTATATTATTAAACCTCTATACTGTATGATGGCTCCCTCTGCTGGAGGATTTATATTATTACACCTCTATACTGTATGATGGCGCCACCTACTGGAGGATTTATATTATTACACCTTCATACTGTATGATGGCGCCACCTGCTGGAGAATTTATATTATTACACCTCCATACTGTAAGATGGCTCCCCCTGCTGGAGGATTTATATTATTACACCTCCATACTGTATGATGGCTCCACCTGCTGGAGAATTTATATTATTAAACCTCTATACTGTATGATGGATCCCTCTGCTGGAGGATTTATATTATTACACCTCTATACTGTATGATGGCGCCACCTGCTGGAGGATTTATATTATTTAAACTCCATACTGTATGATGGCGCCACCTGCTGGAGGATTTATATTATTACACTTCCATACTGTATGATGGCTCCCTCTGCTGGAGGATTTATTTCATTTAACCTCCATACTGTATGATGTCACCCCCTGCTGGAGGATTTATATTATTACACATCCATACTGTATGATGGCGCCACCGGCTGGAGGATTTATATTATTACACCTCCATACTGTATAATGGCACCCCCAGCTGGAGGATTTATATTATTACACCTCCTTACTGTATAATGGCACCACCTGCTGGAGGATTTATATTATTAAACCTCCATACTGTATGATGGAGCCACCTGCTGGAGGATTTATATTATTTAACCTCCATACTGTATGATGGCACCCCCGGCTGGAGGATTTATATTTTTACACCTCCATACTGTATGATGGGTCCACCTGCTGGAGGATTTATATCATTACACCTCCATACTGTATGATGGCTCCCCCTGCTGGATGATGTATATTATTACACCTCCATACTGTATGATCGCGCCACCTGCTGGAGGATTTATATTATTTAACCTCCATACTGTATGATGTCTCCCGCTGCTGGAGGATTTATATTAATAAACCTCTATACTGTATGATGGCTCCCTCTGCTGGAGGATTTATATTATTTAACCTCCATACTGTATGATGGCGCCACCTGCTGGAGGATTTATATTATTACACTTCCATACTGTATGATGGCTCCCTCTCCTGGAGGATTTATATTTTTTAACCTCCATGCTGTATGATGGGTCCACCTGCTGGAGGATTTATATTATTACACCTCTATACTGTATGATGGGTCCACCTCCTGGAGGATTTATATTATTACACCTCCATACTGTATGATGGTGCCACCTGCTGGAGGATTTATATTACTACACCTCCATAATGTATGACGGCGCCACCTGCTGGATGATTTATAATATTTCACTTCCATACTGTATGATGGCGCCACCTGCTGCAGGATTTATATTATTTAATCTCCATACTGTATAATGGCTCCCCCTGCTGGAGGATTTATATTATTACACCTCCATACTGTATGATGGTGCCACCTGCTGGAGGATTTATATTACTACACCTCCATAATGTATGACGGCGCCACCTGCTGGATGATTTATAATATTACACTTCCATACTGTATGATGGCGCCACCTGCTGCAGGATTTATATTATTTAATCTCCATACTGTATGATGGCTCCCCCTGCTGGATGATTTAAATTATTACACCTCCATACTGTATGATGGCGCCACCTGCTGGAGGATTTATATTATTTAACCTCCATACTGTATGATGGCGCCACCTGCTGGAGGATTTATATTATTACACCTCCATACTGTATGATGGTTCCCCCTGCTGTAGGAATTATATTATTACACCTCCATACTGTATGATGGCTCCCTCTGCTGGAGGATTTATATTATTTAACCTCCATACTGTATGATGGTGCCACCTGCTGGAGGATTTATATTACTACACCTCCATAATGTATGACGGCGCCACCTGCTGGATGATTTATATTATTACACTTCCATACTGTATGATGGTGCCACCTGCTGGAGGATTTATATTATTACACCTCCATACTGTATGATGGCGCCACCTGCTGAAGAATTTATATTATTACACCTCCATACTGTATGATGGCGCCACCTGCTGGAGGATTTATATTATTACACCTCCATACTGTATAATGGCACCACCTGCTGGAGGATTTATATTATTACACCTCCATACTGTATGATGTGTCCAAATGCTGGAGGATTTATATCATTACACCTCCATACTGTATGATGGCTCCCCCAGCTGGATGATTTAAATTATTACACCTCCATACTGTATGATGGCGCCACCTGCTGGAGGATTTATATTATTTAACCTCCATACTGTATGATGGCGCCACCTGCAGGAGGATTTATATTATTACACCTCCATACTGTATGATGGGTCCCCCTGCTGTAGGATTTATATTATTACACCTCCATACTGTATGATGGCTCCCTCTGCTGGAGGATTTATATTATTTAACCTCCATACTGTATGATGGTGCCACCTGATGGATGATTTATATTATTAAACCTCCTTACTGTATGATGGCGCCACCTGCTGGAGGATTTATATTATTTAACCTCCATACTGTATGATGGCGCCACCTGCTGGAGGATTTATATTATTACACCTCCATACTGTACGATGGGTCCCCCTGCTAGAGGATTTATATTATTACACCTCCATACTGTATGATGGCTCCCTCTGCTGGAGGATTTATATTATTTAACCTCCATACTGTATGATGGCGCCACCTGCTGGAGGATTTATATTATTACACCTCCATACTGTATGACGGCGCAACCTGCTGGAGGATTTATATTATTACACCTCCATACTGTATGACGACGCCACCTGCTGGAGAATTTATATTATTACACCTCCATACTGTATGATGGCTCCCCCTGCTGGAGGATTTATATTATTACACCTCCATACTGTATGATTGCGCCACCTGCTGGAGAATTTATATTATTACACCTCCATACTGTATGATGGCTCGCTCTGCTGCAGGATTTATATTATTACACCTCTATACTGTATGATGGCGCCACCTGCTGGAGGATTTATATTATTACACCTCCATACTGTATGATTGCGCCACCTGCTGGAGAATTTATATTATTACACCTCCATACTGTATGATGGCTCGCTCTGCTGCAGGATTTATATTATTACACCTCTATACTGTATGATGGCGCCACCTGCTGGAGGATTTATATTATTACACCTCCATACTGTATGATTGCGCCACCTGCTGGAGAATTTATATTATTACACCTCCATACTGTATGATGGCTCGCTCTGCTGCAGGATTTATATTATTACACCTCTATACTGTATGATGGCGCCACCTGCTGGAGGATTTATATTATTTAACCTCCATACTGTATGATGGCGCCACCTGCTGGAGGATTTATATTATCACACTTCCATACTGTGTGATGGCTCCCTCTGCTGGAGGATTTATATTATTTAACCTCCATACTTTATGATGGCGCCACCTGCTGGAGGATTTAGATTATTACACTTCCATACTGTATGATGGCTCCCCCTGCTGGAGGATTTATATTATTACACCTCCATACTGTATGATGGCGCCACCGGCTGGAGGATTTATATTATTACACCTCCATACTGTATAATGGCACCCCCTGCTGGAGGATTTATATTCCTACACCTCCATACTGTATAATAGCACCACCTGCTGGAGGATTTACATTATTAAACCTCCATACTGTATGATGGAGCCACCTGCTGGAGGATTTATATTATTTAACCTCCATACTGTATGATGGCACCCCCGGCTGGAGGATTTATATTTTTACACCTCCATACTGTATGATGGGTCCACCTGCTGGAGGATTTATATCATTACACCTCCATACTGTATGATGGCTCCCCCTGCTGGATGATCTATATTATTACACCTCCATACTGTATGATGGCGCCACCTGCAGGAGGATTTATATTATTACACCTCCATAATGTATGATGCTGCCACCTGCTGGAGGATTTATATTATTACACTTCCATACTGTATGATGGCTCCCTCTGCTGGATGATTTATATTATTTAACCTCCATACTGTATGATGTCACCCCCTGCTGGAGGATTTATATTATTACACCTCCAAACTGTATGATGGCGCCACTGGCTGGAGGATTTATATTATTACACCTCCTTACTGTATAATGGCACCACCTGCTGGAGGGTTTATATTATTAAACCTCCATACTGTATGATGGAGCCACCTGCTGGAGGATTTATATTTTTTAACCTCCATACTGTATGATGGCACCCCCGGCTGGAGGATTTATATTTTTACACCTCCATACTGTATGATAGGTCCACCTGCTGGAGGATTTATATCATTACACCTCCATACAGTATGATGGCTCCCCCTGCTGGATGATCTATATTATTACACCTCCATACTGTATGCTCGCGCCACCTGCTGGAGGATTTATATTATTTAACCTCCATAATGTATGATGCTGCCACCTGCTGGAGGATTTATATTATTTAACCTCCATACTGTATGATGGTGCCTTCTGCTGGAGGATTTATATTATTACACCTCCATACTGTATGATGTCTCCCGCTGCTGGAGGATTTATATTAATAAACCTCTATACTGTATGATGGCTCCCTCTGCTGGAGGATTTATATTATTTAACCTCCATACTGTATGATGGCGCCACCTCCTGGAGGATTTATATTATTACACTTCCATACTGTATGATGGCTCCCTCTCCTGGAGGATTTATATTATTTAACCTCCATGCTGTATGATGGGTCCACCTGCTGGAGGATTTATATTATTCCACCTCTATACTGTATGATGGGTCCACCTCCTGGAGGATTTATATTATTACACCTCCATACTGTATAATGGTGCCACCTGCTGGAGGATTTATATTACTACACCTCCATAATGTATGACGGCGCCACCTGCTGGATGATTTATAATATTACACTTCCATACTGTATGATGGCGCCACCTGCTGCAGGATTTATATTATTTAATCTCCATACTGTATGATGGCGCCCCCTGCTGGAGGATTTATATTATTACACCTCCATACTGTATGATGGTGCCACCTGCTGGAGGATTTATATTACTACACCTCCATAATGTATGACGGCGCCACCTGCTGGATGATTTATATTATTACACTTCCATACTGTATGATGGTGCCACCTGCTGGAGGATTTATATTATTACACCTCCATACTGTATGATGGCGCCACCTGCTGAGGAATTTATATTATTACACCTCCATACTGTATGATGGCGCCACCTGCTGGAGGATTTATATTATTACACCTCCATACTGTATGATGTGTCCAAATGCTGGAGGATTTATATCATTACGACTCCATACTGTATGATGGCTCCCCCTGCTGGATGATTTAAATTATTACACCTCCATACTGTATGATGGCGCCACCTGCTGGATGATTTATATTATTTAACCTCCATACTGTATGATGGCGCCACCTGCTGGAGGATTTATATTATTACACCTCCATACTGTATGATGGGTCCCCCTGCTGTAGGATTTATATTATTACACCTCCATACTGTATGATGGCTCCCTCTGCTGGAGGATTTATATTATTTAACCTCCATACTGTATGATGGTGCCACCTGATGGATGATTTATATTATTACACCTCCTTACTGTATGATGGCGCCACCTGCTGGAGGATTTATATTATTTAACCTCCATACTGTATGATGGCGCCACCTGCTGGAGGATTTATATTATTACACCTCCATACTGTATGATGGGTCCCCCTGCTAGAGGATTTATATTATTACACCTCCATACTGTATGATGGCTCGCTCTGCTGGAGGATTTATATTATTACACCTCTATACTGTATGATGGCGCCACCTGCTGGAGGATTTATATTATTTAACCTCCATACTGTATGATGGCGCCACCTGCTGGAGGATTTATATTATTACACTTCCATACTGTGTGATGGCTCCCTCTGCTGGAGGATTTATATTATTTAACCTCCATACTTTATGATGGCGCCACCTGCTGGAGGATTTAGATTATTACACTTCCATACTGTATGATGGCTCCCTCTGCTGGAGGATTTATATTATTTAACCTCCATACTGTATGATGTCACCCCCTTCTGGAGGATTTATATTATTACACCTCCATACTGTATGATGGCGCCACCGGCTGGAGGATTTATATTATTACACCTCCATACTGTATAATGGCAACCCCTGCTGGAGGATTTATATTCCTACACCTCCATACTGTATAATAGCACCACCTGCTGGAGGATTTACATTATTAAACCTCCATACTGTATGATGGAGCCACCTGCTGGAGGATTTATATTATTTAACCTCCATACTGTATGATGGCACCCCCGGCTGGAGGATTTATATTTTTACACCTCCATACTGTATGATGGGTCCACCTGCTGGAGGATTTATATCATTACACCTCCATACTGTATGATGGCTCCCCCTGCTGGATGATCTATATTATTACACCTCCATACTGTATGATGGCGCCACCTGCTGGAGGATTTATATTATTACACCTCCATAATGTATGATGCTGCCACCTGCTGGAGGATTTATATTATTTAACCTCCATAATGTATGATGCTGCCACCTGCTGGAGGATTTATATTATTTAACCTCCATACTGTATGATGGTGCCTTCTGCTGGAGGATTTATATTATTACACCTCCATACTGTATAATGTCTCCCGCTGCTGGAGGATTTATATTATTAAACCTCTATACTGTATGATGGCTCCCTCTGCTGGAGGATTTATATTATTTAACCTCCATACTATATGATGGCGCCACCTGCTGGAGGATTTATATTATTACACTTCCATCCTGTACGATGGCTCCCTCTCCTGGAGGATTTATATTATTTAGCCTCCATACTGTATGATGGCTCCCCCTGCTGGAGGATTTATATTATTACACCTCCATACTGTATGATGGGTCCCCCTGCTAGAGGATTTATATTATTACACCTCCATACTGTATAATGGCACCCCCAACTGGAGGATTTATATTATTACACCTCCTTACTGTATAATGGCACCACCTGCTGGAGGATTTATATTATTAAACCTCCATACTGTATGATGGAGCCACCTGCTGGAGGATTTATATTATTTAACCTCCATACTGTATGATGGCACCCCCGGCTGGAGGATTTATATTTTTACACCTCCATACTGTATGATGGGTCCACCTGCTGGAGGATTTATATCATTACACCTCCATACTGTATGATGGCTCCCCCTGCTGGATGATCTATATTATTACACCTCCATACTGTATGATCGCGCCACCTGCTGGAGGATTTATATTATTACACCTCCATAATGTATGATGCTGCCACCTGCTGGAGGATTTATATTATTTAACCTCCATAATGTATGATGCTGCCACCTGCTGGAGGATTTATATTATTTAACCTCCATACTGTATGATGGTGCCTTCTGCTGGAGGATTTATATTATTACACCTCCATACTGTATGATGTCTCCCGCTGCTGGAGGATTTATATTAATAAACCTCTATACTGTATGATGGCTCCCTCTGCTGGAGGATTTATATTATTTAACCTCCATACTGTATGATGGCTCCCTCTGCTGGAGGATTTATATTATTTAACCTCCATACTGTATGATGGCGCCACCTGCTGGAGGATTTATATTATTACACTTCCATACTGTATGATTGCTCCCTCTCCTGGAGGATTTATATTATTTAACCTCCATGCTGTATGATGGGTCCACCTGCTGGAGGATTTATATTATTACACCTCTATACTGTATGATAGATCCACCTCCTGGAGGATTTATATTATTACACCTCCATACTGTATGATGGTGCCACCTGCTGGAGGATTTATATTACTACACCTCCATAATGTATGACGGCGCCACCTGCTGGGTGATTTATAATATTACACTTCCATACTGTATGATGGCGCCACCTGCTGCAGGATTTATATTATTTAATCTCCATACTGTATGATGGCTCCCCCTGCTGGAGGATTTATATTATTACACCTCCATACTGTATGATGGTGCCACCTGCTGGAGGATTTATATTACTACACCTCCATAATGTATGACGGCGCCACCTGCTTGATGATTTATATTATTACACTTCCATACTGTATGATGGTGCCACCTGCTGGAGGATTTATATTATTACACCTCCATACTGTATGATGGCGCCACCTGCTGAAGAATTTATATTATTACACCTCCATACTGTATGATGGCGCCACCTGCTGGAGGATTTATATTATTACACCTCCATACTGTATAATGGCACCACCTGCTGGAGGATTTATATTATTACACCTCCATACTGTATAATGTGTCCAAATGCTGGAGGATTTATATCATTACACCTCCATACTGTATGATGGCTCCCCCTGCTGGATGATTTAAATTATTACACCTCCATACTGTATGATGGCGCCACCTGCTGGAGGATTTATATTATTTAACCTCCATACTGTATGATGGCGCCACCTGCTGCAGGATTTATATTATAACACCTCCATACTGTATGATGGTGCCACCTGCTGGAGGATTTATATTATTACACCTCCATACTGTATGATGGCGCCACCTGCTGAAGAATTTATATTATTACACCTCCATACTGTATGATGGCGCCACCTGCTGGAGGATTTATATTATTACACCTCCATACTGTATAATGGCACCACCTGCTGGAGGATTTATATTATTTAACCTCCATACTTTATGATGGCGCCACCTGCTGCAGGATTTATATTATAACACCTCCATACTGTATGATGGTTCCCCCTGCTGGAGGATTTATATTATTTAACCTCCATACTTTATGATGGCGCCACCTGCTGCAGGATTTATATTATTACACCTCCATACTGTATGATGGCTCCCTCTGCTGGAGGATTTATATTATTTAACCTCCATACTGTATGATGGTGCCACCTGATGGATGATTTATATTATTACACCTCCATACTGTATGATGGCTCCCTCTGCTGGAGGATTTATATTATTTAACCTCCATACTGTATGATGGTGCCACCTGATGGATGATTTATATTATTACACCTCCTTACTGTATGATGGCGCCACCTGCTGGAGGATTTATATTATTTAACCTCCATACTGTATGATGGCGCCACCTGCTGGAGAATTTATATTATTACACCTCCATACTGTATGATGGGTCCCCCTGCTAGAGGATTTATATTATTACACCTCCATACTGTATGATGGCTCCCTCTGCTGGAGGATTTATATTATTTAACCTCCATACTGTATGATGGTGCCACCTGATGGAGGATTTATATTTTTACACCTCCATACTGTATGATGGTGCCACCTGCTGGAGGATTTATATTATTACACCTCCATACTGTATGATGGTGCCACCTGCTGGAGGATTTATATTACTACACCTCCATAATGTATGACGGCGCCACCTGCTGGATGATTTATATTATTACACTTCCATACTGTATGATGGCTCCCTCTGCTGGAGGATTTATATTATTACACCTCTATACTGTATGATGGCGCCACCTACTGGAGGATTTATATTATTACACCTTCATACTGTAAGATGGCGCCACCTGCTGGAGAATTTATATTATTACACCTCCATACTGTATGATGGCTCCCCCTGCTGGATGATTTATATTATTACACCTCCATACTGTATGATGGCTCCACCTGCTGGAGAATTTATATTATTAAACCTCTATACTGTATGATGGATCCCTCTGCTGGAGGATTTATATTATTACACCTCTATACTGTATGATGGCGCCACCTGCTGGAGGATTTATATTATTTAAACTCCATACTGTATGATGGCGCCACCTGCTGGAGGATTTATATTATTACACTTCCATACTGTATGATGGCTCCCTCTGCTGGATGATTTATATTATTTAACCTCCATACTGTATGATGTCACCCCCTGCTGGAGGATTTATATTATTACACCTCCATACTGTATGATGGCGCCACCGGCTGGAGGATTTATATTATTACACCTCCATACTGTATAATGGCACCCCCAGCTGGATGATTTATATTATTACACCTCCTTACTGTATAATGGCACCACCTGCTGGAGGGTTTATATTATTAAACCTCCATACTGTATGATGGAGCCACCTGCTGGAGGATTTATATTTTTTAACCTCCATACTGTATGATGGCACCCCAGGCTGGAGGATTTATATTTTTACACCTCCATACTGTATGATGGGTCCACCTGCTGGAGGATTTATATCATTACACCTCCATACTGTATGATGGCTCCCCCTGCTGGATGATCTATATTATTACACCTCCATACTGTATGATCGCGCCACCTGCTGGAGGATTTATATTATTACACCTCCATAATGTATGATGCTGCCACCTGCTGGAGGATTTATATTATTTAACCTCCATAATGTATGATGCTGCCACCTGCTGGAGGATTTATATTATTTAACCTCCATACTGTATGATGGTGCCTTCTGCTGGAGGATTTTTATTATTACACCTCCATACTGTATGATGTCTCCCGCTGCTGGAGGATTTATATTAATAAACCTCCATACTGTATGATGGCGCCACCTGCTGGAGGATTTATATTATTACACTTCCATACTGTATGATGGCTCCCTCTCCTGGAGGATTTATAATATTTAACCTCCATACTGTATGATGGGTCCCCCTGCTAGAGGATTTATATTATTACACTTCCATACTGTATGATGGCTCCCTCTGCTGGAGGATTTATATTATTACACCTCCATACTGTATGATGGTGCCACCTGATGGAGGATTTATATTTTTACACCTCCATACTGTATGATGGTGCCACCTGCTGGAGGATTTATATTATTACACCTCCATACTGTATGATGGTGCCACCTGCTGGAGGATTTATATTACTACACCTCCATAATGTATGACGGCGCCACCTGCTGGATGATTTATATTATTACACTTCCATACTGTATGATGGCTCCCTCTGCTGGAGGATTTATATTATTACACCTCCATACTGTATGATGGCTCCACCTGCTGGAGAATTTATATTATTAAACCTCTATACTGTATGATGGCTCCCTCTGCTGGAGGATTTATATTATTACACCTCTATACTGTATGATGGCGCCACCTGCTGGAGGATTTATATTATTTAAACTCCATACTGTATGGTGGCGCCACCTGCTGGAGGATTTATATTATTACACTTCCATACTGTGTGATGGCTCCCTCTGCTGGAGGATTTATATCATTTAACCTCCATACTTTATGATGGCGCCACCTGCTGGAGGATTTATATTATTACACTTCTATACTGTATGATGGCTCCCTCTGCTGGATGATTTATATTATTTAACCTCCATACTGTATGATGTCACCCCCTGCTGGAGGATTTATATTATTACACCTCCATACTGTATGATGGCGCCACCGGCTGGAGGATTTATATTATTACATCTCCATACTGTATAATGGCACCCCCAGCTGGAGGATTTATATTATTACACCTCCTTACTGTATAATGGCACCACCTGCTGGAGGGTTTATATTATTAAAACTCCATACTGTATGATGGAGCCACCTGCTGGAGGATTTATATTTTTTAACCTCCATACTGTATGATGGCACCCCCGGCTGGAGGATTTAAATTTTTACACCTCCATACTGTATGATGGGTCCACCTGCTGGAGGATTTATATCATTACACCTCCATACTGTATGATGGCTCCCCCTGCTGGATGATCTATATTATTACACCTCCATACTGTATGATCGCGCCACCTGCTGGAGGATTTATATTATTACACCTCCATAATGTATGATGCTGCCACCTGCTGGAGGATTTATATTATTTAACCTCCATAATGTATGATGCTGCCACCTGCTGGAGGATTTATATTATTTAACCTCCATACTGTATGATGGTGCCTTCTGCTGGAGGATTTATATTATTACACCTCCATACTGTATGATGTCTCCCGCTGCTGGAGGATTTATATTAATAAACCTCTATACTGTATGATGGCTCCCTCTGCTGGAGGATTTATATTATTTAACCTCCATACTGTATGATGGCGCCACCTCCTGGAGGATTTATATTATTACACTTCCATACTGTATGATGGCTCCCTCTCCTGGACGATTTATATTATTTAACCTCCATGCTGTATGATGGGTCCACCTGCTGGAGGATTTATATTATTCCACCTCTATACTGTATGATGGGTCCACCTCCTGGAGGATTTATATTATTACACCTCCATACTGTATGATGGTGCCACCTGCTGGAGGATTTATATTACTACACCTCCATAATGTATGACGGCGCCACCTGCTGGATGATTTATAATATTACACTTCCATACTGTATGATGGCGCCACCTGCTGCAGGATTTATATTATTTAATCTCCATACTGTATGATGGCTCCCCCTGCTGGAGGATTTATATTATTACACCTCCATACTGTATGATGGTGCCACCTGCTGGAGGATTTATATTACTACACCTCCATAATGTATGACGACGCCACCTGCTGGATGATTTATATTATTACACTTCCATACTGTATGATGGTGCCACCTGCTGGAGGATTTATATTATTACACCTCCATACTGTATGATGGCGCCACCTGCTGAAGAATTTATATTATTACACCTCCATACTGTATGATGGCGCCCCCTGCTGGAGGATTTATATTATTACACCTCCATACTGTATAATGGCACCACCTGCTGGAGGATTTATATTATTACACCTACATACTGTATGATGTGTCCAAATGCTGGAGGATTTATATCATTACACCTCCATACTGTATGATGGCTCCCCCTGCTGGATTATTTAAATTATTACACCTCCATACTGTATGATGGCGCCACCTGCTGGAGGATTTATATTATGTAACCTCCATACTGTATGATGGCGCCACCTGCTGGAGGATTTATATTATTACACCTCCATACTGTATGATGGGTCCCCCTGCTGTAGGATTTATATTATTATACCTCCATACTGTATGATGGCTCTCTCTGCTGGAGGATTTATATTATTTAATCTCCATACTGTATGATGGTGCCACCTGATGGATGATTTATATTATTACACCTCCTTACTGTATGATGGCGCCACCTGCTGGAGGATTTATATTATTTAACCTCCATACTGTATGATGGCGCCACCTGCTGGAGGATTTATATTATTACACCTCCATACTGTATGATGGGTCCCCCTGCTTGAGGATTTATATTATTACACCTCCATACTGTATGATGGCTCCCTCTGCTGGAGGATTTATATTATTTAACCTCCATACTGTATGATGGTGCCACCTGATGGAGGATTTATATTGTTACACCTCCATACTGTATGATGGTGCCACCTGCTGGAGGATTTATATTATTACACCTCCATACTGTATGACGGCGCAACCTGCTGGAGGATTTATATTATTACACCTCTATACTGTATGATGGCGCCACCTGCTGGAGGATTTATATTATTACACCTCCATACTGTATGATGGCGCCACCTGATGGAGAATTTATATTATTACACCTCCATACTGTATGATGGCTCGCTCTGCTGCAGGATTTATATTATTACACCTCTATACTGTATGATGGCGCCACCTGCTGGAGGATTTATATTATTTAACCTCCATACTGTATGATGGTGCCACCTGCTGGAGGATTTATATTATTACACTTCCATACTGTGTGATGGCTCCCTCTGCTGGAGGATTTATATTATTTAACCTCCATACTTTATGATGGCGCCACCTGCTGGAGGATTTAGATTATTACACTTCCATACTGTATGATGGCTCCCTCTGCTGGAGGATTTATATTATTTAACCTCCATACTGTATGATGTCACCCCCTGCTGGAGGATTTATATTATTACACCTCCATACTGTATGATGGCGCCACCGGCTGGAGGATTTATATTATTACACCTCCATACTGTATAATGGCACCCCCTGCTGGAGGATTTATATTCCTACACCTCCATACTGTATAATAGCACCACCTGCTGGAGGATTTACATTATTAAACCTCCATACTGTATGATGGAGCCACCTGCTGGAGGATTTATATTATTTAACCTCCATACTGTATGATGGCACCCCCGGCTGGAGGATTTATATTTTTACACCTCCATACTGTATGATGGGTCCACCTGCTGGAGGATTTATATCATTACACCTCCATACTGTATGATGGCTCCCCCTGCTGGATGATTTATATTATTACACCTCCATACTGTATGATGGCGCCACCTGCTGGAGGATTTATATTATTACACCTCCATAATGTATGATGCTGCCACCTGCTGGAGGATTTATATTATTTAACCTCCATAATGTATGATGCTGCCACCTGCTGGAGGATTTATATTATTTAACCTCCATACTGTATGATGGTGCCTTCTGCTGGAGGATTTATATTATTACACCTCCATACTGTATAATGTCTCCCGCTGCTGGAGGATTTATATTATTAAACCTCTATACTGTATGATGGCTCCCTCTGCTGGAGGATTTATATTATTTAACCTCCATACTATATGATGGCGCCACCTGCTGGAGGATTTATATTATTACACTTCCATCCTGTACGATGGCTCCCTCTCCTGAAGGATTTATATTATTTAGCCTCCATACTGTATGATGGCTCCCCCTGCTGGAGGATTTATATTATTACACCTCCATACTGTATGATGGCTCCCTCTGCTGGAGGATTTATATTATTTAACCTCCATACTGTATGATGGCGCCACCTGTATGAGGATTTATATTACTACACCTCCATACTGTATGATGGCTCCCCTGCTGGAGGATTTATATTATTACACCTCCATATTGTATGATGGCTCCCCCTGCTGGAGGATTTATATTATTACACCTGCATACTTTATGATTGAGCCACCTGTTGGAGGATTTATATTTTTACACCTCCATACTGTATGATGGTGCCACCTGCTGGAGGATTTATATTACTACACCTCCATAATGTATGACGGCGCCACCTGCTGGAGGATTTATATTATTACACTTCCATACTGTATGATGGCTCCCTCTGCTGGAGGATTTATATTATTACACCTCCATACTGTATGATGGCTCCACCTGCTGGAGAATTTATATTATTAAACCTCTATACTGTATGATGGCTCCCTCTGCTGGAGGATTTATATTATTACACCTCTATACTGTATGATGGCGCCACCTA
The DNA here is from genome assembly GCF_965119305.1 of Pelophylax lessonae. NCBI lineage: Eukaryota > Metazoa > Chordata > Amphibia > Anura > Ranidae > Pelophylax > Pelophylax lessonae. The sequence goes on from NC_138774.1 coordinate 301,507,954, forward strand.
CTGGAGGATTTATATTATTACACCTTCATACTGTATGATGGCGCCACCTGCTGGAGAATTTATATTATTACACCTCCATACTGTAAGATGGCTCCCCCTGCTGGAGGATTTATATTATTACACCTCCATACTGTATGATGGCTCCACCTGCTGGAGAATTTATATTATTAAACCTCTATACTGTATGATGGATCCCTCTGCTGGAGGATTTATATTATTACACCTCTATACTGTATGATGGCGCCACCTGCTGGAGGATTTATATTATTTAAACTCCATACTGTATGATGGCGCCACCTGCTGGAGGATTTATATTATTACACTTCCATACTGTATGATGGCTCCCTCTGCTGGAGGATTTATTTCATTTAACCTCCATACTGTATGATGTCACCCCCTGCTGGAGGATTTATATTATTACACATCCATACTGTATGATGGCGCCACCGGCTGGAGGATTTATATTATTACACCTCCTTACTGTATAATGGCACCACCTGCTGGAGGATTTATATTATTACACCTCCTTACTGTATAATGGCACCACCTGCTGGAGGATTTATATTATTAAACCTCCATACTGTATGATGGAGCCACCTGCTGGAGGATTTATATTATTTAACCTCCATACTGTATGATGGCACCCCCGGCTGGAGGATTTATATTTTTACACCTCCATACTGTATGATGGGTCCACCTGCTGGAGGATTTATATCATTACACCTCCATACTGTATGATGGCTCCCCCTGCTGGATGATGTATATTATTACACCTCCATACTGTATGATCGCGCCACCTGCTGGAGGATTTATATTATTTAACCTCCATACTGTATGATGTCTCCCGCTGCTGGAGGATTTATATTAATAAACCTCTATACTGTATGATGGCTCCCTCTGCTGGAGGATTTATATTATTTAACCTCCATACTGTATGATGGCGCCACCTGCTGGAGGATTTATATTATTACACTTCCATACTGTATGATGGCTCCCTCTCCTGGAGGATTTATATTTTTTAACCTCCATGCTGTATGATGGGTCCACCTGCTGGAGGATTTATATTATTACACCTCTATACTGTATGATGGGTCCACCTCCTGGAGGATTTATATTATTACACCTCCATACTGTATGATGGTGCCACCTGCTGGAGGATTTATATTACTACACCTCCATAATGTATGACGGCGCCACCTGCTGGATGATTTATAATATTTCACTTCCATACTGTATGATGGCGCCACCTGCTGCAGGATTTATATTATTTAATCTCCATACTGTATAATGGCTCCCCCTGCTGGAGGATTTATATTATTACACCTCCATACTGTATGATGGTGCCACCTGCTGGAGGATTTATATTACTACACCTCCATAATGTATGACGGCGCCACCTGCTGGATGATTTATAATATTACACTTCCATACTGTATGATGGCGCCACCTGCTGCAGGATTTATATTATTTAATCTCCATACTGTATGATGGCTCCCCCTGCTGGATGATTTAAATTATTACACCTCCATACTGTATGATGGCGCCACCTGCTGGAGGATTTATATTATTTAACCTCCATACTGTATGATGGCGCCACCTGCTGGAGGATTTATATTATTACACCTCCATACTGTATGATGGTTCCCCCTGCTGTAGGAATTATATTATTACACCTCCATACTGTATGATGGCTCCCTCTGCTGGAGGATTTATATTATTTAACCTCCATACTGTATGATGGTGCCACCTGCTGGAGGATTTATATTACTACACCTCCATAATGTATGACGGCGCCACCTGCTGGATGATTTATATTATTACACTTCCATACTGTATGATGGTGCCACCTGCTGGAGGATTTATATTATTACACCTCCATACTGTATGATGGCGCCACCTGCTGAAGAATTTATATTATTACACCTCCATACTGTATGATGGCGCCACCTGCTGGAGGATTTATATTATTACACCTCCATACTGTATAATGGCACCACCTGCTGGAGGATTTATATTATTACACCTCCATACTGTATGATGTGTCCAAATGCTGGAGGATTTATATCATTACACCTCCATACTGTATGATGGCTCCCCCAGCTGGATGATTTAAATTATTACACCTCCATACTGTATGATGGCGCCACCTGCTGGAGGATTTATATTATTTAACCTCCATACTGTATGATGGCGCCACCTGCAGGAGGATTTATATTATTACACCTCCATACTGTATGATGGGTCCCCCTGCTGTAGGATTTATATTATTACACCTCCATACTGTATGATGGCTCCCTCTGCTGGAGGATTTATATTATTTAACCTCCATACTGTATGATGGTGCCACCTGATGGATGATTTATATTATTAAACCTCCTTACTGTATGATGGCGCCACCTGCTGGAGGATTTATATTATTTAACCTCCATACTGTATGATGGCGCCACCTGCTGGAGGATTTATATTATTACACCTCCATACTGTACGATGGGTCCCCCTGCTAGAGGATTTATATTATTACACCTCCATACTGTATGATGGCTCCCTCTGCTGGAGGATTTATATTATTTAACCTCCATACTGTATGATGGCGCCACCTGCTGGAGGATTTATATTATTACACCTCCATACTGTATGACGGCGCAACCTGCTGGAGGATTTATATTATTACACCTCCATACTGTATGACGACGCCACCTGCTGGAGAATTTATATTATTACACCTCCATACTGTATGATGGCTCCCCCTGCTGGAGGATTTATATTATTACACCTCCATACTGTATGATTGCGCCACCTGCTGGAGAATTTATATTATTACACCTCCATACTGTATGATGGCTCGCTCTGCTGCAGGATTTATATTATTACACCTCTATACTGTATGATGGCGCCACCTGCTGGAGGATTTATATTATTACACCTCCATACTGTATGATTGCGCCACCTGCTGGAGAATTTATATTATTACACCTCCATACTGTATGATGGCTCGCTCTGCTGCAGGATTTATATTATTACACCTCTATACTGTATGATGGCGCCACCTGCTGGAGGATTTATATTATTACACCTCCATACTGTATGATTGCGCCACCTGCTGGAGAATTTATATTATTACACCTCCATACTGTATGATGGCTCGCTCTGCTGCAGGATTTATATTATTACACCTCTATACTGTATGATGGCGCCACCTGCTGGAGGATTTATATTATTTAACCTCCATACTGTATGATGGCGCCACCTGCTGGAGGATTTATATTATCACACTTCCATACTGTGTGATGGCTCCCTCTGCTGGAGGATTTATATTATTTAACCTCCATACTTTATGATGGCGCCACCTGCTGGAGGATTTAGATTATTACACTTCCATACTGTATGATGGCTCCCCCTGCTGGAGGATTTATATTATTACACCTCCATACTGTATGATGGCGCCACCGGCTGGAGGATTTATATTATTACACCTCCATACTGTATAATGGCACCCCCTGCTGGAGGATTTATATTCCTACACCTCCATACTGTATAATAGCACCACCTGCTGGAGGATTTACATTATTAAACCTCCATACTGTATGATGGAGCCACCTGCTGGAGGATTTATATTATTTAACCTCCATACTGTATGATGGCACCCCCGGCTGGAGGATTTATATTTTTACACCTCCATACTGTATGATGGGTCCACCTGCTGGAGGATTTATATCATTACACCTCCATACTGTATGATGGCTCCCCCTGCTGGATGATCTATATTATTACACCTCCATACTGTATGATGGCGCCACCTGCAGGAGGATTTATATTATTACACCTCCATAATGTATGATGCTGCCACCTGCTGGAGGATTTATATTATTGAACCTCCATAATGTATGATGCTGCCACCTGCTGGAGGATTTATATTATTTAACCTCCATACTGTATGATGGTGCCTTCTGCTGGAGGATTTATATTATTACACCTCCATACTGTATGATGTCTCCCGCTGCTGGAGGATTTATATTATTAAACCTCTATACTGTATGATGGCTCCCTCTGCTGGAGGATTTATATCATTTAACCTCCATACTGTATGATGGCGCCACCTGCTGGAGGATTTATATTATTACACTTCCATACTGTATGATGGCTCCCTCTCCTGGAAGATTTATATTATTTAACCTCCATGCTGTATGATGGGTCCACCTGCTGGAGGATTTATATTATTACACCTCTATACTGTATGATGGGTCCACCTGCTGGAGGATTTAAATCATTACACCTCCATACTGTATTTTGGTGCCACCTGCTGGAGGATTTATATTACTACACCTCCATAATGTATGACGGCGCCACCTGCTGGATGATTTATAATATTACACTTCCATACTGTATGATGGCGCCACCTGCTGGAGGATTTATATTATTTAACCTCCATACTGTATGATGGCTCCCCCTGCTGGAGGATTTATATTATTACACCTCCATACTGTATGATGGCGCCACCTGCTGGAGGATTTATATTACTACACCTCCATAATGTATGACGGCGCCACCTGCTGGATGATTTATATTATTACACTTCCATACTGTATGATGGTGCCACCTGCTGGAGGATTTATATTATTACACCTCCATACTGTATGATGTCTCCACCTGCTGGAGGATTTATATTATTACACCTCCATACTGTATGATGGCGCCACCTGCTGGAGGATTTATATTATTACACCTCCATACTGTATGATGGCGCCACCTGCTGGAGAATTTATATTATTTCACCTCCATACTGTATGATGTCTCCACCTGCTGGAGGATTTATATTATTTTACCTCCATACTGTATGATGGCACCACCTGCTGGAGGATTTATATTATTACACCTCCATACTGTATAATGGCACCACCTGCTGGAGGATTTATATTATTACACGTCCATACTGTATGATGGCGCCACCTGCTGGAGGATTTATATTATTACACCTCCATACTGTATGATGGCTCCCCCTGCTGGATGATTTAAATTAATACACCTCCATACTGTATGATGGCGCCACCTGCTGGAAGATTTATATTATTTAACCTCCATACTGTATGATGGCGCCACCTGCTGGAGGATTTATATTATTACACCTCTATACTGTATGATGGGTCCCCCTGCTGTAGTATTTATATTATTACACCTCCATACTGTATGATGGCTCCCTCTGCTGGAGGATTTATATTATATAACCTCCATACTGTATGATGGTGCCACCTGATGAATGATTTATATTATTACACCTCCATACTGTATGATGGCACCACCTGCTGGAGGATTTATATTATTTAACCTCCATACTGTATGATGGCGCCACCTGCTGGAGGATTTATATTATTACACCTCCATACTGTATGATGGGTCCCCCTGCTAGAGGATTTATATTATTACACCTCCATACTGTATGACGGCTCAACCTGCTGGAGGATTTATAATATTACACCTCTATACTGTATGATGTCTCCACTTGCTGGGGAATTTATATTGTTACACCTCCATACTGTATGATGGCACCCCCTGCTGGAGGATTTATATTATTACACCTCCATACTGTATAATGGCACCCCCTGCTGGAGGATTTATATTATTACACCTCCATACTGTATAATGGCACCACCTGTTGGAGGATTTATATTATTACACCTCCATACTGTATGATGGATCCACCTGCTGGAGGATTTATATTATTTAACCTCCATACTGTATGATGGCTCCCCCTGCTGGAGGATTTATATTATTACACCTCTATACTGTATGATGTCTCCACTTGCTGGAGAATTTATATTATTACACCTCCATACTGTAAGATGGCGCCACCTGCCTAAGGATTTATATTATTACACCTCCATACTGTATAATTGCACCCCCTGCTGGAGGATTTATATTATTACACCTCCATACTGTATAACGGAACCACCTGCAGGAGGATTTATATTATTTAACCTCCATACTGTATGATGACGCCACCTGATGGAGGATTTATATTATTTAACCTCCATACTTTATGATGGTGCCACCTGCTGGAGGATTTATATTATTACACCTCCATACTGTATGATGGCGCCACCTGCTGGAGCATTTATATTATTACACCTCCATACTGTCTGATGTCTCCACCTGCTGGAGGATTTATATTATTAAACCTCCATACTATATGATGGCTTCCCCTGCTGGAGCATTTATATTATTTAACCTCCATACTGTATGATGTCTCCACCTGCTGGAGGATTTATATTATTACACCTCCATACTGTATAATGGCACCACCTGTTGGAGGATTTATATTTTTACACCTCCATACTGTATAATTGGTCCAAATGCTGGAGGATTTATATCATTACACCTCCATACTGTATGATGGCGCCACCTGCTGGAGGATTTATATTATTACACCTCCATACTGTATGATGGGTCCACCTGCTGGAGGATTTATATCATTACAACTCCATACTGTATGATGGCTCCCCCTGCTGGATGATCTATATTATTACACCTCCATACTGTATGATGGCGCCACCTGCTGGAGGATTTATATTATTACACCTCCATACTGTATGATGGCGCCACCTGCTGGAGGATTTATATTATTACACCTCCATACTGTATAATGGAACCACCTGCTGGAGGATTTATATTATTACACCTCCATACTGTATGATGGGTCCAAATGCTGGAGGATTTATATCATTATACCTCCATACTGTATGATGGCGCCACCTGCTGGAGGATTTATATTATTTAACCTCCATACTGTATGATGGCGCCACCTGCTGGAGGATTTATAATATTACACCTCCATACTGTATGATGGGTCACCAAGCTAGAGGATTTATATTATTACACCTCCATACTGTATGATGGCTCCCTCTGCTGGAGGATTTATATTATTTAAACTCCATACTGTATGGTGGCGCCACCTGCTGGAGGATTTATATTATTACACCTCCATACTGTATGACGGCGCAACCTGCTGGAGGATTTATATTATTACACCTCCATACTGTATGACGGCGCCACCTGCTTGAGGATTTATATTATTACACCTCCATACTGTATGATGGCTCCTCTGCTGGAGAATTTATATTATTTCACCTCCATACTGTATGATGTCTCCACTTGCTGGGGAATTTATATTGTTACACCTCCATACTGTATGATGGCGCCTACTGCTGGAGGATTTATATTATTACACCTCCATACTGTATAATGGCACCCCCTGCTGGAGGATTTATATTATTACACCTCCATACTGTATGATGGATCCACCTGCTGGAGGATTTATATTATTTAACCTCCATACTGTATGATGGCTCCCCCTGCTGGAGGATTTATATCATTACGCCTCCATACTGTGTGATGGCTCCCCTGCTGGATGATTTATATTATTACACCTCCATACTGTATGATTGCGCCACCTGCTGGAGGATTTATATTATTTAACCTCCATACGGTATGATGGTGCCACCTGCTGGAGGATTTATATTATTACACCTCCATACTGTATGATGGCTCCCCCTGCTGGAGGATTTATATTATTAAACCTCTTTACTGTATGATGGCTCCCTCTGCAGGAGGATTTATATTATTATACCTCTATACTGTATGATGGCGCCACCTGCTGGAGGATTTATATTATTTAACCTCCATACTGTATGAGGCCGCCTCCTGCTGGAGGATTTATTTTATTACACCTCCATACTGTATGATGGCTCCCTCTGCTGGAGGATTTATATTATTACACCTCCATACTGTATGATGTCTCCCGCTGCTGGAGGATTTATATTAATAAACCTCTATACTGTATGATGGCTCCCTCTGCTGGAGGATTTATATTATTTAACCTCCATACTGTATGATGGCGCCACCTCCTGGAGGATTTATATTATTACACTTCCATACTGTATGATGGCACCCCCGGCTGGAGGATTTAAATTTTTACACCTCCATACTGTATGATGGGTCCACCTGCTGGAGGATTTATATCATTACACCTCCATACTGTATGATGGCTCCCCCTGCTGGATGATCTATATTATTACACCTCCATACTGTATGATCGCGCCACCTGCTGGAGGATTTATATTATTACACCTCCATAATGTATGATGCTGCCACCTGCTGGAGGATTTATATTATTTAACCTCCATAATGTATGATGCTGCCACCTGCTGGAGGATTTATATTATTTAACCTCCATACTGTATGATGGTGCCTTCTGCTGGAGGATTTATATTATTACACCTCCATACTGTATGATGTCTCCCGCTGCTGGAGGATTTATATTAATAAACCTCTATACTGTATGATGGCTCCCTCTGCTGGAGGATTTATATTATTTAACCTCCATACTGTATGATGGCGCCACCTCCTGGAGGATTTATATTATTACACTTCCATACTGTATGATGGCTCCCTCTCCTGGACGATTTATATTATTTAACCTCCATGCTGTATGATGGGTCCACCTGCTGGAGGATTTATATTATTCCACCTCTATACTGTATGATGGGTCCACCTCCTGGAGGATTTATATTATTACACCTCCATACTGTATGATGGTGCCACCTGCTGGAGGATTTATATTACTACACCTCCATAATGTATGACGGCGCCACCTGCTGGATGATTTATAATATTACACTTCCATACTGTATGATGGCGCCACCTGCTGCAGGATTTATATTATTTAATCTCCATACTGTATGATGGCTCCCCCTGCTGGAGGATTTATATTATTACACCTCCATACTGTATGATGGTGCCACCTGCTGGAGGATTTATATTACTACACCTCCATAATGTATGACGACGCCACCTGCTGGATGATTTATATTATTACACTTCCATACTGTATGATGGTGCCACCTGCTGGAGGATTTATATTATTACACCTCCATACTGTATGATGGCGCCACCTGCTGAAGAATTTATATTATTACACCTCCATACTGTATGATGGCGCCCCCTGCTGGAGGATTTATATTATTACACCTCCATACTGTATAATGGCACCACCTGCTGGAGGATTTATATTATTACACCTACATACTGTATGATGTGTCCAAATGCTGGAGGATTTATATCATTACACCTCCATACTGTATGATGGCTCCCCCTGCTGGATTATTTAAATTATTACACCTCCATACTGTATGATGGCGCCACCTGCTGGAGGATTTATATTATGTAACCTCCATACTGTATGATGGCGCCACCTGCTGGAGGATTTATATTATTACACCTCCATACTGTATGATGGGTCCCCCTGCTGTAGGATTTATATTATTATACCTCCATACTGTATGATGGCTCTCTCTGCTGGAGGATTTATATTATTTAATCTCCATACTGTATGATGGTGCCACCTGATGGATGATTTATATTATTACACCTCCTTACTGTATGATGGCGCCACCTGCTGGAGGATTTATATTATTTAACCTCCATACTGTATGATGGCGCCACCTGCTGGAGGATTTATATTATTACACCTCCATACTGTATGATGGGTCCCCCTGCTTGAGGATTTATATTATTACACCTCCATACTGTATGATGGCTCCCTCTGCTGGAGGATTTATATTATTTAACCTCCATACTGTATGATGGTGCCACCTGATGGAGGATTTATATTGTTACACCTCCATACTGTATGATGGTGCCACCTGCTGGAGGATTTATATTATTACACCTCCATACTGTATGACGGCGCAACCTGCTGGAGGATTTATATTATTACACCTCTATACTGTATGATGGCGCCACCTGCTGGAGGATTTATATTATTACACCTCCATACTGTATGATGGCGCCACCTGATGGAGAATTTATATTATTACACCTCCATACTGTATGATGGCTCGCTCTGCTGCAGGATTTATATTATTACACCTCTATACTGTATGATGGCGCCACCTGCTGGAGGATTTATATTATTTAACCTCCATACTGTATGATGGTGCCACCTGCTGGAGGATTTATATTATTACACTTCCATACTGTGTGATGGCTCCCTCTGCTGGAGGATTTATATTATTTAACCTCCATACTTTATGATGGCGCCACCTGCTGGAGGATTTAGATTATTACACTTCCATACTGTATGATGGCTCCCTCTGCTGGAGGATTTATATTATTTAACCTCCATACTGTATGATGTCACCCCCTGCTGGAGGATTTATATTATTACACCTCCATACTGTATGATGGCGCCACCGGCTGGAGGATTTATATTATTACACCTCCATACTGTATAATGGCACCCCCTGCTGGAGGATTTATATTCCTACACCTCCATACTGTATAATAGCACCACCTGCTGGAGGATTTACATTATTAAACCTCCATACTGTATGATGGAGCCACCTGCTGGAGGATTTATATTATTTAACCTCCATACTGTATGATGGCACCCCCGGCTGGAGGATTTATATTTTTACACCTCCATACTGTATGATGGGTCCACCTGCTGGAGGATTTATATCATTACACCTCCATACTGTATGATGGCTCCCCCTGCTGGATGATTTATATTATTACACCTCCATACTGTATGATGGCGCCACCTGCTGGAGGATTTATATTATTACACCTCCATAATGTATGATGCTGCCACCTGCTGGAGGATTTATATTATTTAACCTCCATAATGTATGATGCTGCCACCTGCTGGAGGATTTATATTATTTAACCTCCATACTGTATGATGGTGCCTTCTGCTGGAGGATTTATATTATTACACCTCCATACTGTATAATGTCTCCCGCTGCTGGAGGATTTATATTATTAAACCTCTATACTGTATGATGGCTCCCTCTGCTGGAGGATTTATATTATTTAACCTCCATACTATATGATGGCGCCACCTGCTGGAGGATTTATATTATTACACTTCCATCCTGTACGATGGCTCCCTCTCCTGAAGGATTTATATTATTTAGCCTCCATACTGTATGATGGCTCCCCCTGCTGGAGGATTTATATTATTACACCTCCATACTGTATGATGGCTCCCTCTGCTGGAGGATTTATATTATTTAACCTCCATACTGTATGATGGCGCCACCTGTATGAGGATTTATATTACTACACCTCCATACTGTATGATGGCTCCCCTGCTGGAGGATTTATATTATTACACCTCCATATTGTATGATGGCTCCCCCTGCTGGAGGATTTATATTATTACACCTGCATACTTTATGATTGAGCCACCTGTTGGAGGATTTATATTTTTACACCTCCATACTGTATGATGGTGCCACCTGCTGGAGGATTTATATTACTACACCTCCATAATGTATGACGGCGCCACCTGCTGGAGGATTTATATTATTACACTTCCATACTGTATGATGGCTCCCTCTGCTGGAGGATTTATATTATTACACCTCCATACTGTATGATGGCTCCACCTGCTGGAGAATTTATATTATTAAACCTCTATACTGTATGATGGCTCCCTCTGCTGGAGGATTTATATTATTACACCTCTATACTGTATGATGGCGCCACCTACTGGAGGATTTATATTATTACACCTTCATACTGTATGATGGCGCCACCTGCTGGAGAATTTATATTATTACACCTCCATACTGTAAGATGGCTCCCCCTGCTGGAGGATTTATATTATTACACCTCCATACTGTATGATGGCTCCACCTGCTGGAGAATTTATATTATTAAACCTCTATACTGTATGATGGATCCCTCTGCTGGAGGATTTATATTATTACACCTCTATACTGTATGATGGCGCCACCTGCTGGAGGATTTATATTATTTAAACTCCATACTGTATGATGGCGCCACCTGCTGGAGGATTTATATTATTACACTTCCATACTGTATGATGGCTCCCTCTGCTGGAGGATTTATTTCATTTAACCTCCATACTGTATGATGTCACCCCCTGCTGGAGGATTTATATTATTACACATCCATACTGTATGATGGCGCCACCGGCTGGAGGATTTATATTATTACACCTCCTTACTGTATAATGGCACCACCTGCTGGAGGATTTATATTATTACACCTCCTTACTGTATAATGGCACCACCTGCTGGAGGATTTATATTATTAAACCTCCATACTGTATGATGGAGCCACCTGCTGGAGGATTTATATTATTTAACCTCCATACTGTATGATGGCACCCCCGGCTGGAGGATTTATATTTTTACACCTCCATACTGTATGATGGGTCCACCTGCTGGAGGATTTATATCATTACACCTCCATACTGTATGATGGCTCCCCCTGCTGGATGATGTATATTATTACACCTCCATACTGTATGATCGCGCCACCTGCTGGAGGATTTATATTATTTAACCTCCATACTGTATGATGTCTCCCGCTGCTGGAGGATTTATATTAATAAACCTCTATACTGTATGATGGCTCCCTCTGCTGGAGGATTTATATTATTTAACCTCCATACTGTATGATGGCGCCACCTGCTGGAGGATTTATATTATTACACTTCCATACTGTATGATGGCTCCCTCTCCTGGAGGATTTATATTTTTTAACCTCCATGCTGTATGATGGGTCCACCTGCTGGAGGATTTATATTATTACACCTCTATACTGTATGATGGGTCCACCTCCTGGAGGATTTATATTATTACACCTCCATACTGTATGATGGTGCCACCTGCTGGAGGATTTATATTACTACACCTCCATAATGTATGACGGCGCCACCTGCTGGATGATTTATAATATTTCACTTCCATACTGTATGATGGCGCCACCTGCTGCAGGATTTATATTATTTAATCTCCATACTGTATAATGGCTCCCCCTGCTGGAGGATTTATATTATTACACCTCCATACTGTATGATGGTGCCACCTGCTGGAGGATTTATATTACTACACCTCCATAATGTATGACGGCGCCACCTGCTGGATGATTTATAATATTACACTTCCATACTGTATGATGGCGCCACCTGCTGCAGGATTTATATTATTTAATCTCCATACTGTATGATGGCTCCCCCTGCTGGATGATTTAAATTATTACACCTCCATACTGTATGATGGCGCCACCTGCTGGAGGATTTATATTATTTAACCTCCATACTGTATGATGGCGCCACCTGCTGGAGGATTTATATTATTACACCTCCATACTGTATGATGGTTCCCCCTGCTGTAGGAATTATATTATTACACCTCCATACTGTATGATGGCTCCCTCTGCTGGAGGATTTATATTATTTAACCTCCATACTGTATGATGGTGCCACCTGCTGGAGGATTTATATTACTACACCTCCATAATGTATGACGGCGCCACCTGCTGGATGATTTATATTATTACACTTCCATACTGTATGATGGTGCCACCTGCTGGAGGATTTATATTATTACACCTCCATACTGTATGATGGCGCCACCTGCTGAAGAATTTATATTATTACACCTCCATACTGTATGATGGCGCCACCTGCTGGAGGATTTATATTATTACACCTCCATACTGTATAATGGCACCACCTGCTGGAGGATTTATATTATTACACCTCCATACTGTATGATGTGTCCAAATGCTGGAGGATTTATATCATTACACCTCCATACTGTATGATGGCTCCCCCAGCTGGATGATTTAAATTATTACACCTCCATACTGTATGATGGCGCCACCTGCTGGAGGATTTATATTATTTAACCTCCATACTGTATGATGGCGCCACCTGCAGGAGGATTTATATTATTACACCTCCATACTGTATGATGGGTCCCCCTGCTGTAGGATTTATATTATTACACCTCCATACTGTATGATGGCTCCCTCTGCTGGAGGATTTATATTATTTAACCTCCATACTGTATGATGGTGCCACCTGATGGATGATTTATATTATTAAACCTCCTTACTGTATGATGGCGCCACCTGCTGGAGGATTTATATTATTTAACCTCCATACTGTATGATGGCGCCACCTGCTGGAGGATTTATATTATTACACCTCCATACTGTACGATGGGTCCCCCTGCTAGAGGATTTATATTATTACACCTCCATACTGTATGATGGCTCCCTCTGCTGGAGGATTTATATTATTTAACCTCCATACTGTATGATGGCGCCACCTGCTGGAGGATTTATATTATTACACCTCCATACTGTATGACGGCGCAACCTGCTGGAGGATTTATATTATTACACCTCCATACTGTATGACGACGCCACCTGCTGGAGAATTTATATTATTACACCTCCATACTGTATGATGGCTCCCCCTGCTGGAGGATTTATATTATTACACCTCCATACTGTATGATTGCGCCACCTGCTGGAGAATTTATATTATTACACCTCCATACTGTATGATGGCTCGCTCTGCTGCAGGATTTATATTATTACACCTCTATACTGTATGATGGCGCCACCTGCTGGAGGATTTATATTATTACACCTCCATACTGTATGATTGCGCCACCTGCTGGAGAATTTATATTATTACACCTCCATACTGTATGATGGCTCGCTCTGCTGCAGGATTTATATTATTACACCTCTATACTGTATGATGGCGCCACCTGCTGGAGGATTTATATTATTACACCTCCATACTGTATGATTGCGCCACCTGCTGGAGAATTTATATTATTACACCTCCATACTGTATGATGGCTCGCTCTGCTGCAGGATTTATATTATTACACCTCTATACTGTATGATGGCGCCACCTGCTGGAGGATTTATATTATTTAACCTCCATACTGTATGATGGCGCCACCTGCTGGAGGATTTATATTATCACACTTCCATACTGTGTGATGGCTCCCTCTGCTGGAGGATTTATATTATTTAACCTCCATACTTTATGATGGCGCCACCTGCTGGAGGATTTAGATTATTACACTTCCATACTGTATGATGGCTCCCCCTGCTGGAGGATTTATATTATTACACCTCCATACTGTATGATGGCGCCACCGGCTGGAGGATTTATATTATTACACCTCCATACTGTATAATGGCACCCCCTGCTGGAGGATTTATATTCCTACACCTCCATACTGTATAATAGCACCACCTGCTGGAGGATTTACATTATTAAACCTCCATACTGTATGATGGAGCCACCTGCTGGAGGATTTATATTATTTAACCTCCATACTGTATGATGGCACCCCCGGCTGGAGGATTTATATTTTTACACCTCCATACTGTATGATGGGTCCACCTGCTGGAGGATTTATATCATTACACCTCCATACTGTATGATGGCTCCCCCTGCTGGATGATCTATATTATTACACCTCCATACTGTATGATGGCGCCACCTGCAGGAGGATTTATATTATTACACCTCCATAATGTATGATGCTGCCACCTGCTGGAGGATTTATATTATTGAACCTCCATAATGTATGATGCTGCCACCTGCTGGAGGATTTATATTATTTAACCTCCATACTGTATGATGGTGCCTTCTGCTGGAGGATTTATATTATTACACCTCCATACTGTATGATGTCTCCCGCTGCTGGAGGATTTATATTATTAAACCTCTATACTGTATGATGGCTCCCTCTGCTGGAGGATTTATATCATTTAACCTCCATACTGTATGATGGCGCCACCTGCTGGAGGATTTATATTATTACACTTCCATACTGTATGATGGCTCCCTCTCCTGGAAGATTTATATTATTTAACCTCCATGCTGTATGATGGGTCCACCTGCTGGAGGATTTATATTATTACACCTCTATACTGTATGATGGGTCCACCTGCTGGAGGATTTAAATCATTACACCTCCATACTGTATTTTGGTGCCACCTGCTGGAGGATTTATATTACTACACCTCCATAATGTATGACGGCGCCACCTGCTGGATGATTTATAATATTACACTTCCATACTGTATGATGGCGCCACCTGCTGGAGGATTTATATTATTTAACCTCCATACTGTATGATGGCTCCCCCTGCTGGAGGATTTATATTATTACACCTCCATACTGTATGATGGCGCCACCTGCTGGAGGATTTATATTACTACACCTCCATAATGTATGACGGCGCCACCTGCTGGATGATTTATATTATTACACTTCCATACTGTATGATGGTGCCACCTGCTGGAGGATTTATATTATTACACCTCCATACTGTATGATGTCTCCACCTGCTGGAGGATTTATATTATTACACCTCCATACTGTATGATGGCGCCACCTGCTGGAGGATTTATATTATTACACCTCCATACTGTATGATGGCGCCACCTGCTGGAGAATTTATATTATTTCACCTCCATACTGTATGATGTCTCCACCTGCTGGAGGATTTATATTATTTTACCTCCATACTGTATGATGGCACCACCTGCTGGAGGATTTATATTATTACACCTCCATACTGTATAATGGCACCACCTGCTGGAGGATTTATATTATTACACGTCCATACTGTATGATGGCGCCACCTGCTGGAGGATTTATATTATTACACCTCCATACTGTATGATGGCTCCCCCTGCTGGATGATTTAAATTAATACACCTCCATACTGTATGATGGCGCCACCTGCTGGAAGATTTATATTATTTAACCTCCATACTGTATGATGGCGCCACCTGCTGGAGGATTTATATTATTACACCTCTATACTGTATGATGGGTCCCCCTGCTGTAGTATTTATATTATTACACCTCCATACTGTATGATGGCTCCCTCTGCTGGAGGATTTATATTATATAACCTCCATACTGTATGATGGTGCCACCTGATGAATGATTTATATTATTACACCTCCATACTGTATGATGGCACCACCTGCTGGAGGATTTATATTATTTAACCTCCATACTGTATGATGGCGCCACCTGCTGGAGGATTTATATTATTACACCTCCATACTGTATGATGGGTCCCCCTGCTAGAGGATTTATATTATTACACCTCCATACTGTATGACGGCTCAACCTGCTGGAGGATTTATAATATTACACCTCTATACTGTATGATGTCTCCACTTGCTGGGGAATTTATATTGTTACACCTCCATACTGTATGATGGCACCCCCTGCTGGAGGATTTATATTATTACACCTCCATACTGTATAATGGCACCCCCTGCTGGAGGATTTATATTATTACACCTCCATACTGTATAATGGCACCACCTGTTGGAGGATTTATATTATTACACCTCCATACTGTATGATGGATCCACCTGCTGGAGGATTTATATTATTTAACCTCCATACTGTATGATGGCTCCCCCTGCTGGAGGATTTATATTATTACACCTCTATACTGTATGATGTCTCCACTTGCTGGAGAATTTATATTATTACACCTCCATACTGTAAGATGGCGCCACCTGCCTAAGGATTTATATTATTACACCTCCATACTGTATAATTGCACCCCCTGCTGGAGGATTTATATTATTACACCTCCATACTGTATAACGGAACCACCTGCAGGAGGATTTATATTATTTAACCTCCATACTGTATGATGACGCCACCTGATGGAGGATTTATATTATTTAACCTCCATACTTTATGATGGTGCCACCTGCTGGAGGATTTATATTATTACACCTCCATACTGTATGATGGCGCCACCTGCTGGAGCATTTATATTATTACACCTCCATACTGTCTGATGTCTCCACCTGCTGGAGGATTTATATTATTAAACCTCCATACTATATGATGGCTTCCCCTGCTGGAGCATTTATATTATTTAACCTCCATACTGTATGATGTCTCCACCTGCTGGAGGATTTATATTATTACACCTCCATACTGTATAATGGCACCACCTGTTGGAGGATTTATATTTTTACACCTCCATACTGTATAATTGGTCCAAATGCTGGAGGATTTATATCATTACACCTCCATACTGTATGATGGCGCCACCTGCTGGAGGATTTATATTATTACACCTCCATACTGTATGATGGGTCCACCTGCTGGAGGATTTATATCATTACAACTCCATACTGTATGATGGCTCCCCCTGCTGGATGATCTATATTATTACACCTCCATACTGTATGATGGCGCCACCTGCTGGAGGATTTATATTATTACACCTCCATACTGTATGATGGCGCCACCTGCTGGAGGATTTATATTATTACACCTCCATACTGTATAATGGAACCACCTGCTGGAGGATTTATATTATTACACCTCCATACTGTATGATGGGTCCAAATGCTGGAGGATTTATATCATTATACCTCCATACTGTATGATGGCGCCACCTGCTGGAGGATTTATATTATTTAACCTCCATACTGTATGATGGCGCCACCTGCTGGAGGATTTATAATATTACACCTCCATACTGTATGATGGGTCACCAAGCTAGAGGATTTATATTATTACACCTCCATACTGTATGATGGCTCCCTCTGCTGGAGGATTTATATTATTTAAACTCCATACTGTATGGTGGCGCCACCTGCTGGAGGATTTATATTATTACACCTCCATACTGTATGACGGCGCAACCTGCTGGAGGATTTATATTATTACACCTCCATACTGTATGACGGCGCCACCTGCTTGAGGATTTATATTATTACACCTCCATACTGTATGATGGCTCCTCTGCTGGAGAATTTATATTATTTCACCTCCATACTGTATGATGTCTCCACTTGCTGGGGAATTTATATTGTTACACCTCCATACTGTATGATGGCGCCTACTGCTGGAGGATTTATATTATTACACCTCCATACTGTATAATGGCACCCCCTGCTGGAGGATTTATATTATTACACCTCCATACTGTATGATGGATCCACCTGCTGGAGGATTTATATTATTTAACCTCCATACTGTATGATGGCTCCCCCTGCTGGAGGATTTATATCATTACGCCTCCATACTGTGTGATGGCTCCCCTGCTGGATGATTTATATTATTACACCTCCATACTGTATGATTGCGCCACCTGCTGGAGGATTTATATTATTTAACCTCCATACGGTATGATGGTGCCACCTGCTGGAGGATTTATATTATTACACCTCCATACTGTATGATGGCTCCCCCTGCTGGAGGATTTATATTATTAAACCTCTTTACTGTATGATGGCTCCCTCTGCAGGAGGATTTATATTATTATACCTCTATACTGTATGATGGCGCCACCTGCTGGAGGATTTATATTATTTAACCTCCATACTGTATGAGGCCGCCTCCTGCTGGAGGATTTATTTTATTACACCTCCATACTGTATGATGGCTCCCTCTGCTGGAGGATTTATATTATTTAACCTCCATACTGTATGATGGCACCCCCTGCTTGAGGATTTATATTATTACACCTCTATACTGTATGATGTCTCCACTTGCTGGAGAATTTATATTATTACACCTCCATACTGTATGATGGCGCCACCTGCCTGAGGATTTATATTATTACACCTCCATACTGTATAACGGAACCACCTGCTGGAGGATTTATATTATTACACCTCCATACTGTATGATGGAGCCACCTGATGGAGGATTTATATTATTTAACCTCCATACTTTATGATGGTGCCACCTGCTCTAGGATTTATATTATTACACCTCCATACTGTATGACGGCGCCAACTGCTGGAGGATTTATATTATTACACCTCCATACTGTCTGATGTCTCCACCTGCTGGAGGATTTATATTATTAAACCTCCATACTATATGATGGCTTCCCCTGCTGGAGAATTTATATTATTTCACCTCCATACTGTTTGATGGCTCCCCCCGCTGGAGGGTTTATATTATTACACCTCCATACTGTATAATGGCACCACCTGTTGGAGGATTTATATTATTACACCTCCATACTGTATAATTGGTCCAAATGCTGGAGGATTTATATCATTACACCTCCATACTGTATGATGGCGCCACCTGCTGGAGGATTTATATTATTACACCTCCATACTGTATGATGGCACCCCCTGCTGGATGATCTATAATATTACACCTCCATACTGTATGATGGCGCCACCTGCTGGAGGATTTATATTATTACACCTCCATACTGTATGATGGCGCCACCTGCTGGAGGATTTATATTATTACACCTCCATACTGTATAATGGAATCACCTGCTGGAGGATTTATATTATTACACCTCCATACTGTATGATGGGTGCAAATGCTGGATGATTTATATCATTATACCTCCATACTGTATGATGGCTCCCCCTGCTGGAGGATTTATATTATTTAACCTCCATACTGTATGATGGCGCCACCTGCTGGAGGATTTATACTATTCCCCCCCTTTACTGTATGCTGGGTCCCCCTGCTGGAGGATTTATATTATTACACCTCCATACTGTATGATGGCTCCCTCTGCTGGAGCATTTATATTATTTAACCTCCATACTGTATGATGGTGCCACCTGATGGATGATTTATATTATTACACCTCCATACTGTATGATGGCGCCACCTGCTGGAGGATTTATATTATTTAACCTCCATACTGTATGATGGCGCCACCTGCTGGAGGATTTATATTATTAAACCTCCATACTATATGATGGCTTCCCCTGCTGGAGAATTTATATTATTTCACCTCCATACTGTTTGATGGCTCCCCCCGCTGGAGGGTTTATATTATTACACCTCCATACTGTATAATGGCACCACCTGTTGGAGGATTTATATTATTACACCTCCATACTGTATGATGGCACCCCCTGCTGGATGATCTATAATATTACACCTCCATACTGTATGATGGCGCCACCTGCTGGAGGATTTATATTATTACACCTCCATACTGTATGATGGCGCCACCTGCTGGAGGATTTATATTATTACACCTCCATACTGTATAATGGAACCACCTGCTGGAGGATTTATATTATTACACCTCCATACTGTATGATGGGTGCAAATACTGGATGATTTATATCATTATACCTCCATACTGTATGATGGCTCCCCCTGCTGGAGGATTTATATTATTTAACCTCCATACTGTATGATGGCGCCACCTGCTGGAGGATTTATATTATTCCCCCCCTTTACTGTATGCTGGGTCCCCCTGCTGGAGGATTTATATTATTACACCTCCATACTGTATGATGGCTCCCTCTGCTGGAGCATTTATATTATTTAACCTCCATACTGTATGATGGTGCCACCTGATGGATGATTTATATTATTACACCTCCATACTGTATGATGGCGCCACCTGCTGGAGGATTTATATTATTTAACCTCCATACTGTATGATGGCGCCACCTGCTGGAGGATTTATATTATTACACCTCCATACTGTATGATGGCTCCCTCTGCTGGAGGATTTATATTATTTAACCTCCAAACTGTATGATGGTGCCACCTGCTGCATGATTTATATTTTTACACCTCCATACTGTATGATGGGTCCACCTGCTGGAGGATTTATATCATTACACCTCCATACTGTATGACGACGCCACCTGCTGGAGGATTTATATTATTACACTTCCATACTGTATGATGGCGCCACCTGCTGGAGAATTTATATTATTCACCTCCATACTGTATGATGTCTCCACCTGCTGGAGGATTTATATTATTACACCTCCATACTGTATGATGGCGCCACCTGCTGGAGGATTTATATTATTACACCTCCATACTGTATAATGGCACCACCTGCTGGAGGATTTATATTATTACACCTCCATACTGTATGATGGGTCCAAATGCTGGAGGATTTATATCATTACACCTCCATACTGTATGATGGCTCCCCCTGCTGTATGATTTAAATTATTACACCTCCATACTGTATGATGGCGCCACCTGCTGGAGGATTTATATTATTTAACCCCCATACTGTATGATTGCGCCACCTCCTGGAGGATTTATATTATTTAACCTCAATACTGTATGATGGCGCCACCTGCTGGAGGATTTATATTATTACACCTCCATACTGTATGATGGGTCCCCCTGCTAGAGGATTTATATTATTTAACCTCCATACGGTATGATGGCTCCCTCTGCTGGAGGATTTATATTATTACA
The DNA here is from genome assembly GCF_965119305.1 of Pelophylax lessonae. NCBI lineage: Eukaryota > Metazoa > Chordata > Amphibia > Anura > Ranidae > Pelophylax > Pelophylax lessonae. The sequence continues at coordinate 301,530,020 of NC_138774.1, forward strand.
CCTCCATACTGTATGATGGTGCCACCTGCTGGAGGATTTATATTATTTAACCTCCATACTGTATGATGGCGCCACCTGCTGGAGGATTTATATTATTACACCTCCATACTGTATGATGGCGCCACCGACTGGAGGATTTATATTATTACACCTCCATACTGTATAATGGCTCACCCTGCTGGAGGATTTATATTATTACACCTGCACACTGTATAATGGCACCACCTGCTGGAGGATTTATATTATTACACCTCCATACTGTATGATGTCTCCACCTGCTGGAGGATTTATATTATTACACCTCCATACAGTATGATGGAGCCACCTGCTGGAGAATTTATATTATTTAACCTCCTTTCTGTATGATGGCACCCCCGGCTGGAGGATTTATATTTTTACACCTCCATACTGTATGATGGGTCCACCTGCTGGAGGATTTATATCATTACACCTCCATACTGTATGATGGCTCCCCCTGCTGGATGATCTATATTATTACACCTCCATACTGTATGATGGCGCCACCTGCTGAGGGATTTATATTATTACACCTCCATACTGTATGATGGCGTCACCTGCTGGAGGATTTATATTATTACACATCCATACTGTATGATGGCGCCACCTGCTGGAGAATTTATATTATTTCACCTCCATACTGTATGATGTCTCCACCTGCTGGAGGATTTATATTATTACACCTCCATACTGTATGATGGCGCCACCTGCTGGATGATTTATATTATTACACCTCCATACTGTATAATGGCACCACCTGCTGGAGGATTTATATTATTACACCTCCATACTGTATGATGTTTCCAAATGCTGGAGGATTTATATCATTACACCTCCATACTGTATGATGGCTCCCCCTACTGGATGATTTAAATTATTACATCTCCATACTGTATGATGGCGCCACCTGCTGGAGGATTTATATTATTTAACCTCCATACTGTATGATGGCGCCACCTGCTGGAGGATTTATATTATTACACCTCCATACTGTATGATGGCTCCCTCTGCTGGAGGATTTATATTATTTAACCTCCATACTGTATGATGGCGCCACCTGCTGGAGGATTTATATTATTTAACCTCCATACTGTATGATGGCGCCACATGCTGGAGGATTTATATTATTACACCTCCATCCTGTATGATGGGTCCCCCTGCTAGAGGATTTATATTATTACACCTCCATACTGTATGATGGCTCCCTCTGCTGGAGGATTTATATTATTTAACCTCCATACTGTATGATGGTGCCACCTGATGGAGGATTTATATTGTTACACCTCCATACTGTATGATGGTGCCACCTGCTGGAGGATTTATATTATTACACCTCCAAACTGTATGACGCCGCCACCTGCTGGAGAATTTATATTATTTCACCTCCATACTGTATGATGTCTCCACCTGCTTGAGGATTTATATTATTACACCTCCATACTGTATGATGGCTCCCCCTCCTGGAGAATTTATATTATTTCACCTCCATACTGTATGATGTCTCCACTTGCTGGGGAATTTATATTGTTACACCTCCATACTGTATGATGGCGCCTACTGCTGGAGGATTTATATTATTACACCTCCATACTGTATAATGGCACCCCCTGCTGGAGGATTTATATTATTACACCTCCATACTGTATAATGGCACCACCTGCTGGAGGATTTATATTATTACACCTCCATACTGTATGATGGATCCACCTGCTGGAGGATTTATATTATTTAACCTCCATACTGTATGATGGCTCCCCCTACTGGAGGATTTATATCATTACACTTCCATACTGTGTGATGGCTCCCCTGCTGGATGATTTATATTATTACACTTCCATACTGTATGATGGCGCCACCTGCTGGAGGATTTATATTATTTAACCTCCATACGGTATGATGGTGCCACCTGCTGGAGGATTTATATTATTACACCTCCATACTGTATGATGGCACCCCTGCTGGAGGATTTATATTATTAAACCTCTTTACTGTATGATGGCTCCCTCTGCAGGAGGATTTATATTATTATACCTCTATACTGTATGATGGCGCAACCTGCTGGAGGATTTATATTATTTAACCTCCATACGGTATGATGGTGCCACCTGCTGGAGGATTTATATTATTACACCTCCATACTGTATGATGGCTCCCCCTGCTGGAGGATTTATATTATTAAACCTCTTTACTGTATGATGGCTCCCTCTGCAGGAGGATTTATATTATTATACCTCTATACTGTATGATGGCGCCAGCTGCTGGAGGATTTATATTATTTAACCTCCATACTGTATGAGGTCGCCACCTGCTGGAGGATTTATTTTATTACACTTCCATACTGTATGATGGCTCCCTCTGCTGGAGGATTTATATTATTACACCTCTATACTGTATGATGTCTCCACTTGCTGGAGAATTTATATTATTACTCCTCCATACTGTATGATGGCGCCACCTGCCTAAGGATTTATATTATTACACCTCCATACTGTATAATGGCACCCCCTGCTGGAGGATTTATATTATTACACCTCCATACTGTATAACGACACCACCTGCTGGAGGATTTATATTATTACACCTCCATACTGTATGATGGAGCCACCTGCAGGAGGATTTATATTATTTAACCTCCATACTTTATGATGGTGCCACCTGCTGGAGGATTTATATTATTACACCTCCATACTGTATGACGGCGCCACCTCCTGGAGGATTTATATTATTACACCTCCATACTGTCTGATGTCTCCACCTGCTGGAGGATTTATATTATTAAACCTCCATACTGTATGATGGCTTCCCCTGTTGGAGAATTTATATTATTTCACCTCCATACTGTATGATGTCTCCACCTGCTGGAGGATTTATATTATTACACCTCCATACTGTTTGATGGCTCCCCCCGCTGGAGGGTTTATATTATTACACCTCCATACTGTATAATGGCACCACCTGTTGGAGGATTTATATTATTACACCTCCATACTGTATAATTGGTCCAAATGCTGGAGGATTTATATCATTACACCTCCATACTGTATGATGGCGCCACCTGCTGGAGGATTTATATTATTACACCTCCATACTGTATGATGGCACCCCCGGCTGGAGGATTTATATTATTACACCTCCATACTGTATGATGGGTCCACCTGCTGGAGGATTTATATCATTACACCTCCATACTGTATGATGGCTCCCCCTGCTGGATGATCTATATTATTACACCTCCATACTGTATGATGGCGCCACCTGCTGGAGGATTTATATTATTACACCTCCATACTGTATGATGGCGCCACCTGCTGGAGGATTTATATTATTACACCTCCATACCGTATAATGGAACCACCTGCTGGAGGATTTATATTATTACACCTCCATACTGTATGATGGGTCCAAATGCTGGAGGATTTATATTATTACACCTCCATAGTGTATGATGGCTCCCTCTGCTGGAGGATTTATATTATTTAACCTCCAAACTGTATGATGGTGCCACCTGCTGCATGATTTATATTTTTACACCTCCATACAGTATGATGGGTCCACCTGCTGGAGGATTTATATCATTACACCTCCATACTGTATGACGACGCCACCTGCTGGAGGATTTATATTATTACACCTCCATACTGTATGATGGCGCCACCTCCTGGAGAATTTATATTATTTCACCTCCATACTGTATGATGTCTCCACCTGCAGGAGGATTTATATTATTACACCTCCATACTGTATGATGGCGCCACCTGCTGGAGGATTTATATTATTACACCTCCATACTGTATGATGGCGCCACCTGCTGGAGAATTTATATTATTTCACCTCCATACTGTATGATGGGTCCAAATGCTGGAGGATTTATATCATTACACCTCCATACTGTATGATGGGTCCCCCTGCTGGAGGATTTATATTATTACACCTCCATACTGTATGATGGCTCCCTCTGCTGGAGGATTTATATTATTTAACCTCCATACTGTATGATGGTGCCACCTGATGGATGATTTATATTATTACACCTCCATACTGTATGATGGCGCCACCTGCTGGAGGATTTATATTATTTAACCTCAATACTGTATGATGGCGCCACCTGCTGGAGGATTTATATTATTACACCTCCATACTGTATGATGCGTCCCCCTGCTAGAGGATTTATATTATTACACCTCCATACGGTATGATGGCTCCCTCTGCTGGAGGATTTATATTATTTAATCTCCATACTAAATGATGGTGCCACCTGCTGGATGATTTATATTATTACACCTCCATACTGTATGATGGGTCCACCTGCTGGAGGATTTATATCATTACACTTCCATACTGTATGACGACGCCACCTGCTGGAGGATTTATATTATTACACCTCCATACTGTATGATGGCGCCACCTGCTGGAGAATTTATATTATTTCACCTCCATACTGTATGATGTCTCCACCTGCTGGAGTATTTATATTATTACACCTCCATACTGTATTATGGCGCCACCTGCTGGAGGATTTATATTATTACACCTCCATACTGTATAATGGCACCACCTGCTGGAGGATTTATATTATTAGACCTCCATACTGTATGATGGCTCCCCCTGCTGGATGATTAAAATTATTACACCTCCATACTGTATGATGTGTCCAAATGCTGGAGGATTTATATCATTACACCTCCATACTGTATGATGGCTCCCCCTGCTGGATGATTAAAATGATTACACCTCCATACTGTATGATGGCGCCACCTGCTGGAGGATTTATATTATTTAACCTCCATACTGTATGATGGCGCCACCTGCTGGAGGATTTATATTATTACACCTCCATACTGTATGATGGGTCCCCCTGCTGGAGGATTTATATTATTACACCTCCATACTGTATGATGGCTCCCTCTGCTGGAGGATTTATATTATTTAACCTCCATACTGTATGATGGCGCCACCTGATGGATGATTTATATTATTACACCTCCATACTGTATGATGGCGCCACCTGCTGGAGGATTTATATTACTTAACCTCCATACTGTATGATGGCGCCACCTGATGGAGGATTTACATTATTTAACCTCCATACTTTATGATGGTGCCACCTGCTCAGAGGATTTATATTATTACACCTCCATACTGTATGACGGCGCCACCTGCTGGAGGATTTATATTATTAAACCTCCATACTATATGATGGCTTCCCCTGCTGGAGAATTTATATTATTTCACCTCCATACTGTATGATGTCTCCACCTGCTGGAGGATTTATATTATTACACCTCCATACTGTATAATGGCACCACCTGTTGGAGGATTTATATTATTACACCTCCATACTGTATAATTGGTCCAAATGCTGGAGGATTTATATCATTACACCTCCATACTGTATGATGGCGCCACCTGCTGGAGGATTTATATTATTACACCTCCATGCTGTATGATGGCTCCACCTGCTGAAGGATTTATATTATTACACCTCCATACTGTATAATGGAACCACCTGCTGGAGGATTTATATTATTACACCTCCATACTGTATGATGTGTCCAAATGCTGGAGGATTTATATCATTACACCTCCATACTGTATGATGGCTCCCCCTGCTGGATGATTTAAATTATTACACCTCCATACTGTATGATGGCGCCACCTGCTGAAGGATTTATATTATTTAACCTCCATACTGTATGATGGCGCCACCTGCTGGAGGATTTATATTATTACACCTCCATACTGTATGATGGCTCCCTCTGCTGGAGGATTTATATTATTTAACCTCCATACTGTATGATGGTGCCACCTGATGGATGATTTATATTATTACACCTCCATACTGTATGATGGCGCCACCTGCTGGGGGATTTATATTATTTAACCTCCATACTGTATGATGGCGCCACATGCTGGAGGATTTATATTATTACACCTCCATACTGTATGATGGGTCCCCCTGCTAGAGGATTTATATTATTACACCTCCATACTGTATGATGGCTCCCTCTGCTGGAGGATTTATATTATTTAACATCCATACTGTATGACGGTGCCACCTGATGGAGGATTTATATTGTTACACCTCCATACTGTATGATGGTGCCACCTGCTGGAGGATTTATATTATTACACCTCCAAACTGTATGACGGCGCAACCTGATGGAGGATTTATATTATTACACCTCCATACTGTATGACGTCGCCACCTGCTGGAGAATTTATATTATTTCACCTCCATACTGTATGATTTCTCCACCTGCTTGAGGATTTATATTATTACACCTTCATACTGTATGATGGCTCCCCCTGCTGGAGAATTTATATTATTTCACCTCCATACTGTATGATGTCTCCACTTGCTGGGGAATTTATATTGTTACACCTCCATACTGTATGATGGCGCCTACTGCTGGAGGATTTATATTATTACACCTCCATACTGTATAATGGCACCCCCTGCTGGAGGATTTATATTATTACACCTCCATACTGTATAATGGCACCACCTGCTGGAAGATTTATATTATTACACTTCCATACTATGTGATGGCTCCCCTGCTGGATGATTTATATTATTACACCTCCATACTGTATGATGGCGCCACCTGCTGGAGGATTTATATTATTTAACCTCCATACGGTATGATGGTGCCACCTGCTGGAGGATTTATATTATTACACCTCCATACTGTATGATGGCTTCCCCTGCTGGAGGATTTATATTATTAAACCTCTTTACTGTATGATGGCTCCCTCTGCAGGAGGATTTATATTATTACACCTCCATACTGTATGATGGCGCCACCTGCTGGAGGATTTATATTATTACACCTCTATACTGTATGATGTCTCCACTTGCTGGAGAATTTATATTATTACACCTCCATACTGTATGATGGCGCCACCTGCCTAAGGATTTATATTATTACACCTCCATACTGTATAATGGCACCCCCTGCTGGAGGATTTATATTATAACACCTCCATACTGTATGATGGCTCCCCCTGCTGGAGGATTTATATTATTAAACCTCTTTACTGTATGATGGCGCCAGCTGCTGGAGGATTTATATTATTTAACCTCCATACTGTATGAGGTCGCCACCTGCTGGAGGATTTTTTTTATTACACTTCCATACTGTATGATGGCTCCCTCTGCTGGAGGATTTATATTATTTAACCTCCATACTGTATGATGGCACCCCCTGCTGGAGGATTTATATTATTACACCTCTATACTGTATGATGTCTCCACTTGCTGGAGAATTTATATTATTACACCTCCATACTGTATGATGGCGCCACCTGCCTAAGGATTTATATTATTACACCTCCATACTGTATAATGGCACCCCCTGCTGGAGGATTTATATTATTACACCTCCATACTGTATAACGGAACCACCTGCTGGAGGATTTATATTATTACACCTCCATACTGTATGATGGAGCCACCTGCAGGAGGATTTATATTATTTAACCTCCATAATGTATGATGACGCCACCTGCTGGAGGATTTATATTATTACACCTCCATACTGTATGACGGCGCCACCTCCTGGAGGATTTATATTATTACACCTCCATACTGTCTGATGTCTCCACCTGCTGGAGGATTTATATTATTAAACCTCCATACTATATGATGGCTTCCCCTGTTGGAGAATTTATATTATTTCACCTCCATACTGTGTGATGTCTCCACCTGCTGGAGGATTTATATTATTACACCTCCATACTGTTTGATGGCTCCCCCCGCCGGAGGGTTTATATTATTACACCTCCATACTGTATAATGGCACCACCTGTTGGAGGATTTATATTATTACACCTCCATACTGTATGATGGGTCCAAATGCTGGAGGATTTATATCATTACACCTCCATACTGTATGATGGCTCCCCCTGCTGGATGATTTAAATTACTACACCTCTATACTGTATGATGGCGCCACCTGCTGGAGGATTTATATTATTTAACCTCCATACTGTATGATGGTGCCACCTGCTGGAGGATTTATATTATTACACCTCCATACTGTATGACGGCGCCACCTGCTGGAGAATTTATATTATTTCACCTCCATACTGTATGATGTCTCCACCTGCTGGAGGATTTATATTATTACACCTCCATACGGTATGATGGCTCCCCCTGCTGGAGGATTTATATTATTACATCTCCATACTGTATGATGGCTCCCCCTGTCTGGAGGATATATATTATTACACCTCCATACTGTATGATGCCGCCACATGCTGGAGGATTTATATGATAGGATTTATAGGATATATAACAATGGATACACAGTATACGGTGTATACAATGGATACATAGAAAGTATACGGTATATACAATGGATACATAGACAGTATATGGTATATACAACGGATACATAGAAAGTATATGGTATATACAATGGATACATAGACAGAATAAGGTATATACAATGGATACATAGACAGTATACGGTAAATACAATGGATACATAGACAGTATACAGTATATACAATGGATACAGTTCATTGACATACTGAAGCAGAGCATGATCCCCTCCCTTCAGAGACTGGGCCGCAGGGCAGTATTCCAACATAACGACCCCAAACACCTCCAAGATGGCCACTGCCTTGCTAAAGAAACTGAGGGTAAAGGTGATGAACTGGCCAAGCATGTCTCCAGACCTAAACCCTATTGAGCATCTGTGGGACATCCTCAAACAGAAGGTGGAGGAGCGCAAGGTTTCTAACATCCACCAGCTCTGTGATGTCATCATGGAGGAGGGAAAGAGGACTCCAGTGACAACCTGTGAAGCTCTGGTGAACTCCACGCCCAAGAGGGTTAAGGCAGTGCTGGAAAATAATGGTGGCCACACAAAATATTGACACTTTGGGCCCAATTTGGACATTGTCACTTAGGGGTGTACTGACTTTTGTTGTCAGTGGTTTAGACATTAATGGCTGTGTGTTGAGTTATTTTGAGGGGACAGTAAATTTACACTGTTATACAAGCTGTACACTCACTACTTTACATTGTAGCAAAGTCTCATTTCTTCAGTGTTGTCACATGAAAAGATAGAATGGGAGGGGTGCACTCTTCATAATTAAGGTGCTCCAATCCCCTAATTAGTTTAGTTGCCCTTCTCTGGACTCTCTCCAGCTCCAACACATCCCTCCTGAGGACTGGCGACCAGAACTGGACAGAATACTCCAGATGCGGTTGGACCAGAGTTTTATAAAGTGGAAGGATTATAGTCTTATCTCTGGAATACATCCCTTTCTTTATGCATGCTAATATTCTGCTGGCTTTGGCAGCTGCCGCTTGACATTGCATGCTATTGCCTAATCTATCATCAACCAAGACTCCCAGATCCTTCTCCATTTTTGATTCCCCCAAGGGTTCCCCCCCTAACGTGTATTGTGCTTTTATGTTTCCAGTCCCCAAGTGCAACACTTTACACTTCTCCACATTAAACCTCATTTGCCATGTCGTTGCCCACTCCGTTATTTTATCCAGGTCATTCTGTCAGTTAAAGTAACGCAGTGCCCTATCGCAAAAATGGCCTGGTCATTAGGGGGGTAAATCTTCTGAGGTTTAGGTGGTTAATCTGAACGGCACATAGATTTATGGGCCTGGGCTAGGCACTCCTGCCAATAACTTTCAGCCAGGGGAGCAAACAGCAACTCAGTCTGCTTGTTGGTGAAAATGAACTCAGCTTCTGGCTGTGCGTTGAACCCAATGTCCTTCCTCACTGAGCCATACAGATAACCTGCCAGGATGACAAAAACATGGAAGCCACCACTGGCGTAGAATGTGGGAAGCTGCAACCCTTTCCTTTTGCTTTACTGCTTAGTGAATCGCTAACCCAGCACTGATTTGTGGCCAAAAATATGAGCACTGCAGTTATGAAGTCCTGAAAAATAGAAAGGTCTGCAGAGTGAATGACTGCGTGCTCTTCATGTAGCTCCATGTGTAGAGCGCTCGGCTTGTAGCTTAAAGGTTGCGAGTTCAAATCTGTAGACAGAGAACTCAGTTTTGAGTTTCATGAGCCACCATTAGTTGTTCTCCTCATGTTGTATTTGGTATATAATTCTATATATCTATCTATATAATTCTACAGAGAAGGCATTTTTCTGTCCATAGCTTGTGGTGCATGGTGTTGGTGTTCTGCTGCTCAATGCTGAGGGCTCTCAACTTCGTGGTTCGAATCCGATGTGGTAACAGCTAAGTATTCTGTGGGCCACTTATTGATTTTCAATTGTTCTCATTAATGTCGTCTTCAGAATAAAGTTCTACAGAGAAGAAATCTTTCTGTCCAGAGCTTGTGGTGCATGGAGTTGGTGTGCTGCTGTTCAATGCTGAAGGCCCTGTAGTCTTTAGTTCGAATCTGATGTGGTAACAATTTAGTGTTCTGTGGGCCAATAAATGTTTTTCAATTGTTCTCATTAATGTCGTCTTAAGAATAAAGTTCCACAGAGAATGCAGTTTGCTGGCCGGAGCTTGTGGTGCGTGGTGTTGGTGTGCTGCTGTTGAATGTGGCAAGCTGTCGATTTCTTGGTTCAAATCTCTGATGTGGTAACAGTTTTATGTTTCAAAGGCTTAGAGAGTCTAGATCCATGATATAGGTCCACTAGCAACTAGTCCTACTGTCTTCTGGTTCTGTGGCGCGGCATGTAAGCTTCCTGAGGTTGAATCAGAGGGCTGTGGGTTCGATTCCCACGAGCGAGCAAAGATGCCTCCTCGAAGTAGCACCAAGACTTTGGAGGTCCTATGAAGGGCGGTCTGGCTGAGATTGGAGTTCCTATGAAGGGCGGTCTGGCTGAGATTGTGAAGACTACGATGAAGCAGTCAAGACTTTGCCTCCTCAAAGTAGCACCAAGACTTTGGAGGTCCAATGAACGGCGGTCTGGCTGAGATTGGAGGTCCTATGAAGCACGTTCTGGCTGAGACTGGAGGTCCAATGAAGGGTTGTCTGTCTGAGATTGGAGGCCCAAGAAGGGCGGTACGGCTGAGATTGGAGGTCCTATGAAGGGCGGTCTGGCTGAAATTGTGAAGACTGTGATGAAGTGGTCAAGATGGGACTAAGTCGATACAGTTGACCCCGCATTGGTTGGGCCTGCATGACCCTGGGACACCTATGAAGGTAATTAATAAAAATGTAATTTAAAAAATATATAAAGTTATTTCCTTGTCTCATTGCACAACCTTTCTTAGGTTGTGTGTACTTTCCTTCAACTTGTATCCTCTGCTTTCCTTACTAGGTACCACAGCTTGTGGTTGCAAGTACACCTTTACTCATTGGACTCCTTTCACGACTTCATCTTGGCTTCTTCATTCACGTGATTCCACAGTCACGACATCATCGTTGGAACTTCGTTACGGCTTCTTCATTCACATGATTCCAAGGTCACCGACTTCATCGTTGGAACTTCGTTACGGCTTCTTCATTCACATGATTCCAAGGTCACCGACTTCATCGTTGGAACTTCGTTACAGCTTCTTCATTCACAGGATTCCAAGGTCACCGACTTCATCGCGGCTTCTTTATTCACGTGATTCCAAGGTCCCCGCTCCATGGTTGGAACTCATTTCGTTGAGGCTTCCTGCACACGTTTCCAAGGTCACCCTCATCATGGTTATACGGTGAGAAGGTCCACACTCCTTAACCTCTCATTACGCAGAGACGCCATCATGCACATAGGTGCTGTGTTCCGCGCTAAGTAGACAACTTCTGTGATCTGCTTTGGGAATCGAACTCATGACCTTCAGACTCCGCAGTCACCGTCTTACTTGCTGTGCCACAGACCAGGATACTCAAGCCTGACAGCAGTGCCTATACATCCTAAATTCAAGCTGCAAAGTGTAGTAACTCATAGCAACCGATATGAAGAGGATTCTAAAGGTGATTGGATGCTATTGGTTTCAGCAGTATTTACAACCTTAATAAATAAAATGTGAACCATGCGGGGATTTGAACCCACAACCATCTTGTTTGAGAGATCGCCAACATACCCACAAGGCTATAGCCTCAGATGGTGGTCGGCTCCCCAACCACAGTTGTAATATCATCATGACATATCATATGATCGGTGGATTAATGTTCAAACATTATACTAAATTGCAATCCTATAAAAAAAAACTAGTCTCCTACTTGACCTTCCAAAGGATATGGTAAAAATCTATTTGATGAGCAATATCTAAATTTGCTACTTGCAAAGTACAACAACCCAAAGCGACCATATTGAAATAATACCAATCTGAACGTTGATTGGGTATTATGGGTGTCTTCGGTTTATGTAACTTTAATAAATGAATCATGAAAAAGGTGGTTGCTTGAGGATTCGAACTTGCAAACTCAGCGTTTGTGAGACAAGCATCATACATGCAAGGCTATTGTCTCAGATGGTGGGTAGAGCTTAAAAGTAGACCTTTAATATCATTGACTGGGGCTTAATGAATGTGAATATTTAACTAAATTGCTACCATCAAACCCTAGACTAGTCTGCCACTTGGCCCGGAGGAAATTCCCATTTGGTAAAACTGTGCTTTGAAGAGTCCATTGCCGTGAACCACGGGGCTCTATCTCAACTGCTGCCTACAACGTGCAATAATTCATAGCAATTAGGAAAGGATAAATCCTCAGAAAGGTGATTGGCTGCTTTACTTTTTTTTTAAAGGAATCTGAAAAGGTGGTCAACTAGGGATTCGATCCCGCAACTTCGCTACTTGCTAGCCCAGCACCTTACACACAAGGCCATCGTCTCGGATGGTGTGTGGAGCTCAAAACTAGACTTTTAATGTAATGAAATGATTATTTTCACACAATTTACTAAATTTACTATTGTACCTTCAAGAGTCCATTGCCACAAATAACGGGGCTCTATCTCAACTGCTGCCTACAAAGTGCAATAATTCATAGCAATTAAGAAAGGATAAATCCTCTGAAAGGTGATTGGCTGCTTTAGGTTTTTTGTAATTTTAATAAATGAACCTGAAAAGGTGGTCACCCGGGGATTTGATCTTGCAACTACGTTACTTGCTAGCTCAGTGCCTTACCCACAAGGCCATCACCTTGGATGGTAATAGGTTCTCTGGACTAGAACTTTAATATCATGGAATTTCATACGACTTGTGCAATAATTATTCAAACATTTAACTAATTTGCTACCATCAGACCCAGATTAGTCTCCCACTTCGCCTCCTCCTTTCAAGACTCCATTGCCTTGAACCACAGGACACCATCTCAACTGCTGCCTACAAAGTACAGTAACCACAAGCAACCAAGTATCTAGTCTGAAAGCCAATTGGTTGCTATGATTTTTTTGCAACTTTAATAAGTAAAGTCAGGCAGGTGACTACCTTGGGATTCGAACTCACAAGCATTGCATTTATGTAGCCACTGCCATACTCACAACGCCACCAGCAAAGAAGACAAGATTGTCTACTCCAGTAGTTGTATTATCATTACTTCTTATATTAGTGGCCGAAAAATTGTACTGAATTGCAATCCCCAGACTTAGACTAGTCTCCTACTTGGTATTTCTATTTCTATTTCTATTTCTATTTCTATTTCTATTTCTATTTCTATTTCTATTTCTATTTCTATTTCTATTTCTATTTCTATTTCTATTTCTATTTACCAGGCCATTCTCTTGAACCACAGAGCACAATCTCAACTGCTTCCTAAATGTTCAATAAAGAAGTTTGCAAAGGTGGTTGTTTGAGGGTTCGACAACGCTGGCATACACTCAGTGCCACAGCCTCAGAATGCAGATATGTTTGTGACCAAGCTAAACTAATCTCTCACTTGGCCTACAAAAAGATCTTTGTATCTAAAACTCTCCTTCCCAAAGTAAATTCCTTTGAACCATAGGCCATCATCTCAACAGATGCCATTATCTTCGAGATTTTTCACTACACAGGATCTCCATCTCTACTCCATCAACAGTCTCCGACACTGACCTGCTTTTACTAAGGGATCCTCTCATCTGGTCAAACTGTAGTTTCTCATTCTTACAGTCTCAACTACTGCCTAAAACCTCTATAAAGAAGTTTGAAAATGAGGCCATCCATGGATTTGAACTCACAAACCTTGGCATAGGATAACTCCAACATACGCTCGATGCCACAGCCCCAAGGTACAGATGAGTGAGTTGTGAACAAACTTTACTAGTCTCTCACATAACCTACTAAAAGATCTTTGTATCTGGTAAAATGCTCCTCTCAAGGGTCAAATCCCTTGGATCATAGGACATCGTCCAAAAAGATGCCACTATCTGCAAGATTGTTCACTCGGTCTTGAACTCACAACCCTTTGCGTCTCATAACACCAGACTATGCTCCATGCCATGGCCTCAGATGGTGATGTGACTAGACTAGTCTCTCACTTGACCTAATAAAAGATCTTTGCATCTGGTAAAAATCTCCTTTCTGGTAAAAATCTCCTTCTGTAATGTAATTTTACCAGGCCATTCTCTTGAACCACAGAGCACAATCTCAACTGCTTCCTAAATGTTCAATAAAGAAGTCTGCAAAGGTGGTTTGAGGATTTGAACCCACAACCCTTGACTTATGAAAACACTGAGCATACACTCAGTACCGCACCCTCAGAAAGCAGATAAGTTTGTGACCATGCTAAACTAATCTCTCACTTGGCCTACAAAAAGATCTTTGTATCTGGTAAAACTCTCCTTACCAAAGTAAATTCCCTTGAACCATAGGCCATCATCTCAACAGATGCCATTATCTTCAAGATTTTTCATTACACAGGATCTCCATCTCTACTCCATCAACAGTCTCCGACACTGACCTGGTTTACTAAGGGATCCTCTCATCTGGTCAAACTGTAGTTTCTCATTCTTACAGTCTCAACTACTGCCTAAAACCTCTATAAAGAAGTTTGAAAATGAGGCCCTCTCTGGATTTGAACTCACAAACCTTGGCATAGGATAACTCCAACACACGCTCAATGCCACAGCCCCAAGGAGCAGATAAGGGTGTTCTGAACAACCTTTTCTAGTCTCTCACATAACCTATTATAGCTGTTATAGGGTGACCCCGCCAAGTTCAGGCACTTCCTGTTATAGGGTGACCCCGCCAAGTTCAGGCACTTCCTGTTATAGGGTGACCCCGCCATGTTCAGGCACTTCCTGTTATAGGGTGACCCCGCCAAGTTCAGGCACTTCCTGTTATAGGGTGACCCCGCCAAGTTCAGGCACTTCCTGTTATAGGGTGACCCCGCCATGTTCAGGCACTTCCTGTTATAGGGTGACCCCGCCAAGTTCAGGCACTTCCTGTTATAGGGTGACCCCGCCAAGTTCAGGCACTTCCTGTTATAGGGTGACCCCGCCATGTTCAGGCACTTCCTGTTATAGGGTGACCCCGCCAAGTTCAGGCACTTCCTGTTATAGGGTGACCCCAGTCCATGCCTCCCCAGCGCCTTTTTATTTATTTTCTTACATAAAATCCCATTTTTATCCTTTTTCCTCCTTTGTCCCATCTCAGTGCTGCTGATTTCCTGCAGACTCCTTGCAGCCACTTCCTGTCCCCATACACTCCAGTGATTTCTCAGGGGGGTTTCCTGACGGGGACACCAGAGGACCGTGTCTGTGTGATGAAAGGGCTGCTTGTAGTCTCCATCAGCAGCCTCTATGACAGGGTGACAACACAGGAGAGTAATTGGGAGATGGACAGAGCGTTGTCACCCTATAACAGGAAGTGCCTGAACAAGGACCCCCATGGCGGGATCACCGGGGATTGTTCTAATGAAAGCTGCAGATTCAACAAGACTGCAACGTGTGCATATTATAGGGGTCACCCGAACGTACGTGCGTAATTTAGGGGGTCCCCAGAAAGTGTGTGTGTATTAAAGGGGGTCCCCAGAATGTCAATGTGGGTTATAGGGGGTCCCCAGAAAGTATGTGTGTATTATAGGGGGTCCCCAGAACGTACGTTTTAATTTTAAGGGGTCCCCAGAATATCAATGTGTATTAATAGAGGGCCCCTGGAACGTAGGTGTGTACTATAGGGGGTCCTCAGAATATCAATGTGTATTATAGGGGGTCCCCAGAATGTCAATGTGTATTACAGGGGGTTCCCGGACATACATATTATAGGGGGTCCCCAAAGTGTGTGTAATATAGGGCGTCCCCAGAATGTCAATGTGTATTATTGGGGGTCCCTGGAACATACATGTGTATTATGGGGGTCCGTAGAATGTAGGTGTGTACTATAGGGGGTCCCCATAAAGTATGTGTGTATTATGGGAGTTCCCAGAATGTAAGTGTGTATTACAGGGGGTCCCCAGAAAATACATGCATACCATAGGGGGTCCCCAAAGTGTGTGTAATTATAGGGGGTCCCCAGAATGTCAATGTGTATTATAGGGGGTCCCCAAACCGTGTGTAATTATAGGGGGTCCCCAGAATGTCAATGTGTATTATGGGGGTCCCTAGAACATAGGTGTGTATTATGGGGGTCCCCAGAAAGTACATGCGTATTATGGGGGGTCCCCAGAAAGTATGTATGTACTATAGGGGGTCAACAGAAAGTATGTATTATAGGGGGTCCCCGGAACATATGTTTGAATTTTAGGGGGTCCCTGGAATGTCAATGTGTATTATGGTGGGTCCCCAGGACGTAAATGCATATTATAGGGGGTCCCCGTAATGTAGGTGTGTATTATGGGGGTACCCAGAAAGTACATGTGTATTATAGGGCATCTTCTGAAAGTACTGCGTATTATAAGGGGTCTCCGGAACGTACATGCATATTAAAGGGGGTCCCCGAAACGTACGTGTGTATTATGGATGTCCCTGGAAAGAACGTGTGTATAATAGGGGATCCCCAGAATGTCAATGTGTATTATAGGGGGTTGGGGAAACGTACGTGTATTTTAGGGGTTTCCCCGGCATGTCAATGTGTATTATGGGGGGTCCCCGGAACGTAAATACATATTACAATGGGCCCCCAAAATGTACATGTGTATTTTGAGGGTCCCTGGAGCTTATGTGTGTATTATAGGGGGTCTCTGGAACGTACCTACATATTATAGGGGGTCCCTGAAACATCTGTGTGTATTATAGGGAGTCCCTAGAACGCCCGTGTGTATTATAGGGAGTCCCTGGAACTTACATGTGTATTATAGGGGGCCCCCAGAAGGTATGTTTGTATTTTAGGGGTTCTCATGACATACATGCATATTATAGGGGGTCTCCGAAATGTATGTGTGTATTATGGGGATCCCTGGAGTGTATGTGTATTATAGGGGGTCCCTAGCCTATACGTGTGTATTATAGGGGGTCCCTGGGATGTAGATGCATATTATAGGGGG
The DNA here is from genome assembly GCF_965119305.1 of Pelophylax lessonae. Lineage (NCBI taxonomy): Eukaryota > Metazoa > Chordata > Amphibia > Anura > Ranidae > Pelophylax > Pelophylax lessonae. The sequence goes on from NC_138774.1 coordinate 301,547,368, forward strand.
TCCCCGGAAACATATGTGCATATTATAGGGGGTCCCCAGAGTGTACATGTTTATTATGAGGGTTCTGAACATATGTGAGTATTCTGGAAGGTCCCTGGAACGTATATTTGTATATAGGGGGTCCCTGTACCATACGTGTATGAGAGGTATATACGGCTGAACACTCCTTTAGGGGGGGGGGGATGGTCAGGGTTGTACAGACACTGCGGAATACATGGAGGATAAACAAATTAAATATTTTATTCACATATAAAGTACAATGAGGTCAGGAAAGAAGGATGATTGGGGGGGGGGGGATTTCCGAGCGGATGGGGGGATGGGATTCCTGAGCAGATGTCGGGGGGGGGTGGGATCCCTGAGCAGATGTCGGGGGATGGGATCCCTATGTGGACGTCCATGATGTCAGAGTCCTCTTGGTCATCTCATAGGCCAGGAAGAGCGCGGCGTTGGAGGGGAACGCTCGGATGACGGTTGGCATCAGTCCGCTGTACAGGGAGAGGATTCCTGGAAGAGGGAATTATGGATATGAAATGTTAGAAATACAAGGCATAAAATGTCCCATGAGACCCTCAGAGCAAAGAAGGAATCGGATTGTATCAGTTGTTGGTTTATAAGAAGAAGACATGAATCCCCCGACACGTTGTCGGACTCGGATCTCCTTCCTCAGGGGTCAGACATTGGATGGCGGTTGGAGGAGTCGCGGACCAATCACCGTAGCTCATTGTCTATAGGGGAGCGATGGAACGGCCCCGCGATCGGTGAGATAACGGAACCGTTTGGTTATGGATCGGGAATGTCATCAATACAAAGCAATCCCTTCTGATTTATTATATTATTGAGATAAAAAAACAACCCAGAAAACCTCCATTGTCAGCTACAGAAATCCCGCAGCTCCTGAAAAAAAATACCCGGCCAACGGAGCATGGAGGGGGGAGGGCAGAAGGTGACCAGGATTTCTGCTTAGTGTATCCCCATGTACATTATTACTGGAAATCTCATTATTACACAGTATTAGCAGCTGTCACAGCGCAACACCTCCTGTGTGATCTGACACTTATAATCTACAACTGTCACTGCTGAACCATACAACTGTCACTGAATAATACAATGTGTGTGTGGTTGTGGTGGTGGGGGGGGGGGGGGCGGATCACAAAAGCAATCCAGGAGCTATTCAGCCACTTGGATCCCTTTTATGAGAAAGAGAAAAGAATAAAATATACGGGGGATGGGTGATGGCGGATGAAGTGGACTCACTATTTCCTCCATATGCGGATCCGAGGGGTGACCTCCATTCCAGGAAACGTGCAATTAGAAAAATAATTACAATGCATTCAGATTTAACCCCTTATTAGCTCACTTTAATCAGCCCTAATTAACTCTTTCTTCCCCCTCCCCCTCTCTCTCCAGCTTTTATCTGCTGATTCTTTTTATTATTTCTATTTGTTTACCATTAATTATTATTTGTTTACATAATTTTTTCTATAGATTATATAATAAAATAATTTTTTAAGGACAATCACCACAAGAAAACCGATTTCCCCCCCAAAAAACGTTTCTATTACTTTGTTAAGGGGAATCCAAAACCGGACGGAAGTCTGACCTTCTCTCCTCAGTATGTGCAGCAAGGACAGGAAGAACCCCTCCTGATTGGATGCCGTGGAAAGGACTTGGATTCTGGACTTCACAGAGTCCACCGGATACACCGACAGCCAGAAACAGGCTCCGCCCACACCGCCGCTAATTGTGACCGCTAAAGGACCTGCAAAGTATGGAAAGACTCAGCCTCATCCACAGGATCACAGAGGAACATCTGTACCCCCTCAACCACTCCCCCCATCTTCTGCACCCCAACCACCACATCACCTGCACCCCCCAACCACATCATCTTCACCCCCACAACTACTCACCCACCACCATCATCTGCACCCCCTCAACCACTCCCCCCATCATCTGCACCCCAACCACCACATCACCTGCACCCCCCAACCACATCATCTGCACCCCCACAACTACTCACCCACCACCATCATCTGCTCCCCCCAACCACTCCCCCCATCATCTGCACCCCAACCACCACATCGCCTGCACCCCCAACCACATCATCTGCACCCCCAAAACTACTCACCCACCACCACCTGCTCCCCCCAACCCCTCACCCCCACATCACCTGCAACCCCCAACCACATCATCTGCACCCCCACAACTACTCACCCACCACCATCATCTGCACCCCCCAACCACTCACCCCCCATCCTTTGCACCCCCAACCACTCACCACCATTTACACCTCCCCAATCAATCACCCCCCAACCACTCACCCCCCCCATCATCTGCAGCCCCCCAACTACTCACCCACCCCCATCATCTGCACCCCCCGACCACTCACCCCACATCACCTGCACCCCCCCAACCACTCACCCCCCATCATTTGCACCCCCCCAACTACTCATCCCCCCATCATCTGCACCCCCCAACCACTCACCCACCCACCACCATTTACACCTCCCCAATCACTCACCCCCCATCATCTGCAGCCCCCCAACTACTCACCCACCCCCATCATCTGTACCCCCCTACCATTCACCCCAACTACTCACCCACCCCCATCCGCTCACCCCCATCAGCTGCATCCCCAACCACTCACCCACCCCCATCATCTGTACCCCCCAACCACTCATCCACCCACATTATCTGCACTCCCCCAACTACTCACTCCTATCATCTGCACCCCCAACCACTCATCCCCCATCATCTGCACCCCCCCCACCACTCACCCCAACATCACCTGCACTCCCCCAATCACTCACCCCCACATCATCTGCAACATCATTTGAACCCCTACTGCTCACCGCCAACATCCCCCTCCCCCGCCTCACCTGGCTGACCTCCAGAATTCCTGCTGAGAAGACTCTTGCTGAGTTCATAGCCCCCGAAAAAGAAGAAGTACCCCGGGATCTCCCGCAGCCACGTACTGCTGAGGCCACGGAACAGGCCAACCACGCCTTCCGACTTCAGGATGTCCCGTACAATGGACCACGGGGTGCTGAGGACACAAAGATCAGAGTTATACAGAGAGAGCGACCCCATAGAGGTGGGGGGACCACCAACCTTTTATAGGGGGTTCCTGTGTACCCCGATACCCGCATCTCATGCTGCGTCTGCATGCGGCACTTCACCAGCTCTGTGGGACAGAGGACCAAGGAGGAGAATACGGAGGCCAAGGAACCCGCAGAGGCCTTGTGATGGTCTCTGAGGAGGGAAGAGGAACAAGAATACACAGAATAGAATATAAATATATATATACACACATACAGTGTAAATATACACACACCGTACACACTGTATATACTGATAACTGCCATTTTTCCGTGTGCAGAGTCACATCAAGTGGACTCACTAATGCACCAAGACACACCCCCTTCTTTGGTCAGACATGCCCACCTCACTGGTCAGACACACCCCTTTCTCTGGTCAGACACACCCCCTTCTCTGGTCACATAAGCCTGACTCTCTGGTCAGACACACCCCTTTCCTTGGTCACACACCCCTTTCTCTGGTCACACAAGCTGGCCTCTCTGGTCAGACACACCCCCTCCTCTGGTCAGACACACCCCCTCCTCTGGTCACACACACCCCCTCCTCTGGTCACACACACCCCCTCCTCTGGTCACACACACCCCTTTCTCTGATCACACAAGCTGGCCTCGGTGGTCAGACACACCCCTTTCTCTAGTCAGACACACCCCCTTCTCTGGTCAGACACACCCCCTCCTTTGGTCAGACACACCCCTTTCTCTGGTCACGCAAGCCCGCCTCTCTGGTTTGACACACCCCCTACCATTCTTTGTAGAACACTTGTGATGAGGGGGTGTGGCTATTACTCAGCTCTGTCCCCATAAAGCACTGCAGGGGGAGGGCAGAAAGCAGCATTGTCACGGAGATAGAAACATGGGAGGGGGCGGGATTATACAGAGATACAAAGACAAAATGCTGGCTCCTTATTGGTTCCTCCGGGGCATTCGTGACCCCCCAATCCGATAGAGGAGAACCCACAACCAGATCTATGACATCCAGTGCCGGGACAAGGTCATCCAGTGCCCAGGGCAAGGATGCCAATTTGCGCCCCCCCCCTTCCTTTAGTTTAGGGTGAAGGTGCCCCCCCCATCCCTGCAATAAACCATTGCGTCCAGGGCAACCGACCCTCCTGCCCACCCCTTGTCCCGGCTCTGATGACATCATAAGGAGAGAGAATCCCCCGAATCTCCGACAAGAACACAGCGCCCCCCTCTGGCCTGATGGGAAATCCTTGGGAGTAGATTTTATTTCTATCCAATAAATGTAAATTTTTTTATTGATCACACGAGATCGGGGATCCCCTCATTTCTTCTGTGGGGGTCACCCGGAAGGGGGAGGAGTCTCTGACTCACCTAAGCTGGGACAGATCCTGAAATCCCAGCATGTAGGAGACCAGATTCTGACAGAAGCCGTAACAGGCGAAGAGCACGGCGTTCTCCGCCACGTTGGCCACCAATGCGGGGACGGTGCCGTGGTAGAGCCCCCGCAGCCCCTCCGTATGATAGGTGCGCACCGTGCAGTCCAGGAAGTTCCGGTACATGGAAGGGAACGTCTGCATCTTCACCTTGGCCGTGTCAAAGGGCTGCCCACTGAGGACGCACGCCACGCCACCTGCAAAAAGGTGCACCTATCATTACACCTACCTATATATCCATCTTCCCCACGGGCGTCCACAGAACTTTTTCTGGGGGGGAGGGGCATCATTTTAAGCTCAGCCCTGCTCCGCCCCTTTTCAACAATGTCATGAAGAGGAGGAGCTTAGTCATTATCACATAAAGCGCAGGGATTCAAAGATTAGAGATGCAAAAGCAAAGCTGTCCCTCCCTGTTTTGGGGTCATGCAGGTGGCGCATGCATGCATGTGACGTCACGTGCCACGCCTCTTTGCACGGGGCCACAAATCTTCTTGCCCCGGGCTCCCCCTCTCCTGGAATGATATCACCGGGGGCTGAGGACAGTGGTCCACGCGGCTGCTGGTGTCAGTCACCTCACAATTAGCGACTCGATAAATAGATCGCTCTTTACCAGTTTTCAGAGCGCTGATTGCCGCTCACGTGACTCGCCGCCTCTCTCCTCCCCTCCTCCTCCCCTCCCAACTGATGTCAGCGGGGAATCATCGGCCCCGCCCACTGAAGGCAGCTGTCAGACAGGGAGAGGGGAGAGCTGGCGAGTCACGTGTGCGGTGATTGGCGCTCTGAAAACTGGCAAAGAACGGCTTTACAGACACAGGGGCACACAGGATTATTAAACAGGCCAGATAGGATAAAGTGGTTTAACAACTACTTTAATGGGGAAGTTGAGATTCCAGGGGTGGGGGGCTCCTTTCCCCCCATGTGGACACCCATGATGTTCCCCCTTCCAGGTGTGCATTACCTCTCACTCAGATTCCCTCCCCCCCCCCCCTGATCTCCCCTCTAACCCAAATGTGTATAATAAATATTTACTTTGTCCCCTGCTGATCTCCTGCAGGCACTTTGCAGCCACTTCCTGTCTCCATACACTCCAGTGGTGTCCCCATTACATTTCTCCGGACGGGTTTCCTGATGGTGACACCGGAGCATGAACACTTGTTATCTCCATAGGAAATTCCTGCAATAGGGTGACAACATGGGGGAGCATTCAGGAGACAGACAGAGTGTTGTCACCCCATAACAGGAAGTGACTGAGAAAGGACTTCCATGGCGGGATCACAATGAAAGATGAAGATTTAAAAGGATTAAAAATGACTTTTGAAATGTTGTAATGAAAAGAAAATTCAACGACAACCAAATTAAATCCGGAAACCAATAAAACGGATGAAGATTAAGAAATAGAAATACAGAAATCAGAGAACACTGAATACAATGTATTACATGGAATGAGATTGTCACATGGGGACACCTGCTGGTCACACCCAGTACTGCAGTCATAGCAGAGAGCAGGAGGATGTACTGTCCACAGTCTATGGAGTTTGTAAAGTTTTATTTATTATCCAAATTTATTCTTATTTATATTCTGTGCAAAAAATCAATGGAATAAAATTATACAATTCAGGGGGTGACATGTTGGAGGAGGGCCCACTGACACCAATGATGGGACACTATTCCTCCCACTGACACCAATGATGGGACACTATTCCTCCCACTGACACCAATGATGGGAGACTATTCCCCCCACTGACACCAATGATGGGAAACTATTCCCCCCACTGACACCAATGATGGGAGACTATTCCCCCCACTGACACCAATGATGGGAGACTATTCCCCCCACTGACACCAATGATGGGACCCTATTCCTCCCACTGACACCAATGATGGGACACTATTCCTCCCACTGACACCAATGATGGGACACTATTCCTCCCACTGACACCCAATGATGGGGCACTATTCCTTCCACTGACACCCAATGATGGGGCACTATTCCTCCCACTGACACCCAATGATGGGGCACTATTCCTCCCACTGACACCAATGATGGGGCACTATTCCTCCCACTGATACCAATGATGGGGCACTATTCCTCCCACTGACACCAATGATGGGGCACTATTCCTCCCACTGACACCAATGATGGGGCACTATTCCTCCCACTGACACCAATGATGGGGCACTATTCCTCCCACTGACACCAATGATGGGGCACTATTCCTCCCACTGACACCAATGATAGGGCACTATTCCTCCCACTGACACCAATGATGGGGCACTATTCCTCCCACTGACACCAATGATGGGACAGTATTCCTCCCAATGATTGTAGGTGTAGCGGGGGATGAAATGATGAATTTATATGGGAATGGTGGAACTCACCCATGGCTCCGGAGGTGACATTGATGAGGAGCTCTGTGATGGGATTGGCTGGACTGGCATCAGGTGACATGATGACCTGCGATGAGAAGAGGACCGGCATCAGTCACATATCTGCAACAAATCGCATCTCCGCTACAAGTCGCCTCAAAAAAAGTTCTGGAGTTTTTTTTTTGTAGCTCAAATCGGACAGATTGGCGCATTGTTTGTTTCATTGAAATGCTTGATTTGTGAATTTCTGTGCGTTTTTTTGCTCAAACGCAATAAAATAAAAAAATAAAATATGAATAATATTAATAAAAAATGCATTACACAAATAAATAAGAATCATAAATAAATAAAATGACCCCGGCCCCTAATATTACCCCTAACCAAATAAATATTGATAAATAAAATAAACCCTCACAACTAAAACCTAATATTACCCCCCCCCCCTCCCCCAGCCCTAACAAAATTAGAAAAAAAAATAAAAACAAATAAATTAATAATATAAAAATAAAAAGTAAATAAATAAATAAAAGTGAATGGAAAAAGTTGGAAATCGCAGCAACAATGAAAGAAATGAGATTTCTCTCTGCTGGTGATAATGAAATCCCGGCTGGGAATCGCATCGCTGAGTGCGACTTCATTACAAATTCATGCAATTTTCTGCAGAGGAGAAAGAAATCCGAAGAGGAAATCCAATCTTACACCAAGTATTACAGCCGGTCTACACATGAGCCAAGTCCCTCCCCCTTCCTTATACTGGGGGGCAGAGCAACAAAAATGATCCCCCATCGTGTTTGGCGGGCAGAACCATCGCTGATTGCAACCCCACCCCCCCATGTAGCGCACACAGCCCCTCTATAGCGCACACAGCCCCCCTCTCGTAGCGCACAAAGCCCCCCCATGTAGCGCACACAGCCCCCCCATGTAGCGCACACAGCCCCCCCATGAAGCGCACACAGCCCCCCCCATGTAGCGCACGCAGCCCTCCATGTAGCGCACACAGCCCCCCATGTAGCGCACACAGCCCCCCATGTAGCGCACACAGGCCCCCCATGTAGCGCACACAGCCCCCCCATGTAGCGCACACAGCCCCCCCATGTAGCGCACACAGCCCCCCCATGTAGCGCACACAGCCCCCCATGTAGCGCACACAGCCCCCCCCATGTAGCGCACGCAGCCCCCCCCATGTAGCGCACGCAGCCCTCCATGTAGCGCACACAGCCCCCCATGTAGCGCACACAGCCCCCCCATGTAGCGCACACAGCCCCCCCATGTAGCGCACACAGCCCTCCATGTAGCGCACACAGCCCCCCATGTAGCGCACACAGCCCCCCCATGTAGCGCACACAGCCCCCCATGTAGCGCACACAGCCCCCCATGTAGCGCACACAGCCCCCCCCATGTAGCGCACGCAGCCCTCCATGTAGCGCACACAGCCCCCCATGTAGCGCACACAGCCCCCCCATGTAGCGCACACAGCCCCCCCATGTAGCGCACACAGCCCCCCATGTAGCGCACACAGCCCCCCCATGTAGCGCACACAGCCCCCCATGTAGCGCACACAGCCCCCCCCATGTAGCGCACGCAGCCCTCCATGTAGCGCACACAGCCCCCCATGTAGCGCACACAGCCCCCCCATGTAGCGCACACAGCCCCCCATGTAGCGCACACAGCCCCTCCATAGTGCACACAGCCCCCCATGTAGCGCACACAGCCCCCCATGTAGCGCACACAGCCCCCCCCATGTAGCGCACACAGCCCCTCCATGTAGCGCACACAGCCCCCCATGTAGCGCACACAGCCCCCCCCCCATGTAGCGCACACAGCCCCTCCATAGTGCACACAGCCCCCCATGTAGCACACACAGCCCCCCATATGTAGCGCACACAGCCCCCCATGTAGCGCACACAGCCCCCCATATGTAGCGCACACAGCCCACCTCATGCAGTGCACACAGCCCCCCATGTAGCGCACACAGCCCCCCCCCATGTAGCGCACACAGCCCCTCCATAGTGCACACAGCCCCCCATGTAGCACACACAGCCCCCCATATGTAGCGCACACAGCCCCCCATGTAGCGCACACAGCCCCCCATATGTAGCGCACACAGCCCACCTCATGCAGTGCACACAGACCCCCCTCACACAGCTGCCATGCGGTTGGTCAGCATTTTGCTGCTCATAGAAAGGATGAATGCAGAGACCTTCCTGCTCTCCCCTCCCCCGCCTGTCTCTGCAGGTAAGTGTGGATGTCCATTGACCTTCAGGGACCACGCCCACCAACATGTCAACCTGGGGGGCCACACAGTCCTATTGGTCAGAGGATTTCCCATGGGGCCTCACCATTGGTCATTATACAAGAGGAAAGATGACCTGACGCTTCATCATTTATCAACATGAAAATGCCGGTTACCTGGCTGTTATAGTGAAATGCCGGTTACCTGGCTGTTATAGTGAATGTAATCCCAGGCTGGGTGACACACAGATCACTCCTAACATTGTGTCACCCCTTCCTGTCCCATCTCAGTGCTGCTGATCTCCTGCAGCCTCTTTCCAGCCACTTCCTGTCTCCATACATTCCAGTGATGTCATTTCTCTGGGCGGGTCTCGTCACGGTGACACCAGAGAGGCCATTTCTGTGTAATGTGTGATGTAGTCACCGGCAGTTGCCATCTATAACTCTGCCCCCGGGGATACGGGGGGGGGGGGGATCTATGGTGGCTCAGAGCTGAGAAGATTTCATGGGGAGGAGAAATCAGATGATTGTAATTATTAAAGAAAACACTGAACATTCTGGATCCGATCTCCCGGAGGGAGGGGTGGTAAAAATAGGGGGCCCTGTCTGCAGGTAAGTCCTTACACCCTATGGAGGCCCCGCCTGCAGGTAAGACATTACACCCTACTGGGGGCCCCGTCTCCAGGTAAGTCCTTACACCCTATGGAGGCCCCGCCTCCAGGTAAGACATTACACCCTACAAGGGACCCCGCCTCCAGGTAAGTCCTTACACCCTACTGGGGGCCCCGCCTGCAGGTAAGTCCTTATAACTGGCTCAGGATCAGAGATAAGGCCGGGGCACACCTCTGCACTCTCACTAATCTCTTCCTGCTGAACTTTTTGTGCATGCGATATTTGATGCGTTTTACAATTTTTATATTTACTGTGTGCCTAGCCGGTGTTTATGTACTGTGTGCCTAGCCGGTGTTTATGTACTGTGTGCCTAGCCGGTGTTTGTGTGTACCATTTATGGACCATGTTGGTATAGAGAATTGGGGTCCTTTTTGTCAGGGAAATGGGGAATGACGGGATGTCGGGGTACAGAAATCTCCTCACCCTTCATGGAAGACGGGGACCCCGGGATGATGAAGACACGCCCCCTCCTCGCTCTCCGCCCCTTGGTAAATCTGTAGAGCAGATCAGAGATAATCACTTCTATAATCAAGGATATTCCCACCCCCTCACCTCGGTACACACATTACTGCCCCCCCCTCACCTCCGTACACACATTACTGCCCCCCCCTCACCTCTGTACACACATTACTGCCCCCCTCACCTCACCTCTGTACACACATTACTGCCCCCCCTCACCTCTGTACACACATTACTGCCCCCCTCACCTCCGTACACACATTACTGCCCCCCCCCCCACCTCTGTACACACATTACTGCCCCCCCTCACCTCTGTACACACATTACTGCCCCCCCTCACCTCTGTACACACATTACTGCCCCCCCTCACCTCCGTACACACATTACTGCCCCCCTCACCTCTGTACACACATTACTGCCCCCCCTCACCTCCGTACACACATTACTGCCCCCCTCACCTCTGTACACACATTACTGCCCCCCCTCACCTCTGTACACACATTACTGCCCCCCCTCACCTCCGTACACACATTACTGCCCCCCTCACCTCCGTACACACATTACTGCCCCCCTCACCTCCGTACACACATTACTGCCCCCCCCTCACCTCCGTACACACATTACTGCCCCCCTCACCTCTGTACACACATTACTGCCCCCCCCTCACCTCTGTACACACATTACTGCCCCCCCTCACCTCTGTACACACATTACTGCCGCCCTCACCTCCGTACACACATTACTGCCCCCCTCACCTCTGTACACACATTACTGCCCCCCCTCACCTCTGTACACACATTACTGCCCCCCCTCACCTCTGTACACACATTGCTGCCCCCCTCACCTCTGTACACACATTATTGCCCCCCCTCACCTCGGTACACACATTACTGCCCCCCCTCACCTCTGTACACACATTACTGCCCCCCCTCACCTCTGTACACACATTACTGCCCCCCCCTCACCTCTGTACACACATTACTGCCCCCCTCACCTCTGTACACACATTACTGCCCCCCCTCACCTCTGTACACACATTACTGCCCCCCCTCACCTCTGTACACACATTACTGCCCCCTCACCTCTGTACACACATTACTGCCCCCCCCTCACCTCTGTACACACATTACTGCCCCCCCCCTCACCTCTGTACACACATTACTGCCCCCCTCACCTCCGTACACACATTACTGCCCCCCCTCACCTCTGTACACACATTACTGACCCCCCCTCACCTCCGTACACACATTACTGCCCCCCCCTCACCTCTGTACACACATTACTGCCCCCCCTCACCTCTGTACACACATTACTGCCCCCCCTCACCTCTGTACACACATTACTGCCCCCCTCACCTCCGTACACACATTACTGCCCCCCCCCTCACCTCTGTACACACATTACTGCCCCCCCTCACCTCTGTACACACATTACTGCCCCCCTCACCTCTGTACACACATTACTGCCCCCCCCTCACCTCTGTACACACATTACTGCCCCCCCTCACCTCTGTACACACATTACTGCCCCCCTCACCTCTGTACACACATTACTGCCCCCCCTCACCTCTGTACACACATTACTGCCCCCCCTCACCTCTGTACACACATTACTGCCCCCCTCACCTCTGTACACACATTACTGCCCCCCCTCACCTCTGTACACACATTATTGCCCCCCCCCTCACCTCTGTACACACATTACTGCCCCCCTCACCTCTGTACACACATTACTGCCCCCCCTCACCTCGGTACACACATTACTGCCCCCCCTCACCTCTGTACACACATTACTGCCCCCCTCACCTCTGTACACACATTACTGCCCCCCTCACCTCCGTACACACATTACTGCCCCCCCTCACCTCTGTACACACATTACTGCCCCCCCCACCTCTGTACACACATTACTGCCCCCCCTCACCTCTGTACACACATTACTGCCCCCCCTCACCTCTGTACACACATTACTGCCCCCCTCACCTCTGTACACACATTACTGCCCCCCCTCACCTCTGTACACACATTATTGCCCCCCTCACCTCTGTACACACATTACTGCCCCCCTCACCTCTGTACACACATTACTGCCCCCCCTCACCTCTGTACACACATTACTGCCCCCCTCACCTCTGTACACACATTACTGCCCCCCCTCACCTCTGTACACACATTATTGCCCCCCTCACCTCTGTACACACATTATTGCCCCCCCTCACCTCTGTACACACATTATTGCCCCCCTCACCTCTGTACACACATTACTGCCCCCCTCACCTCTGTACACACATTATTGCCCCCCCTCACCTCTGTACACACATTACTGCCCCCCCTCACCTCCGTACACACATTACTGCCCCCCCTCACCTCCGTACACACATTATTGCCTCCCCTCACCTCGGTACACACATTACTGCCCCCCCCTCACCTCGGTACACACATTATTGCCCCCCTCACCTCTGTACACACATTATTGCCCCCCCCCTCACCTCTGTACACACATTACTGCCCCCCTCACCTCTGTACACACATTACTGCCCCCCCTCACCTCTGTACACACATTACTGCCCCCCCTCACCTCCGTACACACATTACTGCCCCCCCTCACCTCCGTACACACATTACTGCCCCCCTCACCTCTGTACTCACATTACTGCCCCCCCTCACCTCGGTACACACATTACTGCTCCCCCTCACCTCGGTACACACATTACTGCCCCCCTCACCTCGGTACACACATTACTGCCCCCCTCACCTCTGTACACACATTATTGCCCCCCCTCACCTCGGTACACACATTACTGCCCCCCCTCACCTCGGTACACACATTACTGCCCCCCCTCACCTCTGTACACACATTATAGCCCCCCCTCACCTCAGTACACACATTACTGCCCCCCTCACCTCTGTACACACATTACTGCCCCCCCTCACCTCTGTACACACATTACTGCCCCCCCTCACCTCTGTACACACATTACTGCCCCCCCTCACCTCTGTACACACATTACCACCCCCATTCACCCCCTGCTGCAGGATTTATATTATTTAACCTCCATACTGTATGATGGCTCCCCTGCTGGATGATTTATATTATTACACCTCCATACTGTATGATGGCGCCACCTGCTGGAGGATTTATATTATTTAACCTCCATACTGTATGATGGCTCCCCCTGCTGGAGGATTTATATTATTAAACCTCTTTGCTGTATGATGGCTCCCTCTGCAGGAGGATTTATATTATTATACCTCTATACTGTATGATGGCGCCACCTGCTGGAGGATTTACATTATTTAACTTCCATACTGTATGATGGCGCCACCTGCTGGAGGATTTATATTATTACACCTGCACACTGTATGATGGCTCCCTCTGCTGGAGGATTTATATTATTTAACCTCCATACTGTATGATGGCGCCACCTGCTGGAGGATTTATATTATTTAACCTCCATACTGTATGATGGCTCCCTCTGCTGGAGGATTTATATTATTACACCTCTATACTGTATGATGGCGCCACCTGCTGGAGGATTTATATTATTTAACCTCCATACTGTATGATGGCCCCACCTGCTGGAGGATTTATATTATTACACCTCAATACTGTATGATGGAGCCACCTGCTGGAGGATTTATATTATTACACCTCCATACTGTATGATGGCTCCCCCTGCCTGAGGATTTATATTATTACACCTCCATAATGTATGATGCTGCCACCTGCTGGAGGATTTATATTATTTAACCTCCATACTGTATGATGGTGCCTTCTGCTGGAGGATTTATATTATTACACCTCCATACTGTATGATGTCTCCCGCTGCTGGAGGATTTATATTATTAAACCTCCATAATGTATGATGGCGCCACCTGCTGGAGGATTTATATTATTACACTTCCATACTGTATGATGGCTCCCTCTCCTGGAGGATTTATATTATTACACCTCCATACTGTATGATGGTGCCACCTGCTGGAGGATTTATATTACTACACCTCCATAATGTATGACGGCGCCACCTGCTGGATGATTTATAATATTACACTTCCATACTGTATGATGGCGCCACCTGCTGGAGGATTTATATTATTACACCTCCATACTGTATGATGGCTCCCCCTGCTGGAGGATTTATATTATTACACCTCCATACTGTATGATGGTGCCACCTGCTGGAGGATTTATATTACTACACCTCCATAATGTATGACGGCGCCACCTGCTGGATGATTTATATTATTACACTTCCATGCTGTATGATGGTGCCACCTGCTGGAGGATTTATATTATTACATCTCCATACCGTTTGATGGCGCCACCTGCTGGAGGATTTATATTATTACACCTCTATACTGTATGATGGCGCCACCTGCTGGAGGATTTATATTATTACACCTCGAAACTGTATAATGGCACCACCTGCTGGAGGATTTATATTATTACACCTCCATACTGTATGATGTGTCCAAATGCTGGAGGATTTATATCATTACACCTCCATACTGTATGATGGCTCCCCCTGCTGGATGATTTAAATTATTACACCTCCGTACTGTATGATGGCGCCACCTGCTGGGGAATTTATATTGTTACACCTCCATACTGTATGATGGCGCCTACTGCTGAAGGATTTATATTATTACACCTCCATACTGTATAATGGCACCCCCTGCTGGAGGATTTATATTATTACACCTCCATACTGTATAATGGCACCACCTGCTGGAGGATTTATATTATTACACCTCCATACTGTATGATGGATCCACCTGCTGGAGGATTTATATTATTTAACCTCCATACTGTATGATGGGTCCCCCTGCTAGAGGATTTATATTATTACACCTCCATACTGTATGATGGTGCCACCTGATGGAGGATTTATATTGTTACACCTCCATACTGTATGATGGTGCCACCTGCTGGAGGATTTATATTATTACACCTCCATACTGTATGATGGTGCCACCTGCTGGAGGATTTATATTATTACACCTCCATACTGTATGATGGTGCCACCTGATGGAGGATTTATATTGTTACACCTCCATACTGTATGATGGTGCCACCTGCTGGAGGATTTATATTATTACACCTCCATACTGTATGATGGCGCCTACTGCTGAAGGATTTATATTATTACACCTCCATACTGTATGATGGATCCACCTGCTGGAGGATTTATATTATTTAACCTCCATACTGTATGATGGCTCCCCCTGCTGTAGGATTTATATCATTACACCTCCATACTGTGTGATGGCTCCCCTGCTGGATGATTTATATTATTACACCTCCATACTGTATGATGGATCCACCTGCTGGAGGATTTATATTATTTAACCTCCATACTGTATGATGGCTCCCCCTGCTGGAGGATTTATATTATTACACCTCCATACTGTATGATGGATCCACCTGCTGGAGGATTTATATTATTTAACCTCCATACTGTATGATGGCTCCCCCTGCTGTAGGATTTATATCATTACACCTCCATACTGTGTGATGGCTCCCCTGCTGGATGATTTATATTATTACACCTCCATACTGTATGATGGCGCCACCTGCTGGAGGATTTAAATTATTTAACCTCCATACGGTATGATGGTGCCACCTGCTGGAGGATTTATATTATTACACCTCCATACTGTATGATGGCTCCCCCTGCTGGAGGATTTATATTATTAAACATCTTTACTGTATGATGGCTAACTCTGCAGGAGGATTTATATTATTATACCTCTATACTGTATGATGGCGCCACCTGCTGGAGGATTTATATTATTACACCTCCACACTGTATGATGGCTCCCTCTGCTGGAGGATTTATATTATTTAACCTCCATACTGTATGAGGGCGCCACCTGCTGGAGGATTTATTTTATTACACTTCCATACTGTATGATGGCTCCCTCTACTGGAGGATTTATATTATTTAACCTCCATACTGTATGATGGCACCCCCTGCTGGAGGATTTATATTATTACACCTCCATACTGTATGATGGCGCCACCTGCCTGAGGATTTATATTATTACACCTCCATACTGTATGATGGAGCCACCTGCTGGAGGATTTATATTATTTAACCTCCATACTGTATGATGGCGCCACCTGCTGGAGGATTTATATTATTTAACCTCCATACTGTATGATGGCGCCACCTGCTGGAGGATTTATATTATTACACCTCCATACTGTATGATGGCACCACCTGCTGGAGGATTTATTTTATTTCACCTCCATACTGTATGATGGGTCCCCCTGCTAGAGGATTTATATTATTACACCTCCATACTGTATGATGGCTCCCTCTGCTGGAGGATTTATATTATTAAACCTCTATACTGTATGATGGCTCCCTCTGCTGGAGGATTTATATTAATACACCTCTATACTGTATGATGGCGCCACCTGCTGGAGGATTTATATTATTACACCTCCATACTGTATGATGGCGCCACCTGCTTGAGGATTTATATTATTACACCTCCATACTGTATGATGGCTCCCTCTGCTGGAGGATTTATATTAATACACCTCTATACTGTATGATGGCGCCACCTGCTGGAGGATTTATATTATTACACCTCCATACTGTATGATGGCGCCACCTGCTGGAGGATTTATATTATTACACCTCCATACTGTATGATGGCGCCACCTGCTGGAGGATTTATATTATTACACCTCCATACTGTATGATGGCGCCACCTGCTGGAGGATTTATATTATTTAACCTCCATACTTTATGATGGCGCCACCTGCTGGAGGATTTATATTATTTAACCTCCATACTGTATGATGGTGCCTTCTGCTGGAGGATTTGTATTATTACACCTCCATAATGTATGATGTCTCCCGCTGCTGGAGGATTTATATTATTAAACCTCTATACTGTATGATGGCTCCCTCTGTTGGAGGATTTATATTATTTAACCTCCATACTGTATGATGGCGCCACCTGCTGGAGGATTTATATTATTACACTTCCATACTGTATGATGGTGCCACCTGCTGGAGGATTTATATTATTACACCTCCATACTGTTTGATGGCGCCACCTGCTGGAGGATTTATATTATTACACCTCTATACTGTATGAAGGCGCCAGCTGCTGGAGGATTTATATTATTACACCTCCATACTGTATAATGGCACCACCTGCTGGAGGATTTATATTATTACACCTCCATACTGTATGATGTGTCCAAATGCTGGAGGATTTATATCATTACACCTCCATACTGTATGATGGCTCCCCCTGCTGGATGATTTAAATTATTACACCTCCGTACTGTATGATGGCGCCACCTGCTGGGGAATTTATATTGTTACACCTCCATACTGTATGATGGCGCCTACTGCTGAAGGATTTATATTATTACACCTCCATACTGTATAATGGCACCCCCTGCTGGAGGATTTATATTATTACACCTCCATACTGTATAATGGCACCACCTGCTGGAGGATTTATATTATTACACCTCCATACTGTATGATGGATCCACCTGCTGGAGGATTTATATTATTTAACCTCCATACTGTATGATGGCGCCACCTGCTGGAGGATTTATATTATTACACCTCCATACTGTATGATGGTGCCACCTGATGGAGGATTTATATTGTTACACCTCCATACTGTATGATGGTGCCACCTGCTGGAGGATTTATATTATTACACCTCCATACTGTATGATGGTGCCACCTGCTGGAGGATTTATATTATTACACCTCCATACTGTATGACGGCGCCACCTGCTGGAGAATTTATATTATTTCACCTCCATACTTTATGATGTCTCCACCTGCTGGAGGATTTATATTATTACACCTCCATACTGTATGATGTCTCCACTTGCTGGGGAATTTATATTGTTACACCTCCATACTGTATGATGGCGCCTACTGCTGAAGGATTTATATTATTACATCTCCATACTGTATAATGGCACCCCCTGCTGGAGGATTTATATTATTACACCTCCATACTGTATGATGGATCCACCTGCTGGAGGATTTATATTATTTAACCTCCATACTGTATGATGGCTCCCCCTGCTGTAGGATTTATATCATTACACCTCCATACTGTGTGATGGCTCCCCTGCTGGATGATTTATATTATTACACCTCCATACTGTATGATGGCGCCACCTGCTGGAGGATTTATATTATTTAACCTCCATACGGTATGATGGTGCCACCTGCTGGAGGATTTATATTATTACACCTCCATACTGTATGATGGCTCCCCCTGCTGGAGGATTTATATTATTAAACCTCTTTACTGTATGATGGCTCCCTCTGCAGGAGGATTTATATTATTATACCTCTATACTGTATGATGGCGCCACCTGCTGGAGGATTTATATTATTACACCTCCACACTGTATGATGGCTCCCTCTACTGGAGGATTTATATTATTTAACCTCCATACTGTATGAGGGCGCCACCTGCTGGAGGATTTATTTTATTACACTTCCATACTGTATGATGGCTCCCTCTGCTGGAGGATTTATATTATTTAACCTCCATACTGTATGATGGCACCCCCTGCTGGAGGATTTATATTATTACACCTCCATACTGTATGATGGCGCCACCTGCCTGAGGATTTATATTATTACACCTCCATACTCTATGATGGAGCCACCTGCTGGAGGATTTATATTATTTAACCTCCATACTGTATGATGGCGCCACCTGCTGGAGGATTTATATTATTTTACCTCCATACTGTATGATGGCGCCACCTGCTGGAGGATTTATATTATTACACCTCCATACTGTATGATGGCACCACCTGCTGGAGGATTTATTTTATTTCACCTCCATACTGTATGATGGGTCCCCCTGCTAGAGGATTTATATTATTACACCTCCATACTGTATGATGGCTCCCTCTGCTGGAGGATTTATATTATTAAACCTCTATACTGTATGATGGCTCCCTCTGCTGGAGGATTTATATTAATACACCTCTATACTGTATGATGGCGCCACCTGCTGGAGGATTTATATTATTACACCTCCATACTGTATGATGGCGCCACCTGCTTGAGGATTTATATTATTACACCTCCATACTGTATGATGGCTCCCTCTGCTGGAGGATTTATATTATTAAACCTCTATACTGTATGATGGCTCCCTCTGCTGGAGGATTTATATTAATACACCTCTATACTGTATGATGGCGCCACCTGCTGGAGGATTTATATTATTACACCTCCATACTGTATGATGGCGCCACCTGCTGGAGGATTTATATTATTACACCTCCATACTGTATGATGTCTCCCGCTGCTGGAGGATTTATATTATTTAACCTCCATACTGTATGATGGTGCCTTCTGCTGGAGGATTTATATTATTACAACTCCATACTGTATGATGTCTCCCGCTGCTGGAGGATTTATATTATTAAACCTCTATACTGTATGATGGCTCCCTCTGTTGGAGGATTTATATTATTTAACCTCCATACTGTATGATGGCGCCACCTGCTGGAGGATTTATATTATTACACTTCCATACTGTATGATGGCTCCCTCTGCTGGAGGATTTATATTATTACACCTCCATACTATATAATGGCACCCCCTGCTGGAGGATTTATATTATTACACCTCCATACTGTATAATGGCACCACCTGCTGGAGGATTTATATTATTAAACCTCCATACTGTATGATGGAGCCACCTGCTGGAGGATTTATATTATTTAACCTCCATACTGTATGATGGCACCCCCAGCTGGAGGATTTATATTTTTACACCTCCATACTGTATGATGGGTCCACCTGCTGGAGGATTTATATCATTACACCTCCATACTGTATGATGGCTCCCCCTGCTGGATGATCTATATTATTACACCTCCATACTGTATGATGGTGCCACCTGCTGGAGGATTTATATTATTACACCTCCATAATGTATGATGCTGCCACCTGCTGGAGGATTTATATTATTTAACCTCCATACTGTATGATGGTGCCTTCTGCGGGAGGATTTATATTATTACACCTCCATATTGTATGATGTCTCCCGCTGCTGGAGGATTTATATTATTTAACCTCCATACTGTATGATGGCGCCACCTGCTGGAGGATTTATATTATTACACTTCCATACTGTATGATGGCTCCCTCTCCTGGAGGATTTATATTATTTAACCTCCATGCTGTATGATGGGTCCACCTGCTGGAGGATTTATATTATTACACCTCTATACTGTATGATGGGTCCACCTGCTGGAGGATTTAAATCATTACACCTCCATACTGTATGATGGTGCCACCTGCTGGAGGATTTATATTACTACACCTCCATAATGTATGACGGCGCCACCTGCTGGATGATTTATAATATTACACTTCCATACTGTATGATGGCGCCACCTGCTGGAGGATTTATATTATTACACCTCCATACTGTATGATGTCTCCACCTGCTGAGGGATTTATATTATTACACCTCCATACTGTATGATGGCGTCACCTGCTGGAGGATTTATATTATTACACATCCATACTGTATGATGGCGCCACCTGCTGGAGAATTTATATTATTTCACCTCCATACTGTATGATGTCTCCACCTGCTGGAGTATTTATATTATTACACCTCCATACTGTATGATGGCGCCACCTGCTGGATGATTTATATTATTACACCTCCATACTGTATAATGGCACCACCTGCTGGAGGATTTATATTATTACACCTCCATACTGTATGATGTTTCCAAATGCTGGAGGATTTATATCATTACACCTCCATACTGTATGATGGCTCCCCCTACTGGATGATTTAAATTATTACATCTCCATACTGTATGATGGCGCCACCTGCTGGAGGATTTATATTATTTAACCTCCATACTGTATGATGGCGCCACCTGCTGGAGGATTTATATTATTACACCTCCATACTGTATGATGGCTCCCTCTGCTGGAGGATTTATATTATTTAACCTCCATACTGTATGATGGCGCCACCTGCTGGAGGATTTATATTATTTAACCTCCATACTGTATGATGGCGCCACATGCTGGAGGATTTATATTATTACACCTCCATCCTGTATGATGGGTCCCCCTGCTAGAGGATTTATATTATTACACCTCCATACTGTATGATGGCTCCCTCTGCTGGAGGATTTATATTATTTAACCTCCATACTGTATGATGGTGCCACCTGATGGAGGATTTATATTGTTACACCTCCATACTGTATGATGGTGCCACCTGCTGGAGGATTTATATTATTACACCTCCAAACTGTATGACGGCGCCACCTGCTGGAGAATTTATATTATTTCACCTCCATACTGTATGATGTCTCCACCTGCTTGAGGATTTATATTATTACACCTCCATACTGTATGATGGCTCCCCCTCCTGGAGAATTTATATTATTTCACCTCCATACTGTATGATGTCTCCACTTGCTGGGGAATTTATATTGTTACACCTCCATACTGTATGATGGCGCCTACTGCTGGAGGATTTATATTATTACACCTCCATACTGTATAATGGCACCCCCTGCTGGAGGATTTATATTATTACACCTCCATACTGTATAATGGCACCACCTGCTGGAGGATTTATATTATTACACCTCCATACTGTATGATGGATCCACCTGCTGGAGGATTTATATTATTTAACCTCCATACTGTATGATGGCTCCCCCTACTGGAGGATTTATATCATTACACTTCCATACTGTGTGATGGCTCCCCTGCTGGATGATTTATATTATTACACTTCCATACTGTATGATGGCGCCACCTGCTGGAGGATTTATATTATTTAACCTCCATACGGTATGATGGTGCCACCTGCTGGAGGATTTATATTATTACACCTCCATACTGTATGATGGCACCCCTGCTGGAGGATTTATATTATTAAACCTCTTTACTGTATGATGGCTCCCTCTGCAGGAGGATTTATATTATTATACCTCTATACTGTATGATGGCGCAACCTGCTGGAGGATTTATATTATTTAACCTCCATACGGTATGATGGTGCCACCTGCTGGAGGATTTATATTATTACACCTCCATACTGTATGATGGCTCCCCCTGCTGGAGGATTTATATTATTAAACCTCTTTACTGTATGATGGCTCCCTCTGCAGGAGGATTTATATTATTATACCTCTATACTGTATGATGGCGCCAGCTGCTGGAGGATTTATATTATTTAACCTCCATACTGTATGAGGTCGCCACCTGCTGGAGGATTTATTTTATTACACTTCCATACTGTATGATGGCTCCCTCTGCTGGAGGATTTATATTATTACACCTCTATACTGTATGATGTCTCCACTTGCTGGAGAATTTATATTATTACACCTCCATACTGTATAATGGCACCCCCTGCTGGAGGATTTATATTATTACACCTCCATACTGTATAACGACACCACCTGCTGGAGGATTTATATTATTACACCTCCATACTGTATGATGGAGCCACCTGCAGGAGGATTTATATTATTTAACCTCCATACTTTATGATGGTGCCACCTGCTGGAGGATTTATATTATTACACCTCCATACTGTATGACGGCGCCACCTCCTGGAGGATTTATATTATTACACCTCCATACTGTCTGATGTCTCCACCTGCTGGAGGATTTATATTATTAAACCTCCATACTGTATGATGGCTTCCCCTGTTGGAGAATTTATATTATTTCACCTCCATACTGTATGATGTCTCCACCTGCTGGAGGATTTATATTATTACACCTCCATACTGTTTGATGGCTCCCCCCGCTGGAGGGTTTATATTATTACACCTCCATACTGTATAATGGCACCACCTGTTGGAGGATTTATATTATTACACCTCCATACTGTATAATTGGTCCAAATGCTGGAGGATTTATATCATTACACCTCCATACTGTATGATGGCGCCACCTGCTGGAGGATTTATATTATTACACCTCCATACTGTATGATGGCACCCCCGGCTGGAGGATTTATATTATTACACCTCCATACTGTATGATGGGTCCACCTGCTGGAGGATTTATATCATTACACCTCCATACTTTATGATGGCTCCCCCTGCTGGATGATCTATATTATTACACCTCCATACTGTATGATGGCGCCACCTGCTGGAGGATTTATATTATTACACCTCCATACTGTATGATGGCGCCACCTGCTGGAGGATTTATATTATTACACCTCCATACCGTATAATGGAACCACCTGCTGGAGGATTTATATTATTACACCTCCATACTGTATGATGGGTCCAAATGCTGGAGGATTTATATTATTACACCTCCATAGTGTATGATGGCTCCCTCTGCTGGAGGATTTATATTATTTAACCTCCAAACTGTATGATGGTGCCACCTGCTGCATGATTTATATTTTTACACCTCCATACAGTATGATGGGTCCACCTGCTGGAGGATTTATATCATTACACCTCCATACTGTATGACGACGCCACCTGCTGGAGGATTTATATTATTACACCTCCATACTGTATGATGGCGCCACCTCCTGGAGAATTTATATTATTTCACCTCCATACTGTATGATGTCTCCACCTGCAGGAGGATTTATATTATTACACCTCCATACTGTATGATGGCGCCACCTGCTGGAGGATTTATATTATTACACCTCCATACTGTATGATGGCGCCACCTGCTGGAGAATTTATATTATTTCACCTCCATACTGTATGATGGGTCCAAATGCTGGAGGATTTATATCATTACACCTCCATACTGTATGATGGGTCCCCCTGCTGGAGGATTTATATTATTACACCTCCATACTGTATGATGGCTCCCTCTGCTGGAGGATTTATATTATTTAACCTCCATACTGTATGATGGTGCCACCTGATGGATGATTTATATTATTACACCTCCATACTGTATGATGGCGCCACCTGCTGGAGGATTTATATTATTTAACCTCAATACTGTATGATGGCGCCACCTGCTGGAGGATTTATATTATTACACCTCCATACTGTATGATGCGTCCCCCTGCTAGAGGATTTATATTATTACACCTCCATACGGTATGATGGCTCCCTCTGCTGGAGGATTTATATTATTTAATCTCCATACTAAATGATGGTGCCACCTGCTGGATGATTTATATTATTACACCTCCATACTGTATGATGGGTCCACCTGCTGGAGGATTTATATCATTACACTTCCATACTGTATGACGACGCCACCTGCTGGAGGATTTATATTATTACACCTCCATACTGTATGATGGCGCCACCTGCTGGAGAATTTATATTATTTCACCTCCATACTGTATGATGTCTCCACCTGCTGGAGTATTTATATTATTACACCTCCATACTGTATTATGGCGCCACCTGCTCGAGGATTTATATTATTACACCTCCATACTGTATGATGTGTCCAAATGCTGGAGGATTTATATCATTACACCTCCATACTGTATGATGGCTCCCCCTGCTGGATGATTAAAATGATTACACCTCCATACTGTATGATGGCGCCACCTGCTGGAGGATTTATATTATTTAACCTCCATACTGTATGATGGCGCCACCTGCTGGAGGATTTATATTATTACACCTCCATACTGTATGATGGGTCCCCCTGCTGGAGGATTTATATTATTACACCTCCATACTGTATGATGGCTCCCTCTGCTGGAGGATTTATATTATTTAACCTCCATACTGTATGATGGCGCCACCTGATGGATGATTTATATTATTACACCTCCATACTGTATGATGGCGCCACCTGCTGGAGGATTTATATTACTTAACCTCCATACTGTATGATGGCGCCACCTGATGGAGGATTTAAATTATTTAACCTCCATACTTTATGATGGTGCCACCTGCTCAGAGGATTTATATTATTACACCTCCATACTGTATGACGGCGCCACCTGCTGGAGGATTTATATTATTAAACCTCCATACTATATGATGGCTTCCCCTGCTGGAGAATTTATATTATTTCACCTCCATACTGTATGATGTCTCCACCTGCTGGAGGATTTATATTATTACACCTCCATACTGTATAATGGCACCACCTGTTGGAGGATTTATATTATTACACCTCCATACTGTATAATTGGTCCAAATGCTGGAGGATTTATATCATTACACCTCCATACTGTATGATGGCGCCACCTGCTGGAGGATTTATATTATTACACCTCCATGCTGTATGATGGCTCCACCTGCTGAAGGATTTATATTATTACACCTCCATACTGTATAATGGAACCACCTGCTGGAGGATTTATATTATTACACCTCCATACTGTATGATGTGTCCAAATGCTGGAGGATTTATATCATTACACCTCCATACTGTATGATGGCTCCCCCTGCTGGATGATTTAAATTATTACACCTCCATACTGTATGATGGCGCCACCTGCTGGAGGATTTATATTATTTAACCTCCATACTGTATGATGGCGCCACCTGCTGGAGGATTTATATTATTACACCTCCATACTGTATGATGGCTCCCTCTGCTGGAGGATTTATATTATTTAACCTCCATACTGTATGATGGTGCCACCTGATGGATGATTTATATTATTACACCTCCATACTGTATGATGGCGCCACCTGCTGGGGGATTTATATTATTTAACCTCCATACTGTATGATGGCGCCACATGCTGGAGGATTTATATTATTACACCTCCATACTGTATGATGGGTCCCCCTGCTAGAGGATTTATATTATTACACCTCCATACTGTATGATGGCTCCCTCTGCTGGAGGATTTATATTATTTAACATCCATACTGTATGACGGTGCCACCTGATGGAGGATTTATATTGTTACACCTCCATACTGTATGATGGTGCCACCTGCTGGAGGATTTATATTATTACACCTCCAAACTGTATGACGGCGCAACCTGATGGAGGATTTATATTATTACACCTCCATACTGTATGACGTCGCCACCTGCTGGAGAATTTATATTATTTCACCTCCATACTGTATGATTTCTCCACCTGCTTGAGGATTTATATTATTACACCTTCATACTGTATGATGGCTCCCCCTGCTGGAGAATTTATATTATTTCACCTCCATACTGTATGATGTCTCCACTTGCTGGGGAATTTATATTGTTACACCTCCATACTGTATGATTGCGCCTACTGCTGGAGGATTTATATTATTACACCTCCATACTGTATAATGGCACCCCCTGCTGGAGGATTTATATTATTACACCTCCATACTGTATAATGGCACCACCTGCTGGAAGATTTATATTATTACACTTCCATACTATGTGATGGCTCCCCTGCTGGATGATTTATATTATTACACCTCCATACTGTATGATGGCGCCACCTGCTGGAGGATTTATATTATTTAACCTCCATACGGTATGATGGTGCCACCTGCTGGAGGATTTATATTATTACACCTCCATACTGTATGATGGCTTCCCCTGCTGGAGGATTTATATTATTAAACCTCTTTACTGTATGATGGCTCCCTCTGCAGGAGGATTTATATTATTACACCTCCATACTGTATGATGGCGCCACCTGCTGGAGGATTTATATTATTACACCTCTATACTGTATGATGTCTCCACTTGCTGGAGAATTTATATTATTACACCTCCATACTGTATGATGGCGCCACCTGCCTAAGGATTTATATTATTACACCTCCATACTGTATAATGGCACCCCCTGCTGGAGGATTTATATTATAACACCTCCATACTGTATGATGGCTCCCCCTGCTGGAGGATTTATATTATTAAACCTCTTTACTGTATGATGGCGCCAGCTGCTGGAGGATTTATATTATTTAACCTCCATACTGTATGAGGTCGCCACCTGCTGGAGGATTTTTTTTATTACACTTCCATACTGTATGATGGCTCCCTCTGCTGGAGGATTTATATTATTTAACCTCCATACTGTATGATGGCACCCCCTGCTGGAGGATTTATATTATTACACCTCTATACTGTATGATGTCTCCACTTGCTGGAGAATTTATATTATTACACCTCCATACTGTATGATGGCGCCACCTGCCTAAGGATTTATATTATTACACCTCCATACTGTATAATGGCACCCCCTGCTGGAGGATTTATATTATTACACCTCCATACTGTATAACGGAACCACCTGCTGGAGGATTTATATTATTACACCTCCATACTGTATGATGGAGCCACCTGCAGGAGGATTTATATTATTTAACCTCCATAATGTATGATGACGCCACCTGCTGGAGGATTTATATTATTACACCTCCATACTGTATGACGGCGCCACCTCCTGGAGGATTTATATTATTACACCTCCATACTGTCTGATGTCTCCACCTGCTGGAGGATTTATATTATTAAACCTCCATACTATATGATGGCTTCCCCTGTTGGAGAATTTATATTATTTCACCTCCATACTGTGTGATGTCTCCACCTGCTGTAGGATTTATATTATTACACCTCCATACTGTTTGATGGCTCCCCCCGCCGGAGGGTTTATATTATTACACCTCCATACTGTATAATGGCACCACCTGTTGGAGGATTTATATTATTACACCTCCATACTGTATGATGGGTCCAAATGCTGGAGGATTTATATCATTACACCTCCATACTGTATGATGGCTCCCCCTGCTGGATGATTTAAATTACTACACCTCTATACTGTATGATGGCGCCACCTGCTGGAGGATTTATATTATTTAACCTCCATACTGTATGATGGTGCCACCTGCTGGAGGATTTATATTATTACACCTCCATACTGTATGATGTCTCCACCTGCTGGAGAATTTATATTATTTCACCTCCATACTGTATGATGTCTCCACCTGCTGGAGGATTTATATTATTACACCTCCATACGGTATGATGGCTCCCCCTGCTGGAGGATTTATATTATTACATCTCCATACTGTATGATGGCTCCCCCTGTCTGGAGGATATATATTATTACACCTCCATACTGTATGATGCCGCCACATGCTGGAGGATTTATATGATAGGATTTATAGGATATATAACAATGGATACACAGTATACGGTGTATACAATGGATACATAGAAAGTATACGGTATATACAATGGATACATAGACAGTATATGGTATATACAACGGATACATAGAAAGTATATGGTATATACAATGGATACATAGACAGAATAAGGTATATACAATGGATACATAGACAGTATACGGTAAATACAATGGATACATAGACAGTATACAGTATATACAATGGATACAGTTCATTGACATACTGAAGCAGAGCATGATCCCCTCCCTTCAGAGACTGGGCCGCAGGGCAGTATTCCAACATAACGACCCCAAACACCTCCAAGATGGCCACTGCCTTGCTAAAGAAACTGAGGGTAAAGGTGATGAACTGGCCAAGCATGTCTCCAGACCTAAACCCTATTGAGCATCTGTGGGACATCCTCAAACAGAAGGTGGAGGAGCGCAAGGTTTCTAACATCCACCAGCTCTGTGATGTCATCATGGAGGAGGGAAAGAGGACTCCAGTGACAACCTGTGAAGCTCTGGTGAACTCCACGCCCAAGAGGGTTAAGGCAGTGCTGGAAAATAATGGTGGCCACACAAAATATTGACACTTTGGGCCCAATTTGGACATTGTCACTTAGGGGTGTACTGACTTTTGTTGTCAGTGGTTTAGACATTAATGGCTGTGTGTTGAGTTATTTTGAGGGGACAGTAAATTTACACTGTTATACAAGCTGTACACTCACTACTTTACATTGTAGCAAAGTCTCATTTCTTCAGTGTTGTCACATGAAAAGATAGAATGGGAGGGGTGCACTCTTCATAATTAAGGTGCTCCAATCCCCTAATTAGTTTAGTTGCCCTTCTCTGGACTCTCTCCAGCTCCAACACATCCCTCCTGAGGACTGGCGACCAGAACTGGACAGAATACTCCAGATGCGGTTGGACCAGAGTTTTATAAAGTGGAAGGATTATAGTCTTATCTCTGGAATACATCCCTTTCTTTATGCATGCTAATAATCTGCTGGCTTTGGCAGCTGCCGCTTGACATTGCATGCTATTGCCTAATCTATCATCAACCAAGACTCCCAGATCCTTCTCCATTTTTGATTCCCCCAAGGGTTCCCCCCCTAACGTGTATTGTGCTTTTATGTTTCCAGTCCCCAAGTGCAACACTTTACACTTCTCCACATTAAACCTCATTTGCCATGTCGTTGCCCACTCTGTTATTTTATCCAGGTCATTCTGTCAGTTAAAGTAACGCAGTGCCCTATCGCAAAAATGGCCTGGTCATTAGGGGGGTAAATCTTCTGAGGTTTAGGTGGTTAATCTGAACGGCACATAGATTTATGGGCCTGGGCTAGGCACTCCTGCCAATAACTTTCAGCCAGGGGAGCAAACAGCAACTCAGTCTGCTTGTTGGTGAAAATGAACTCAGCTTCTGGCTGTGCGTTGAACCCAATGTCCTTCCTCACTGAGCCATACAGATAACCTGCCAGGATGACAAAAACATGGAAGCCACCACTGGCGTAGAATGTGGGAAGCTGCAACCCTTTCCTTTTGCTTTACTGCTTAGTGAATCGCTAACCCAGCACTGATTTGTGGCCAAAAATATGAGCACTGCAGTTATGAAGTCCTGAAAAATAGAAAGGTCTGCAGAGTGAATGACTGTGTGCTCTTCATGTAGCTCCATGTGTAGAGCGCTCGGCTTGTAGCTTAAAGGTTGCGAGTTCAAATCTGTAGACAGAGAACTCAGTTTTGAGTTTCATGAGCCACCATTAGTTGTTCTCCTCATGTTGTATTTGGTATATAATTCTATATATCTATCTATATAATTCTACAGAGAAGGCATTTTTCTGTCCATAGCTTGTGGTGCATGGTGTTGGTGTGCTGCTGCTCAATGCTGAGGGCTCTGAACTTCTTGGTTCGAATCCGATGTGGTAACAGCTAAGTATTCTGTGGGCCACTTATTGATTTTCAATTGTTCTCATTAATGTCGTCTTCAGAATAAAGTTCTACAGAAAAGAAATCTTTCTGTCCAGAGCTTGTGGTGCATGGAGTTGTTGTGCTGCTGTTCAATGCTGAAGGCCCTGTAGTCTTTAGTTCGAATCTGATGTGGTAACAATTTAGTGTTCTGTGGGCCAATAAATGTTTTTCAATTGTTCTCATTAATGTCGTCTTAAGAATATAGTTCCACAGAGAATGCAGTTTGCTGGCCGGAGCTTGTGGTGCGTGGTGTTGGTGTGCTGCTGTTGAATGTGGCAAGCTGTCGATTTCTTGGTTCAAATCTCTGATGTGGTAAGAGTTTTATGTTTCAAAGGCTTAGAGAGTCTAGATCCATGATATAGGTCCACTAGCAACTAGTCCTACTGTCTTCTGGTTCTGTGGCGCGGCATGTAAGCTTCCTGAGGTTGAATCAGAGGGCTGTGGGTTCGATTCCCACGAGCGAGCAAAGATGCCTCCTCGAAGTAGCACCAAGACTTTGGAGGTCCTATGAAGGGCGGTCTGGCTGAGATTGGAGGTCCTATGAAGGGCGGTCTGGCTGAGATTGTGAAGACTACGATGAAGTAGTCAAGACTTTGCCTCCTCAAAGTAGCACTAAGACTTTGGAGGTCCAATGAAGGGCGGTCTGGCTGAGATTGGAGGTCCTATGAAGGATGGTCTGGCTGAGATTGGAGGTCCAATGAAGGGCGGTCTGGCTGAGATTGTGAAGACTACGATGAAGTAGTCAAGACTTTGCCTCCTCAAAGTAGCACTAAGACTTGGGCGGTCTGGCTGAGATTGGAGGTCCTATGAAGGATGGTCTGGCTGAGATTGGAGGTCCAATGAAGGGCGGTCTGGCTGAGATTGGAAGCCCAAGAAGGGCGGTACGGCTGAGATTGGAGGTCCTATGAAGGACTGTCTGGCTGAAATTGTGAAGACTGTGATGAAGTGGTCAAGACGGGACTAAGTCGATACAGTTGACCCCGCATTGGTTGGGCCTGCATGACCCTGGGACACCTATGAAGGTAATTAATAAAAATGTAATTTAAAAAATATATAAGGTTATTTCCTTGTTTGATTGCACAACCTCTCTTAGGTTGTGGGTACTTTCCTTCAGCTTGTATCCTCTGCTTTCCTTACTAGGTGTGGTTGCAAGTACACCTTTACTCATTGGGCTCCTTTCACGACTTCATCTTGGCTTCTTCATTCACATGATTCCACAGTCCCGACATCATCGTTGGAACTTCGTTACGGCTTCTTCATTCACATTATTCCAATGTCACCGACTTCATCGTTGGAACTTCGTTACAGCTTCTTCATTCACAGGATTCCAAGGTCACCGACTTCATCGTTGGAACTTCAATGCGGCTTCTTCATTCACGTGATTCCAAGGTCACCGACTCCATGGTTGGAACTCATTTCGTTGAGGCTTCCTGCACACGTTTCCAAGGTCATCCTCATCATGGTTATACGGTGAGAAGGTCCGCGCTCCTTAACCTCTCATTACGCAGAGATGCCACCATGCACATAGGTGCTGTGTTCCACGCTAAGTAGACAACTTCTGTGATCTGCTTTGGGAATCGAACTCATGGCCTTCAGACTCCGCAGTCACCGTCTTACTTGCTGCGCCACAGACCTGGATACTCAAGCCTGACAGCAGTGCCTATACATCCTAAATTCAAGCTGCAAAGTGTAGTAACTCATAGCAAGCGATATGAAGAGGATTCTAAAGGGGATTGGATGCTATTGGTTTCAGCAGTATTTACAACCTTAATAAATAAAATGTGAACCATGCGGGGATTTGAACCCACAACCATCTTGTTTGAGAGATCGCCAACATACCCACAAGGCTATAGCCTCAGATGGTGGTCGGCTCCCCAACCACAGTTGTAATATCATCATGACATACCATATGATCGGTGGATTAATGTTCAAACATTATACTAAATTGCAATCCAATAAAAAAAAAACTAGTCTCCTACTTGACCTTCCAAAGGATATGGTAAAACTCTATTTGATGAGCAATATCTAAATTTGCTACTTGCAAAGTACAACAACCCAAAGCGACCATATTGAAATAATACCAATCTGAACGTTGATTG
Source organism: Pelophylax lessonae (assembly GCF_965119305.1). Classification (NCBI taxonomy): domain Eukaryota; kingdom Metazoa; phylum Chordata; class Amphibia; order Anura; family Ranidae; genus Pelophylax; species Pelophylax lessonae. Next base: position 301,579,762 of record NC_138774.1, read on the forward strand.
GGTATTATGGGTGTCTTCGGTTTATGTAACTTTAATAAATGAATCATGAAAAAGGTGGTTGCTTGAGGATTCGAACTTGCAAACTCAGCATTTGTGAGACAAGCATCATACATGCAAGGCTATTGTCTCAGATGGTGGGTGGAGCTTAAAAGTAGACCTTTAATATCATTGACTGGGGCTTAATGAATGTGAATATTTAACTAAATTGCTACCATCAAACCCTAGACTAGTCTGCCACTTGGCCTGGAGGTAATTCCCATTTGGTAAAACTGTGCTTTGAAGAGTCCATTGCCGTGAACCACGGGGCTCTATCTCAACTGCTGCCTACAACGTGCAATAATTCATAGCAATTAGGAAAGGATAAATCCTCTGTAAGGTGATTGGCTGCTTTACGTTTTTTTTAAATGAATCTGAAAAGGTGGTCAACTAGGGATTCGATCTCGCAACTTCGTTACTTGCTAGCCCAGCACCTTACACACAAGGCCATCGTCTCGGATGGTGTGTGGAGCTCAAAACTAGACTTTTAATGTAATGAAATGATTATTTTCACACAATTTACTAAATTTACTATTGTACCTTCAAGAGTCCATTGCCAGAAATAACGGGGCTCTATCTCAACTGCTGTCTACAAAGTGCAATAATTCATAGCAATTAAGAAAGGATAAATCCTCTGAAAGGTGATTGGCTGCTTTAGGTTTTTTGTAATTTTAATAAATGAACCTGAAAAGGTGGTCACCCGGGGATTTGATCTTGCAACTACGTTACTTGCTAGCTCAGTGCCTTACCCACAAGGCCATCACCTTGGATGGTAATAGGTTCTCTGGACTAGAACTTTAATATCATGGAATTTCATACGACTTGTGCAATAATTATTCAAACATTTAACTAATTTGCTACCATCAGACCCAGATTAGTCTCCCACTTCGCCTCCTCCTTTCAAGACTCCATTGCCTTGAACCACAGGACACCATCTCAACTGCTGCCTACAAAGTACAGTAACCACAAGCAACCAAGTATCTAGTCTGAAAGCCAATTGGTTGCTATGATTTTTTTGCAACTTTAATAAGTAAAGTCAGGCAGGGGACTACCTTGGGATTCGAACTCACAAGCATTGCATTTATGTAGCCACTGCCATACTCACAACGCCACCAGCAAAGAAGACAAGATTTTCAACTCCAGTAGTTGTATTATCATTACTTCTTATATTAGTGGCCGAAAAATTGTACTGAATTGCAATCCCCAGACTTAGACTAGTCTCCTACTTGGTATTTCTATTTCTATTTCTATTTCTATTTCTATTTCTATTTCTATTTCTATTTCTATTTCTATTTCTATTTCTATTTCTATTTACCAGGCCATTCTCTTGAACCACAGAGCACAATCTCAACTGCTTCCTAAATGTTCAATAAAGAAGTCTGCAAAGGTGGTTGTTTGAGGGTTCGACAACGCTGGCATACACTCAGTGCCACAGCCTCAGAAAGCAGATAAGTTTGTGACCAAGCTAAACTAATCTCTCACTTGGCCTACAAAAAGATCTTTGTATCTAAAACTCTCCTTCCCAAAGTAAATTCCTTTGAACCATAGGCCATCATCTCAACAGATGCCATTATCTTCAAGATTTTTCATTACACACAGGATCTCCATCTCTACTCCATCAACAGTCTCCGACACTGACCTGCTTTTACTAAGGGATCCTCTCATCTGGTCAAACTGTAGTTTCTCATTCTTACAGTCTCAACTACTGCCTAAAACCTCTATAAAGAAGTTTGAAAATGAGGCAATCCGTGGATTTGAACTCACAAACCTTGGCATAGGATAACTCCAACATACGCTCGATGCCACAGCCCCAAGGTACAGATGAGTGAGTTGTGAACAAACTTTACTAGTCTCTCACATAACCTACTAAAAGATCTTTGTATCTGGTAAAATGCTCCTCTCAAGGGTCAAATCCCTTGGATCATAGGACATCATCCAAAAAGATGCCACTATCTGCAAGATTGTTCACTCGGTCTTGAACTCACAACCCTTTGCGTCTCATAACACCAGACTATGCTCCATGCCATGGCCTCAGATGGTGATGTGACTAGACTAGTCTCTCACTTGACCTAATAAAAGATCTTTGCATCTGGTAAAAATCTCCTTTCTGGTAAAAATCTCCTTCTGTAATGTAATTTTACCAGGCCATTCTCTTGAACCACAGAGCACAATCTCAACTGCTTCCTAAATGTTCAATAAAGAAGTCTGCAAAGGTGGTTTGAGGATTTGAACCCACAACCCTTGACTTATGACAACGCTGGCATACACTCAGTACCGCACCCTCAGAAAGCAGATAAGTTTGTGACCATGCTAAACTAATCTCTCACTTGGCCTACAAAAGTATCTGGTAAAACTCTCCTTACCAAAGTAAATTCCCTTGAACCATAGGCCATCATCTCAACAGATGCCATTATCTTCAAGATTTTTCACTACACAGGATCTCCATCTCTACTCCATCAACAGTCTCCGACACTGACCTGGTTTACTAAGGGATCCTCTCATCTGGTCAAACTGTAGTTTCTCATTCTTACAGTCTCAACTACTGCCTAAAACCTCTATAAAGAAGTTTGAAAATGAGGCAATCCGTGGATTTGAACTCACAAACCTTGGCATAGGATAACTCCAACACACGCTCAATGCCACAGCCCCAAGGAGCAGATAAGGGTGTTCTGAACAAACTTTTCTAGTCTCTCACATAACCTATTATAGCTGTTATAGGGTGACCCCGCCAAGTTCAGGCACTTCCTGTTATAGGGTGACCCCGCCAAGTTCAGGCACTTCCTGTTATAGGGTGACCCCGCCATGTTCAGGCACTTCCTGTTATAGGGTGACCCCGCCAAGTTCAGGCACTTCCTGTTATAGGGTGACCCCGCCAAGTTCAGGCACTTCCTGTTATAGGGTGACCCCGCCATGTTCAGGCACTTCCTGTTATAGGGTGACCCCGCCATGTTCAGGCACTTCCTGTTATAGGGTGACCCCGCCAAGTTCAGGCACTTCCTGTTATAGGGTGACCCCGCCAAGTTCAGGCACTTCCTGTTATAGGGTGACCCCGCCAAGTTCAGGCACTTCCTGTTATAGGGTGACCCCGCCATGTTCAGGCACTTCCTGTTATAGGGTGACCCCGCCATGTTCAGGCACTTCCTGTTATAGGGTGACCCCGCCAAGTTCAGGCACTTCCTGTTATAGGGTGACCCCAGTCCATGCCTCCCCAGCGCCTTTTTATTTATTTTCTTACATAAAATCCCATTTTTATCCTTTTTCCTCCTTTGTCCCATCTCAGTGCTGCTGATTTCCTGCAGACTCCTTGCAGCCACTTCCTGTCCCCATACACTCCAGTGATTTCTCAGGGGGGTTTCCTGATGGGGACACCAGAGGACCGTGTCTGTGTGATGAAAGGGCTGCTTGTAGTCTCCATCAGCAGCCTCTATGACAGGGTGACAACACAGGAGAGTAATTGGGAGATGGACAGAGCGTTGTCACCCTAAAACAGGAAGTGCCTGAACATGGACGTCCATGGCGGGATCACCGGGGATTGTTCTAATGAAAGCTGCAGATTCAACAAGACTGCAACGTGTACATATTATAGGGGTCACCCGAACGTACATGCGTAATTTAGGGGGTCCCCAGAAAGTATGTGTGTATTATAGGGGGTCCCCAGAATGTCAATGTGGGTTATAGGGGGTCCCCAGAAAGTATGTGTGTATTATAGGGGGTCCCCAGAACGTACGTTTTAATTTTAGGGGGTCCCCAGAATATCAATGTGTATTAATAGAGGGCCCCTGGAACGTAGGTGTGTACTATAGGGGGTCCTCAGAATATCAATGTGTATTATAGGGGGTCCCCAGAATGTCAATGTGTATTACAGGGGGTTCCCAGACATACATATTATAGGGGGTCCCCAAAGTGTGTGTAATATAGGGCGTCCCCAGAATGTCAATGTGTATTATTGGGGGTCCCTGGAACATACATGTGTATTATGGGGGTCCGTAGAATGTAGGTGTGTACTATAGGGGGTCCCCATAAAGTATGTGTGTATTATGGGAGTTCCCAGAATGTAAGTGTGTATTACAGGGGGTCCCCAGAACATACATGCATACCATAGGGGGTCCCCAAAGTGTGTGTAATTATAGGGGGTCCCCAGAATGTCAATGTGTATTATAGGGGGTCCCCAAACCATGTGTAATTATAGGGGGTCCCCAGAATGTCAATGTGTATTATGGGGGTCCCTAGAACATAGGTGTGTATTATGGGGGTTCCCAGAAAGTACATGCGTATTATAGGGGGTCCCCAGAAAGTATGTATGTACTATAGGGGGTCAACAGAAAGTATGTATTATAGGGGGTCCCCGGAACATATGTTTGAATTTTAGGGGGTCCCTGGAATGTCAATGTGTATTATGGTGGGTCCCCAGGACGTAAATGCATATTATAGGGGGTTCCCGTAATGTAGGTGTGTATTATGGGGGTACCCAGAAAGTATGTGTGTATTATAGGGCATCTTCTGAAAGTACTGCGTATTATAAGGGGTCTCCGGAACGTACATGCATATTAAAGGGGGTCCCCGAAACGTACGTGTGTATTATGGATGTCCCTGGAAAGAACGTGTGTATAATAGGGGATCCCCAGAATGTCAATGTGTATTATAGGGGGTTGGGGAAACGTACGTGTATTTTAGGGGTTTCCCTGGCATGTCAATGTGTATTATGGGGGGTCCCCGGAACGTAAATACATATTACAATGGGCCCCCAAAATGTACATGTGTATTTTGAGGGTCCCTGGAGCTTATGTGTGTATTATAGGGGGTCTCTGGAACGTACCTACATATTATAGGGGGTCCCTGAAACATCTGTGTGTATTATAGGGAGTCCCTAGAACGCCCGTGTGTATTATAGGGAGTCCCTAGAACGCCCGTGTATATTATAGGGAGTCCCTGGAACTTACATGTGTATTATAGGGGGCCCCCAGAAGGTATGTTTGTATTTTAGGGGTTCTCATGACATACATGCATATTATAGGGGGTCTCCGAAATGTATGTGTGTATTATGGGGATCCCTGGAGTGTATGTGTATTATAGGGGGTCCCTAGCCTATACGTGTGTATTATAGGGGGTCCCTGGGATGTAGATGCATATTATAGGGGGTCCCCGGAAACATATGTGCATATTATAGGGGGTCCCCAGAGTGTACATGTTTATTATGAGGGTTCTGAACATGTGTGAGTATTCTGGGGGGTCCCTGAAACGTCAGTGTGTATATACGGGGTCCCTGCACCATACGTGTATGAGAGGTATATACGGCTGAACACTCCTTTGGGGGGGGGGGATGGTCAGGGTTGTACAGACACTGCGGAATACATGGAGGATAAACAAATTAAATATTTTATTCACATATAAAGTACAATGAGGTCAGAAAAGAAGGATGATTGGGGGGGGGGGATTTCCGAGCGGATGGGGGGATGGGATTCCTGAGCAGATGTCGGGGGATGGGATCCCTATGTGGACGTCCATGATGTCAGAGTCCTCTTGGTCATCTCATAGGCCAGGAAGAGCGCGGCGTTGGAGGGGAACGCTCGGATGACGGTTGGCATCAGTCCGCTGTACAGGGAGAGGATTCCTGGAAGAGGGAATTATGGATATGAAATGTTAGAAATACGAGGCATAAAATGTCCCATGAGACCCTCAGAGCAAAGAAGGAATCGGATTGTATCAGTTGTTGGTTTATAAGAAGAAGACATGAATCCCCCGACACGTTGTCGGACTCGGATCTCCTTCCTCAGGGCTCAGACATTGGATGGCGGTTGGAGGAGACCAATCACCGTAGCTCATTGTCTATAGGGGAGCGATGGAACGGCCCCGCGATCGGTGAGATAACGGAACCGTTTGGTTATGGATCGGGAATGTCATCAATACAAAGCAATCCCTTCTGATTTATTATATTATTGAGATAAAAAAACAACCCAGAAAACCTCCATTGTCAGCTACAGAAATCCCGCAGCTCCTGAAAAAAAATACCCGGCCAACGGAGCATGGAGGGGGGAGGGCAGAAGGTGACCAGGATTTCTGCTTAGTGTATCCCCATGTACATTATTACTGGAAATCTCATTATTACACAGTATTAGCAGCTGTCACAGCGCAACACCTCCTGTGTGATCTGACACTTATAATCTACAACTGTCACTGCTGAACGATACAACTGTCACTGCTGAACGATACAACTGTCACTGCTGAACGATACAACTGTCACTGAATAATACAATGTGTGTGTGGTTGTGGTGGTGGTGGGGGGGGGGGGGGACGGATCACAAAAGCAATCCAGGAGCTATTCAGCCACTTGGATCCCTTTTATGAGAAAGAGAAAAGAATAAAGTATACGGGGGATGGGTGATGGCGGATGAAGTGGACTCACTATTTCCTCCATATGCGGATCCGAGGGGTGACCTCCATTCCAGGAAACGTGCAATTAGAAAAATAATTAAAATGCATTCAGATTTAACCCCTTATTAGCTCACTTTAATCAGCCCTAATTAACTCTTTCTTCCCCCTCCCCCTCTCTCTCCAGCTTTTATCTGCTGATTCTTTTTATTATTTCTATTTGTTTACCATTAATTATTATTTGTTTACATCATTTTTTCTATAGATTATATAATAAAATAATTTTTTAAGGACAATCACCACAAGAAAACCGATTTCCCCTCCAAAAAAACGTATCTATTACTTTGTTAAGGGGAATCCAAAACCGGACGGAAGTCTGACCTTCTCTCCTCAGTATGTGCAGCAAGGACAGGAAGAACCCCTCCTGATTGGATGCCGTGGAAAGGACTTGGATTCTGGACTTCACAGAGTCCACCGGATACACCGACAGCCAGAAACAGGCTCCGCCCACACCGCCGCTAATTGTGACCGCTAAAGGACCTGCAAAATATGGAAAGACTCAGCCTCATCCACAGGATCACAGAGGAACATCTGTACCCCCTCAACCACTCCCCCCATCTTCTGCACCCCAACCACCACATCACCTGCACCCCCCAACCACATCATCTGCACCCCCACAACTACTCACCCACCACCATCATCTGCACCCCCTCAACCACTCCCCCCCATCATCTGCACCCCAACCACCACATCACCTGCACCCCCCAACCACATCATCTGCACCCCCACAACTACTCACCCACCACCATCATCTGCTCCCCCCAACCACTCACTCTACATCGCCTGCACCCCCAACCACATCATCTGCACCCCCAAAACTACTCACCCACCACCACCTGCTCCCCCCAACCCCTCACCCCCACATCACCTGCAACCCCCAACCACATCATCTGCACCCCCACAACTACTCACCCACCACCATCATCTGCACCCCCCAACCACTCACCCCCCATCCTTTGCACCCCCAACCACTCACCACAATTTACACCTCCCCAATCAATCACCCCCCAACCACTCAACCCCCCATCATCTGCAGCCCCCCAACTACTCACCCACCCCCATCATCTGTACCCCCCGACCACTCACCCCACATCACCTGCACCCCCCCAACCACTCACCCCCCATCATTTGCACCCCCCCCCCCCAACTACTCATCCCCCCATCATCTGCACCCCCCAACCACTCACCCACCCACCACCATTTACACCTCCCCAATCACTCACCCCACATCATCTGCAGCCCCCCAACTACTCACCCACCCCCATCATCTGTACCCCCCTACCATTCACCCCAACTACTCACCCACCCCCATCCGCTCACCCCCATCAGCTGCATCCCCAACCACTCACCCACCCCCATCATCTGTACCCCCCAACCACTCATCCACCCACATTATCTGCACTCCCCCAACTACTCACTCCTATCATCTGCACCCCCAACCACTCATCCCCCATCATCTGCACCCCCCCCACCACTCACCCCAACATCACCTGCACTCCCCCAATCACTCACCCCCACATCATCTGCAACATCATTTGAACCCCTACTGCTCACCGCCAACATCCCCCTCCCCCGCCTCACCTGGCTGACCTCCAGAATTCCTGCTGAGAAGACTCTTGCTGAGTTCATAGCCCCCGAAAAAGAAGAAGTACCCCGGGATCTCCCGCAGCCACGTACTGCTGAGGCCACGGAACAGGCCAACCACGCCTTCCAACTTCAGGATGTCCCGTACAATGGACCACGGGGTGCTGAGGACACAAAGATCAGAGTTATACAGAGAGAGCGACCCCATAGAGGTGGGGGGACCACCAACCTTTTATAGGGGGTTCCTGTGTACCCCGATACCCGCATCTCATGCTGCGTCTGCATGCGGCACTTCACCAGCTCTGTGGGACAGAGGACCAAGGAGGAGAATACGGAGGCCAAGGAACCCGCAGAGGCCTTGTGATGGTCTCTGAGGAGGGAAGAGGAACAAGAATACACAGAATAGAATATAAATATATATATACACACATACAGTGTATACACACACATACAGTATATATACACACACAGTACACACTGTATATACTGATAACTGCCATTTTTCCGTGTGCAAAGTCACATCAAGTGCACTCACTAATGCACCTAGACACACCCCCTTCTTTGGTCAGACATGCCCACCTCACTGGTCAGACACACCCCCTTCTCTGGTCACATAAGCCCGCCTTTCTGGTCAGACACACCCCTTTCTCTGGTCAGACAAGCCTGACTCTCTGGTCAGACACACCCCTTTCCTTGGTCACACACCCCTTTCTCTGGTCACACAAGCTGGCCTCTCTGGTCAGACACACCCCCTCCTCTGGTCACACACACCCCCTCCTCTGGTCACACACACCCCCTCCTCTGGTCACACACACCCCTTTCTCTGATCACACAAGCTGGCCTCAGTGGTCAGACACACCCCTTTCTCTAGTCAGACACACCCCCTTCTCTGGTCAGACACACCCCCTCCTTTGGTCAGACACACCCCTTTCTCTGGTCACGCAAGCCTGCCTCTCTGGTTTGACACACCCCCTACCATTCTTTGTAGAACACTTGTGATGAGGGGGTGTGGCTATTACTCAGCTCTGTCCCCATAAAGCACTGCAGGGGGAGGGCAGAAAGCAGCATTGTCACGGAGATAGAAACATGGGAGGGGGCGGGATTATACAGAGATACAAAGACAAAATGCTGGCTCCTTATTGGTTCCTCAGTTCTGATAAGCAGAAATGAAAATTCAGACCGCACCTTATGAGGCGTGTCCCCGGGGCATTCGTGACCCCCCCAATCCGATAGGGGAGAACCCACAAACAGATCTATGACATCCAGTGATGGGACAAGGTCATCCAGTGCCCAGGGCAAAGATGCCAAATTGCGCCCCCCCCCCTTCCCTTAGGTTTAGGGTGAAGGTGCCCCCCCCCCAATCCCTGCAATAAACCATTGCGTCCAGGGCAACCAACCCTCCTGCCCACCCCTTGTCCCAACTCTGATGACATCATAAGGAGAGAGAATCCCACGAATCTCCGACAAGAACACAGCGCCCCCCTCTGGCCTGATGGGAGATCTTTGGGAGTAGATTTTATTTCTATCCAATAAATGTAAATTTTTTTATTGATCACACGAGATCGGGGATCCCCTCATTTCTTCTGTGGGGGTCACCCGGAAGGGGGAGGAGTCTCTGACTCACCTAAGCTGGGACAGATCCTGAAATCCCAGCATGTAGGAGACCAGATTCTGACAGAAGCCGTAACAGGCGAAGAGCACGGCGTTCTCCACCACGTTGGCCACCAATGCGGGGACGGTGCCGTGGTAGAGCCCCCGCAGCCCCTCCGTATGATAGGTGCGCACCGTGCAGTCCAGGAAGTTCCGGTACATGGAAGGGAACGTCTGCATCTTCACCTTGGCCGTGTCAAAGGGCTGCCCACTGAGGACGCACGCCACGCCACCTGCAAAAAGTGCACCTATCATTACACCTACCTATATATCCATCTTCCCCACGGGCGTCCACAGAACTTTTTCTGGGGGGGCATCATTTTAAAGTCAGCCCTGCTCCGCCCCTTTTCAACAATGTCATGAAGGGGAGGGGCTTAGTCATTATCACATAAAGCGCAGGCATTCAAAGGTTAGAGATACAAAAGCAAAGCTGTCCCTCCCTGTTTTGGGGTCATGCAGGTGGCGCATGCATACACGTGACGTCACGTGCCACGCCTCTTTGCACAGGGGACACAAATCTTCTAGCCTCGGGCCTCCCCTCTCCTGGAATGATATCACCGGGGGCTGAGGACAGTGGTCCACGCGGCTGCTGGTGTCAGTCACCTCACAATTAGCGACTCGATAAATAGATCGCTCTTTACCAGTTTTCAGAGCGCTGATTGCTGCTCACGTGACCCGCGGCCTCTCTCCTCCCCTCCCTACTGATGTCAGCGGGGAATCATCGGCCCCGCCCACTGCAGGCAGCTGTCAGACAGAGGGAGGAGAGAGCTGGCGAGTCACGCGTGCGGCGATTGGCGCTCTGAAAACTGGTAAAGAACGGCTTTACAGACACAGGGGCACACAGGATTAATAAACAGGCCAGACAGGATAGTATAAAAGGGGAAGTTGAGATTCCAGGGGTGGGGGCTCTTGCCCACCCTTTCCCCCCCATGATGTTCCCCCTTCCAGGTGTGCATTACCTCTCACTCAGATTCCCCCCCCCCCCATAATACCTTCATTTGATCTCCCCTCTAACCCAAATGTGTATAATACATATTTACTTTGTCCCATGCTGATCTCCTGCAGGCACTTTACAGCCACTTCCTGTTTCCACACCATCCAGTGGTGTCCCCATTACATTTCTCAGGACGGGTTTCCTGATGGTGACACCGGAGCATGAACACTTGTAATCTCCATAGGAAATTCCTGCAATAGGGTGACAACATGGGGGAGCATTCAAGAGACAGACAGAGTGTTGTCACCCCATAACAGGAAGTGACTGAGAAAGGACTTCCATGGCGGGATCACAATGAAAGAAGCAGATTTAAAAGGATTAAAAATGACTTTTGAAATGTTGTAATGATAAAAAAAATTCAACGACAACCAAATTAAATCCGGAAACCAATAAAACGGATGAAGATGAAGAAATAGAAATACAGAAATCAGAGAACACTGAATACAATGTATTACATGGAATGAGATTGTCACATGGGGACACCTGCTGGTCACACCCAGTACTGCAGTCATAGCAGAGAGCAGGAGGATGTACTGTCCGCAGTCTATGGAGTTTGTAAAGTTTTAGTTATTATCCAAATTTATTCTTATTTATATTCTGTGCAAAAAATCTATGGAATAAAATTATAATATTCAGGGGGTGACATGTTGGAGGAGGGCCCACTGACACCAATGATGGGACACTATTCCTCCCACTGACACCAATGATGGGACACTATTCCTCCCACTGACACCAATGATGGGACACTATTCCTCTCACTGACACCAATGATGGGGCACTATTCCTCCACTGACACCAATGATGGGACACTATTCCTTCTACTGACACCAATGATGGGACACTATTCCTCCCACTGACACCAATGATGGGACACTATTCCTCCCACTGACACCAATGATGGGACACTATTCCTCCCACTGACACCAATGATGGGGCACTATTCCTCCCACTGACACCAATGATGGGACACTATTCCTCCTTCACTGACACCAATGATGGGACACTATTCCTCCCACTGACACCAATGATGGGGCACTATTCCTCTCACTGACACCAATGATGGGGCACTATTCCTCCACTGACACCAATGATGGGACACTATTCCTTCTACTGACACCAATGATGGGACACTATTCCTCCCACTGACACCAATGATGGGACACTATTCCTTCTACTGACACCAATGATGGGACACTATTCCTCCCACTGACACCAATGATGGGGCACTATTCCTCCACTGACACCAATGATGGAGCACTATTCCTCCCACTGACACCAATGATGGGGCACTATTCCTCCACTGACACCAATGATGGGACACTATTCCTTCTACTGACACCAATGATGGGACACTATTCCTCCCACTGACACCAATGATGGGGCTCTATTCCCCCCACTGACACCAATGATGGGGCACCATTCCTCCCACTGACACCAATGATGGGGCACTATTCCCCCCAATGATTGTAGGTGTGGCGGGGGAGTAAATGATGAATTTATATGGGAATGTTGGAACTCACCCATGGCTCCGGAGGTGACATTGATGAGGAGCTCTGTGATGGGATTGGCTGGACTGGCATCAGGTGACATGATGACCTGCGATGAGAAGAGGACCGGTGTTCCGTGAGAAAACCATACCCTCGTCACTTCCGGTTCAGCTACGGAGGGTATGGATTTCTCACGGTAGTTAAACTTGCGGCGCTTACATTAAAACAGCTCCTCTGCAACATAACTCATCTCCGCTCTTCCCCTGTCACTGCCCTCATCTCCGGTAATAAATATAAAAGCGGATCACGGAGCCGCGATCGCCGTCATTTACCTCTCATACACCCGCCGCCGCTTTTATATTTATTACCGGAGATGAGGGAAGTTACAGCGATAGCAGAGGAGATGATTTATGTTGCACCCGAAGTGTTTTAATGTACCCGCCGCAAGTATTACATTACACACAGTGCCGTGATAATTTCATGCCCACCGAGCATGCGCACTTCTCAAATTCTTTCATGATCATTTAGGTATCCGGGGCTCTGAGCATGCGCACTGCTGCGCTGCTCAGCGGTTTCAGACCGGAAGTGACGACGGTATGGTTTCTCCATGGGGTATGGTTTTTTAACGTTACACCGGCATCAGTCGCATCTCCGCTACAATTCACCTGAAGCTCAAAAAAAGTTCTGGAGTTTTTCTTTTTTGTAGCTCAAATCGGACAGATTGGGGCATTTTTTAAGCATTTTTTGTTTCATCTAAATGTTTGATTTGTGAATTTCTGTGCTTTTTTTTGCTCAAATGTAATAATAAAATGGAAATTAATATAATAAAAAATCCATTATACAAATAAATAAGAATCATAACATTAGAAAAAAAATATATAAATAAATAAATTCGCCCTAATCATATTAAAAAAAAAGTAAATAAATAAATGAATGTGAGTGGAAAATGCTGGAAATTGTAGCAACAAAATGAAAGAAATGAGATTTCTCTCTGTTGGTGACAATGAAATCCCGGCTGGGAATCGCATCGCTGAGTGCGACTTCATTACAAATTCATGCAATTTTCTGCAGAGGAGAAAGAAATCCGAAAAAGAAATCTTACACCAAGTATTACAGCAGGTCTACACATGAGCCAAGTTTTCTCCCCCCCCCCTTCCTTAAACTGGGGGACAGAGCAACAAAAATGATCCCCCATCGTGTTTGGCGGGCAGAACCATCACTGATTGCAACCCCCCCCCATGTAGCGCACACAGCCACCCTCACGTACCGCACACAGCGCCCCCCATGTAGGGCACACAGCCACCCTCACGTACCGCACACAGCGCCCCCCCATGTAGCGCACACAGACCTCCCCATGTAGCGCACACAGCCCCCCTCACGTACCGCACACAGCCCCCCCCTCACGTTGTGCACACAGGCCCCCCCATGTAGCTCACACAGCCCCCCCATGTAGCGCACACAGGCCCCCTCAAGTAGCGCACACAGCCCCCCCCATGTAGCGCACATAGCCCCCCCCCATGTAGCGCACATAGCCCCCCTCACGTAGCGCACACAGGCCCCCCCATGTAGCGCACACAACCCCCCCTCACGTAGCGAACACAGGCCCCCCCATGTAGCGCACATAGACCCCCCCATGTAGCGCACACAGCCCCCCTCACATACCGCACACAGCCCCCCTCACGTTGTGCACACAGGCCCCCCCATGTAGCTCACACAGCCCCCCCATGTAGCGCACACAGCCCCCCTCAAGTAGCGCACACAGCCCCCCCCATGTAGCGCACATAGCCCCCCCCCATGTAGCGCACATAGCCCCCCTCACGTAGCGCACACAGGCCCCCCCATGTAGCGCACACAACCCCCCCTCACGTAGCGCACACAGGCCCCCCCCATGTAGCGCACATAGACCCCCCCATGTAGCGCAAACAGCCCCCCTCACATACCGCACACAGCCCCCCCCTCACGTTGTGCACACAGGCCCCCCATGTAGCGCACACAGCCCCCCCATGTAGCGCACACAGGGCCCCCCACGTAGCGCACACAGGGCCCCCCATGTAACGCACACAGCCCCCCTTACACAGCTGCCATGCGGTTGGTCAGCAATTTGCTGCTCATAGAAGGGATGAATGCAGAGACCTTCCTGCTCTCCCCTCCCCCGCCTGTCTCTGCAGGTAAGTGTGGATGTCCATTGACCTTCAGGGACCACGCCCACCAACATGTCCACCTGGGGGGCCACACAGTCCTATTGGTCAGAGGATTTCCCATGGGGCCTCACCATTGGTCATTATACAAGAGGAAAGATGACCTGACGCTTCATCATTTACCAACATGAAAATGCCGGTTACCTGGCTGTTATAGTGAAATGCCGGTTACCTGGCTGTTATAGTGAATGTAATCCCAGGCTGGGTGACACACAGATCACTCCTAACATTGTGTCACCCCTTCCTGTCCCATCTCAGTGCTGCTGATCTCCTGCAGCCTCTTTGCAGCCACTTCCTGTCTCCATACATTCCAGTGATGTCATTTCTCTGGGCGGGTCTCCTGATGGTGACACCAGAGATGCCATTTCTGTGTAATGTGTGATGTAGTCACCGGCAGTTGCCATCTATAACTCTGCCCCCGGGATGGGGGATGGGAGATACGGGGGGGGGATCTATGGTGGCTCAGAGCTGAGAAGACTTCATGGGGAGGAGAAATCAGATGATTGTAATTATTAAAGAAAAAACTGAACATTCTGGATCCGATCTCCCGGAGGGAGGGGTGGTAAAAATAGGGGGCCCTGCCTGCAGGTAAGTCCTTACACCCTACAAGGGGCCCCGCCTGCAGTTAAGTCCTTACACCCTACTATGGGCCCTGCCTGCAGGTAAGTACTTACACCCTACAAGGGGCCCCACCTGCAGGTAAGTACTTACACCCTACAAGGGGCCCCACCTGCAGGTAAGTACTTATACCTGGCTCAGGATCAGAGATAAGGCCGGGTCACACCTCTGCACTCTCTCTAATCTCTTCCTGCTGAACTTTTTATGCATGTGATATTTGATGCGTTTTACAATTTTTATATTTACTGTGTGCCTAGCCGGTGTTTATGTAATGTGTGCCTAGCCGGTGTTTATGTACTGTGTGCCTAGCCAGTGTTTATGTGTACCATTTATGGACCATGTTGGTATAGAGAATTGGGGTCCTTTTTGAAGCGGACTAGCAATGAATTTTCGGCTTTCACAAATCTTATTATTTTTGGTGTTTTCTTTTCCTGATAATTAAAGTGGATTTTATTCCCCCTGCAGAGATTTGTGAAGCTGCAGATTTCCCGGCTGACTTCTCCCGCTTCTCATTAGAGATCACTTATCTCAGATTTAGGACTTTTCCCATCAGACCCCTCAGGAAGATCCTCAGAGCTCTCACTAATGAGGATCACACACAGAGGAGCCGCAGATAATGCGATTTCCCGCCTTCTTCATTCTTTCATTTCTTATAACAAAACTTAAATCTCATAGAATACTCGATTGTCTCTGCAATAATCCACATAATACGTCTTTTTTCCATGGTCATCAGTGCCATCTAGTGGCCATAATACATTCCAGAAATGCCTCAATCAGGAAAATATTCTGTTATGGCCACTAGATGGAGCGGATGATCATAGGAAATGAACACATTATGGGGGATAATTTGTGACTGCTGTGGGGGTCCCCTTTGTGTCTAGTTCATAGCAATAAGCTGCAGCTGAGTATTCAGAGGTGCGTCGTCAGATGTAGGGTGACCTGTCCGTCTCCCACTGCTACCCCCATTCACCATTACTGGTAACAATTCAGCAACTGGGACCGGCTGATTAAAGAGGAGCTCCGCCCCCCCAGGAAAAAAATGTCAGCAGCTACAAATCCGGTACAAATCCTGTAGCTGCTGACTATTAAATATTAGAACTGACCTGTCCTGGGTTCCCACAATGTCGGCACCCGAAGCTTCCACCGCCATTCAGGGTAAGGGAACCCGGCAATATGTCGGCACCCGAGGCTTCCACCGCCATTCAGGGTAAGGGAACCCAGCAGTATATTGGCACCCGAGGCTTCCACCGCCATTCAGGGTAAGGGAACCCAGCAGTATATTGGCACCCGAGGCTTCCACCGCCATTCAGGGTAAGGGAACCCAGCAGTATATTGGCACCCGAGGCTTCCACCGCCATTCAGGGTAAGGGAACCCGGCAGTATGTTGGCACCCGAGGCTTCCACCGCCATTCAGGGTAAGGGAACCCGGCAGTATGTTGGCACCCGAGGCTTCCACCGCCATTCAGGGTAAGGGAACCCGGCAGTATGTTGGCACCCGAGGCTTCCACCGCCATTCAGGGTAAGGGAACCCAGCAGTATGTTGGCACCCGAGGCTTCCACCGCCATTCAGGGTAAGGGCACCCAGTATTGAAGCCTTTCAGCTTCTTACCAGATCCCTACTGCGCATACTTGAAGGGCGCTGCATTTTCTAATTGGCCAGGTGGCGGAGGAAGGAGGAGAGGGACCAAACTTCAGAGGGGTGGCTCCGCAGCACTGTCTCCTGGAAGTGGGGGAAGGGTACCTGTCAAAAGCAGGTGCCAAATGCAGTAGTGGCTGGTGCTCCATGGGCCGGGGGGGGGGGGTGGGTGTCAGATGGACCACACCATACCCCCCCCCCCCCCCAGACCAAACCAGCCCTCACACCGGTCGCCGGCTCACTCACCCTGGACATGTGGGAGGGTTGAGGGCAGTCGGCAGTCAGCAGCAGTGGCGGCGATGGCGGCTTCCCCCTCGCTCAGTCTCCTGCGTCTCCTCCCTCCTCTTCTTCGGCCAATGGCATGGCTTCTCCTTTCGGGCCAATCGGGAAACGCGTCTCAGGACCCACTTCCTGATTGGCCAGGAGGAGAATCCGTGTGACAATAGCGAATTTTCATTCGCTATTGTCACACAACTGAGTGGGCTCAGGGCGCACTGCTCTGTACCCTGAGCAGACCCATTTTTGAAGCCTATTAGAGTCTCTGGCTCTATTCACATGCTTAAAAAAAAAAAAACCCATTGGAATCCATACGTCCGGCGCCCTGCATGTAGATTAGGGGGACAGACACATGGAAAGGGGGGGGGGCGGCGTCCCTGCGCCCCAAATGGACGGGCTGCCGCTGGGCAATACCAATCTACACGCCCATAGTACACATCCTGCGGCATTAATTCGCAGCATCCCCTACGCTCCAATATATAAGACTGAGAAGGAACTGTAACATCAGGACAATTTTCTCCGACAACGACTTTACAAAGAGGCTACAATAAGTCCCTCTCAAGAAAGGCCAACAATAAACCCCCTAAACAAATCACACAACTCAATTCCATATAGATCCAATACCAACAAAATACCCGACTGTCAAATTCATCGTAAGGTTCTCTGGTCAGCAACATCAACTAAGGAATATACTGAATAATCACTGAATAATCACTGAATAATCACTGAACAATCACTGAATAATCACTGAACAATCGCTGAATAATCGCTGAATAATCACTGAACAATCACTGAATAATCACTGAATAATCACTGAACAATCACTGAATAATCGCTGAATAATCACTGAACAATCACTGAACAATCACTGAATAATCACTGAATAATCACTGAACAATCACTGAACAATCGCTGAATAATCGCTGAATAATCGCTGAACAATCGCTGAACAATCGCTGAATAATCGCTGAATAATCGCTGAACAATCACTGAACAATCACTGAATAATCACTGAATAATCACTGAACAATCACTGAACAATCGCTGAATAATCGCTGAATAATCACTGAACAATCGCTGAACAATCGCTGAATAATCGCTGAATAATCGCTGAACAATCGCTGAACAATCGCTGAACAATCGCTGGAATAATCGCTGAACAATCGCTGAACAATCGCTGAATAATCACTGAATAATCACTGAACAATCACTGAACAATCACTGAATAATCGCTGAACAATCGCTGAATAATCGCTGAATAATCGCTGAATAATCACTGAACAATCGCTGAACAATCGCTGAATAATCGCTGAATAATCACTGAATAATCACTGAATAATCACTGAACAATCACTGAACAATCACTGAATAATCACTGAATAATCACTGAATAATCACTGAACAATCACTGAACAATCGCTGAATAATCGCTGAATAATCACTGAACAATCGCTGAACAATCGCTGAATAATCGCTGAATAATCGCTGAACAATCGCTGAACAATCGCTGAACAATCGCTGGAATAATCGCTGAACAATCGCTGAATAATCGCTGAATAATCACTGAACAATCACTGAACAATCACTGAACAATCACTGAATAATCACTGAACAATCGCTGAATAATCGCTGAATAATCGCTGAATAATCACTGAACAATCGCTGAACAATCGCTGAATAATCGCTGAATAATCACTGAATAATCACTGAATAATCACTGAACAATCACTGAATAATCACTGAATAATCACTGAATAATCACTGAATAATCACTGAACAATCACTGAATAATCACTGAATAATCACTGAACAATCACTGAACAATCACTGAATAATCACTGAATAATCACTGAATAATCACTGAATAATCACTGAACAATCACTGAATAATCGCTGAATAATCGCTGAACAATCGCTGAACAATCGCTGAATAATCACTGAATAATCACTGAATAATCACTGAACAATCACTGAACAATCACTGAATAATCACTGAATAATCACTGAATAATTACTGAACAATCACTGAATAATCACTGAATAATCACTGAACAATCACTGAATAATCACTGAATAATCACTGAATAATCACTGAATAATCGCTGAACAATCGCTGAATAATCGCTGAATAATCGCTGAATAATCACTGAATAATCGCTGAATAATCGCTGAATAATCACTGAATAATCACTGAATAATCACTGGCATTTATTACACGGTGACCCGACCCTAAAACAATATCTCTGAGAATCTCCTGAAATTGTCTTTAGACGTGCTGCGTCGCTCCGGGATTGGCTCACTAGCAGTCATTATGCTCCGATCCAGAAACGCGTTCTAGAGGGCCTCTGTCCCTTCTGCCCTGGGATTTCCAGTGGCTCTAGGTTTATTCTTTCCGAATGGGGAGTATTTTCTTCTCGAATTTTGGGCAGATTGTGGCACCCTAGGTGTCATCTACCTCATGCTCTGCCAGGGGAGGACTGGGCCAGGGCGCAGGGGGGTAATTGCCCCCTGGGTCACTCTGATGTCCTAAAAAAAGGCTGCGCCACTTCTGCCACAGACATGCCTAAAGGATTCCTGGTGAACAGAAGTAAAAAGTCTCCACCGCAAACCTACTGAGTGCGGGATGAAGACAAGGACAGAGCTCAGGCCTCCCCAGTATGGATGGTGTAAACTGTGTCTGAGCAGAGGCCTAGTCCATGCCCCACTGGAGACTCTCCTCCCCTGGCCAGCCCCAGCCAAGCTATCCCAGCTCCCCCCAACCGCCCCCTGCTGGCCAGTTTGGGAACCAATGATTTAGCCTGGAATGGGGGTCAGGAGGAGGATGGGAAGAGGGAGAGGGGCCGAGTAGCTGCACCATGGGCCTATGGTTTGTACTTGCCCCCTGGGCTGAAAGTTGCCCGTCGGCCCCTGTGCTCTGCAAATGTGGGGCTTTTTATGTGGGGAAGACGATTCGAAAGTTGTGACAAAGACTGAATGATCGCATTTATTATTTAGCGAATAGAAGAATACTTACCCCTGGAAGCAGACATTTGGACCGATACCATAAATTCAACACAACTTTGGTTACCTTTTTTGGTGTTGGAAGTTGTTCCCCAGGACTCCAGAGGGGGGTGATTTGGACAAACGAATACTTCAAAATGAAACCTTGTGGATAGAGCGACTCAACGCTACCCACCCGTACTGACTTTTGCTGCCAGTGGTTTAGACATTAACGGCAACCTGTGAAGCTCTGGTGATCTCCATGCCCAAGAGGGTTAAGGCAGTGCTGGAAAATAATGGCGGCCACACAAAATATTGTCACTTTGGGCCCAATTTGGAGATTGTCACTTAGGGGTGTACTGACTTTAGTTGCCAGCGGTTTAGACATTAATGGCTGTGTGTTGAGTTATTTTGAGGGGACAGTAAATTTACACTGTTATACAAGCTGTACACTCACTACTTTACATTGTAGCAAAGTCTCATTGCTTCAGTGTTGTCACATGGGAGGGGTGTACTTACTTTTGTCAGATACTATTTGTAACCAACACTTCCCTCCTTCTTTTATGAGCATATTGTGAGGTGAACATCCATATATTACCAATTACGATAAGTTAAGGGGTAATGCAGCCTTTATGGGTTGTCACATGCCCTTTGCCCCCATGGATGTAATAAACATTTCATATTCTTTATATATACATATTCCCTATAGATGGTACAATCAGGGGTGTATTTAGGTTTTGTGCTGCCCTAGGCCTGACTAAACTTGCGCACCCCCTAATTTAAAAAACACACCGGCAGTTAGCAGTGTGAGCGCTTTATGGGGGTGCCAGACTGATTTGCCTCCCGGACCCTGCCCTCTGGCCCAATTCGCCCCATAAGACTGGCACTATACTAACAGTGTAGCGCAGGCCGGCGGGGACCCTTTCCGTTAGGCTGTTTTTTTTTCAGTGTGGGGTGCAGCTTTTTTGCTGCCCCCCTGCAAAGTGCCGCCCTAGGCCTGGGCCTTGTCGGCCTAGGCCAAGATACAGCATTGGGTACAATATTATTATCATGCAAGTCGATCTGATTGAGTCATTCCACACACGCTGGGGACATTGCAAGGAGGAGCTTTTTATGCCTCCCTCTATGTCCTACTAGTGGAGACATGTGGGGTATGTGTCTCCATGTATGACTTACCTCGTTCTGCTTTTAGAAGGTCGTGTGTCTCGCTCTCGCCACTTCTTGGTACACTTCCATCTTCTGGTATAGAAGGGACACTTTATCTTACTACATTATGATGTTGGTACCGTGTGCGCCCCCACATTTGTCCTTGGCTTCTCTGCACGCCGGTCTCCACCCTTGGACCTCGAGCACAGTTTATCTTAGTGAAAAATGTTTAAATATGCTATGAAATGTACTCATGGTTGTCTTTTCTATCCATCTAGAATATTAATGAGCTCCTGAAGAAGCGAAATATCACGAAACACGTCAAGCTTTGGATATTGATGCTGACCAATTCCAACTGTATTGGCCTCCACTACTGGGCCCTGGGTTACCGGTTGATTCCAGTTAGCGTTAGCTTGTGGTCGGGTCAGTTATTCGATTACACTAGGTTGGTTTTATATATATTTGTATATTGTCTTGCTTTTTGAATAAACTTTTTGGATTTTACACACGTGTGCCTAAAAAGGTCCACGTTTCTCCTGCATCTATATAGACGAATCTTCACAGGAACCCAGAGACAGAGAACATTCCGGGACTTTGATTTTCTTATTTATGGAGGGTAATAACCTGGATAGGGGTGGGAGATTATGGGATGCCCTCTTGACTTCAGCAAAGCTTCAGGGACATTTTCCTAAGTATATACAATCTCTATATACTGTCCTATATAGTCCCATATACAGTCCCCAGATACCAGGGGTCTTCAAACTATGGCCCTCCAGTTGTTCAGGAACTACAATTCCCATCATGCCTAATCATGTCTGTGAATGTCAGAGTTTTACATTGCCTCATGGGATGTATAGTTCCACAACAGCTGGGGGGCCATAGTTTTAGGATTCCTGCCATATACAGTCCCCATATACAGTCCATATACAGTCTTTATATGCAGCCTCTATATACAGTCCTATATACAGTCCCTATCAGTGGCAGCTGGTGCTCCATGGGCCGGGGGGGGGGGGGGGCAGATGGACCACACCATACATACCCCCCCCCCCCGACCACACCAGCTCCAACCCGCACACCTAACCCCCCCCCCCCGGGTGTCGGCTCACTCCCCCTGTGCAGGTGGTGGCGTCCCCCTTTGTCTCCTCCGTGGGCTTCCCCTGCATCTCCTCCCTCCTCCTTGGCCAATGGCATGGCTTCTCCTTTCGGCCAATCAGGAAACAGGTCTCAGGACCCGCTTCCTGATTGGCCAGGAGGAGAATCAGTGTGGCAATAGCGAATATTCATTCACTATTGTCACACAACTGGGTGGGTTCAGGGCGCAATGCTCTGTACCCCCAGCCCACCCTTTTTTGAAGCCTATCAGAGCCTCTGGCTCCAATCACGTGCTTCAAAAAAAAAAACCCATTGGAATCCATGTGTCCAGCGCCCTGCATGTAGATTAGGGGGATAGGATGGGGGGCGGTGCCCCTGTGCCCCCAATTGATGGGCCGTCACTGGTCTCTATATACAGTCTCCTATATACAGTCTTTCGGGGATCAGTGCAGGGACATTCTCTGAGTTTCTTGAGTAAAAACTTCATGTTTAATCCACAGGAAAATTCATAAGAAAAGAAACCGACTCCTCGCCATAAAACTAAACAAAATAAACTTCTGCTCTGCTGAGCCTCACTGTATCCATAGTCCGGTAAGGTCCTTGTTCTAAGATAAGTGTCCTTTACAGAGCAAACATTTGTATCCGAGGTTCAGGGATCAGCAGCCAATGCTCCCAGATGATTCCTCACATGGAGACATCCACACCCTCACTGAGATCCAGGACCAGCTGCCCTAATCAAGTCCTAGACAGAGACCATTAAACTGTGGTCCACGGAATTAGGAATCTGTCCCACCCAAAGCTCTATCAGACTCCCAGTAAAACCAGTCCCGGAATGGACTTTACTAATAAAGGGTAAGGGACTATCTCTCTTTACCATAAAGTCTTTGCTGGTATTACCTTAGATTGCAAATCTAGGAATCCGCGGAGGAACATAGATCCCATCAATCACTTTTCCTACCGGTTTCACCGCCACCCCGCTACAAATCCCGCCCCCTCTGCTCAAACTCGGGGGGGGGGGCGGGTAAACACCTTGGGCAAACAGACTGTACACTCCTGAGAGGGCATCAGCGTTGGCTTGTTGGCTACCTGGTCTATGTTCTACTATAAATTTGAATCTCTGTAGAGCCAAGAAACATCTGGTAACTTTTGCATTTTTCTCCTTATTTTGGGCCATCCATTTGGGAGGGGCGTGGTCAGTTGGGAGCCTAAACTGTCTCCCTAACAGATAGCATTTTAAACTCCCCAGAGCTCATTTTAAAGCAAGACATTCCCGTTCTACAATAGCATATCGTTTTTCAGCGAGGGTCAATATTCTACTTAGGAATGCCATGCGGTGTTCCTCCCCATTCACCACTTGGGGCAACAATGCACCTAATCCCACTACTGACACATCCGTCTGCACTATAAATTCCTGTGTAAAAACCCGGGGTAATTAAGACTGGGCTATTACACAGGGCTGTCTTTAGGTCCTGGAAAGCTTTCTCAGCTTCTGGGGTCCAAGTTACTTCTGAGGATCCCCCCCCCTGGTAAGATATGTAAGGGGAGCTGCCAATGTAGCAAAATTGGGGACAAACCTTCTATAATAGCCTATTAACTCCAAAAAGGCCCTCACCTGTTTTTTATTGAGGGGTCTTGTCCAACTTTGGATGGCATGTATTTTTGTGACCTTGGCCTGGTATGGTTCAGGAGGCACACCTGGGACACCCCCTGTGAACACCTATAGACCTAATGTTGTTATAGTTCTATGGAATGAGATAAGTCAAATTCATACATTAATCCTGCAGTCCTCCCTCCCTCCTGGATGACCGGAAAGCCGCTCTTCTTGCTGGTTTGCAACCAGTCCTGCCGGTGCTCCTCTGATAGACATCATCATATACAATGCAGGACCAGCTTCCGTGTCCCCTCCTGATGACATTGGTCCTGCACTGTATGTGATGACATAAGAGGACCGCTCACATTCTAGCAATGGAGAGGAACGGAGTCCTGACTGATGGGGGACTGCAGGGATGTATTCCTCCCATAGACAAAACCAGCAATAGATCCTGTATTCAGGACGTGACGGGGTTAAGTCAGCATTGTGTAATTGTAAAGCAGACAAATCCCCAATGGCGGCTCCTCCGGGATCCGGGAACCTGGGATCTGATTACACATTATATTGTGCTGTCATCCCGTGTGAGGACACAGAACAATGATAGAGACTCCTCCAATCACAGGGAGCCCCAAAAATGGCTGAATGCACCCTGCAGTGAGTGCATCCGTCTGACACGTTGTATCTTCTTATCTGTAACATTGTATCTTCTTATCTGTAACATTGTATCTTCTTCGCTGTAATATTATGTCCACATCCTATATTACATTGTATATTCCTTTATTCTATATATTTTCCTTCATCACAAAAACACATAAAAGAGAAGTATGGGATTTCTTTTTTTGTTGGAATCATACTTACCTAGATGGATGGTATATCTGTCCCCTGTTGGCTCTAACACTGAGAACTGAGCAATCAAACACCGTAGATCACTCGGTTCTCAGGGCTCCATGAGCAGAGAGCTGCCGACTGTCAGTCACTGCTGTCTGCTCTGCCCCCCCCCCCCCCCTACTGGAGCACTGTGCTGTGGAAGGGACGGGAGCAGCCGGCTCAGCCTCTCAGTCTGGTCACTCAGAGGCTGAGCCGGGTTCTGGTCCAGGGATCAGGGCAGATCCCAATAATATGGTTGCAAACCTTCTTGAGCCTGGCTAGACTCTGATGTCAGACGACAGCGGGCTTCAGGCTGCTGTCTGCTGAAAACGGGTCACAGAAGTGCAGAACGCACTTCCCTTCGGCGATCCACAGGAGAAGTACAGCCAAACAAGCATTTCCCTGTACTTCTCCTTTAAAGAGGGAGTAAAGTCTATATAGTCTTATAATAAGGCCTATAGTAAGGCTTACCTGTAGGCACTGTGAATATTCTTGAATAGCCCTTTTTTAACTTAATTAATGGGTAAAAGATGTTGAACAATGAGCGAAATGTTTTTACCTTCTGCCCATCTGACGAAAACATCATCAATGTAGCGTTCGTATCTGTATGGCTTTTGTGCATGCTGTTCAGGAGTTGCAGCCCTATTGAACTCCTTGAGAAAGTTTGAAAACTGGCAAAGCATCATGGCCTCAGAATGTGTACGGCTCTGTCCAGCTGTATTGTTAGGATTCAGGTGGGCAGCTGGGGGGTGTTAATTCCACCTGTTTTTACTCCAAACACTACCCTCCACCAAGATTGACAAAGCTGCTGTTTAAAGAATCCAGGGCAGCACAGTGGCTAAGCAGTTAGCACTACCACCTAGCGGCACTGGGGTCATTGGTTTGAATCCTAACCACCACACTACCTGCCTGGAGTTTGCATGTTCTCCCTCTGCCTGCATGGGCTTCCTCACACATTCCAAAGACTTGCTAGGAGGTTAATTGTCTCCTGACTAAATTGGGCCTAGTATGAATGTGAGGTAGGGACCTTAGATTGTAAGCTCCTTAAGAGTAGAGACTGATGTGACTGTATAATATATATGTAAAGCGCTACGTAATTTGATGGCGCTATATAAGTACCTGTAATTAAGAAATAATCAATGAATGGGAATTTAATATGTAAGATTAGGCATTAAATATTTCATTAACCTCCATCATGATATTTCTTCTCTCAGCAGGTTTCGTCCTTTTACAACCACAAGAATAATTATTGGTAAAACACGTCTTTATTACACTCCGCATTCCTGGTGTTATGTGTTTAATGACTTCCCATCAAGATTGACACATCTAGAGAAGAATAATTGTGGAATCATGGGCTACAATGACACCATTGTTAAAGCATTTGTCCTTCTGGGCTTCACAGTCCCACCATCCCTGGGAATTGTGCTCTTCATACTGATATTAATAGTCTACTCATTTAGCATTGTAATTAATAGTGTTATCATTATTCTTGTGGGAAGTGACCGCCATCTCCATAAACCCATGTACTTCTTTATCGGGGTCTTCTCTTTCTTGGAGCTTTGGTATCCCACTGTGACAGTCCCGGGGTTATTACATGGGTTACTCTCAGGGGGGAAGACCATTTGTTTTGGGTGTTGTGTTGCTCAGTTTTATCTGCATTTCAGTTTAGGTGTCACAGAAAACCTCCTTCTTGTGGTGATGGGCTTTGACCGCTATGTAGCAATTTGTAGACCTTTACATTATACGGTCATCATGAGGCCCAGGCTTTGTGTACAGTTTGCAGTAGGATCGTGGATCGGCGGTTTTTCTGCCTTCATCGGTCATTCTATAAAACTCTCGAAAGTGAGGTTCTGCGGTCCAAACCAGGTGGATCATTATTACTGCGATTTCGCTCCTTTAATTAAACTCATATGTTCCGACACCACGAACATGAAGACTGGGTTTTCTGTGATATGTTGTTTTGGTGGTGTGTGTCTTCTACTTATTATGGTGTCATATATATTTATATTAAACACGATTCTGAGACTTCCAACCTCCACAGGCCGCAGTAAAACCTTCTATACTTGTGCCTCCCATCTGACAGTTGTCCTCATCTTCTATGGAACAACCCTCTTCATGTTTGCAAGGCCCGTGGATGGAAGTGACCTTCATACTAATAAGATAGTCTCAGTTTTTCCATCAGTGGTGACTCCACTTCTCAATCCTATTATTTACAGTCTGAGGAACCAAGAAGTGAAGAACGCCCTGTTGAGGGCTTTTCATGGAATATAATGGAGGGACCCTCAGTTATCAGACTTGATGATGACTCAGTTCAACTCATGTCTCAAATGTGTCTTATTACTACTGCGATCTTCTACTCTTCGGCCATGAAGAGTTGGCTGTAAGACAAACAAAATGTCCACCAGTATTACTTACAGCACTTTGCTGTTTTATTTTTATCATTATTATTTCATGTATTGTTATTTATTATGATTTTATTATCTCCCTTTATGCCGTGGCCTCCTTTTCAAAAGCTTCCTATTTGAAAGTTGAAGTAATGAGCTGAGTCTACTGCCATTGTAACATGTGTATGGTTGGGGGCTGTTTAATTACATAGTTGGTAAGGTTGAATAAAGACATCATGTGGCTGCCTTGAGATTCTAGTCAACATTGGGACCAACAATGCTTTCTCAAATGACCACAATCCCCCGCCTGACACCAGGAGAACATTGTGACAGCTAGTAGAACCTTGCTCCAACAACATGGGCCAGGGATTAACTTCTGCTTTCTGTCACGGAGCTTACCTTTGTTGGAGTCTGTAACGCAGAGATGTGCGCTCACCCTTGCAAATATCCACAGTCCAAGGTGAGCAGGTAAGAAAGCCACCTGGGCTGTGAATCTGTGCACGGGGGCTTGGCAGGGACGGTGCTCCAATAAGCAGGACCAGCAGGAATACAATGGGAAGGGAAGTCCAGGAATAACTGTAGTCACTGGATGACACGAGTCCGGATAAGGATCAGGAACAACATGGAGCGAAGGTAAGGATGGAAGCCGGAGTCAGTCTGGAACACACACTTAGGGAACAGGAACACAGGAACAAAGTCTGTCAAACTGGAACAAAGATCAGCAACACAGGAACAAAGATCAGCAATGAACTGACAATGCTCTAAGGGAGAGGCAGTGTTTTATACCTTGCTTAATTGAGCAATTAGCTTCAGGTGGACAATGAGAGACAGGAGCATACTCAGATGAAGTCCAGCCCCCTAGTGCTGCAGGCAATACCAGATTAACAAGACTGGATCCATATGAGCTGAAGTGTGGCTCAGAGGCAGGCTAACAGGACAGAATGTCAAAGTACACAGGTTCAAATCCCATGTCAGGTACTCAACGGCGACCACGCCTGGCTGTCTGTAAGCCATGGCGAGAACCGTGACACTTCCAGTGCCCATATGAATCCAACCCTATGCTGACCACAAACAGCAATTTCCAGGCTATATCAAACAGCTCTTGGTTGCATGGAAATGATGTGTTGGTGGTGGGTTCCCTTGATTACTTTGGTTGTTTTTTAAATTGAATGATACAGAAATTGCCAGAAGCTTGGCTTTAGAGACATGACCTGTTTTGAAGAATTTTTAAATAGATACCCAATATGTTACGGTTTAAAATTGCGCTCCCCCGTGGGATGGCGACAAACTACGGTCAATAGAGATCTCAATAGGCGACGCTTTAAATTTATTTAACGGTTACCAGTTTAGAGTTAGAGTGTAGCTCTTTTTTTTTTAAATTGTTGCTCACGCTCTGGCGATCGCGGCGATACCTCACATGTGGGTTTTTCCCATTTATTTTATTTTATTTTTTTAACTTTATTACAGTTTTAAAAAAAAAAAAATCTGATCACTTTTATTGCTGTCACAAGCAATGTAAACATCCCTTGTGACAGCAATATGCAGTGACAGGTACTCTTTATGGAGGGATCGAGGGTCTAAAAGACCCTAGACCCCTCCACTACACTTCCCTGTATGCAAAATGCCGAAAACTGCGTTTTTGCATACAGCCGTTTTTCAAATTTGCTGCCTTTTGCAGCACAGTAACCCGGAAGTGACGTCATGGACACCGCCTCCGGGTTACGTCATCGGAGACCCGATCAAAGCCATTTCCGGCATTCATCGGGACTCCATCCAGGCGGCGGACGTGCCGGCTGGGTGCTCGGGGCTCCCGGTGGGACGGGAGCCCCGGTAAAAGCCACGTAAGGTAGCAGGAGGGGGGGGGGGACGTCCCCTCCCGCCCCCCCGGGTAACGATCGAGCGGCTCCCGAGCCGCATCGGTCGGTACCGACGGAAAGCCAACCATCGGCTCTAAACCACGGTACCGGGATGATGCCTCTAGCTAGAGGCATCATCCCGGGACACTACCGCTAATTTTACGGACGTCATATGACGTCCACCCGGGGAGAAGTGGTTAATGGCAGTGATAAGAAAATTGGAAGGAACTGGATGGAAATTTTTTCTCAAACAAACAAAATTCAAATTATTTGTTTAAGAAAAATTGTGCACAGTGAAATTAAGAAAGGAGGTTGTAACGGCGCTACCTTAAAGTGAATAAGTGCTTATTGTATGTGCCAACTTAAGACAAAGTGCCAATAAAAATTGTGTCATAAAAAACCATTTAATTTAAAATTAAATAAAGTGCACTGGTGATTTGTGGTGTGACCAAGTTAGTTGGTTAATAAACTGGGCCCATAAGGTGCAACTCAGTAAAGTGCAAGTGCTGTGCTGCATATACTAGACGAGTAAGAAATAATGGGTTCCCAATGTGCATTTATTTTATAATAACAATTGGCAAAAAATAAGTTAAATTCATAAGTGAAAAATCGCATAAAACAGTGAACATAAATTCATCCGTGCTGTGCGTGGAATTTGTAATACCACTAAAGTGAAAAAAGTGCTAAATTGAATAAGAGAAAGTGATAAATAAAATTGGGGTTGCAATTTTGTTGTACATCCACTAGATGTCGCCCCTAGATATACGACCTGTACTTAAGGAAAAAGATGGTCGGTTTCTTCCGGGGTTCTCCAGTGGGTCGAACCAGGCTTTTTAGTACCTCAGGTTAGAAGAAAGAAACCCCATGATGTAAAGTGTATCTGTAGCGTGGAAGAGAGAGCATAAAGACTCACGTTTGAGGCTGTCTAGGATCAGCGGTGATGGCTGGGAAGCTTCCGCGTTCCACGGCCCAGGCTCCGAAACCGGAAGTGACGTAATGACGTTACGACTCCGCCCTACGCGTTTCTTCATGTGACGTCTGCTGGAGCGGCGTCAACGTAACAAGCTCCCGGCCTTTAAATAGCGTGTCCGTCTCCTGGCAACCAATCGGCCTCCCCCGCCGCCATATTGGTGCGCGCAAACTGAAGCCGGACGGAGGACACATTGGGCCTCCCTGCAATGCCTCTTCAGATGCCGGAGCGGAGGGACAGCTATTTTGGAACATCATTTCCTGACAGCCTATGTCTGATACCGTAGTGAGGTTAAAACATGACATTTATTAAAAATCATTAAAAAAGAGGAAAAAACTGAAAAAATGTCTTAAAAATGAAAAGAAATTTAAAAAATTAATTAAAAATAAAAAATAAATTATAAAAATAAAAACCGTGCAACGATTCATAAAAAACATCATATAGCGGAGATTCCATTAAAAGAGCACCAAGGTCAAGAAGTAAGAAAATAAAAGGTGATAAAATACCATATGCCCAGAGGTTAAGTACATATTGTAGTGATCATGGACTAAAAAAGGTGGAATATACATGATTTGTGGATGTAAATCGAGCGTTGTTTTAAAGGGTTATAATATTGCAGAATAAAAGATAAAAAAGGTGGAAGAATTATGAAAAAAATTATGAAAAAAAGTGGACCAGATGGTCGAGAAGAAGGAGATGGGGTTTTTTTTAAAAATAAAGTTGCCCATAAATGGAGAGTCTCTAAGGACAGTCATTCGTTCCTGTTGTGTTTAAGAGGGCTACCCGGGCCCCCCAAATACACAACAATCCGGATCAGGGTGTGAAACAACTCTTTCCCCATTATGATGTTGGATGAGAAGGCCCCATAATTAGCCCCTAATAAAAAAGAAGTTTTGTGGTGTTTAAGAGGTTGTGCTGTAAGCAAACCTCATACAAGTGTGGTGGGTAACCCCGAACCTTGAGAATCTAAAAGAAAAGTTTTTTTATATAAATGTGTTGAGCTTAACAGATGGTATGCTCAAAACGCCGTGTAAACTACACGGATATAGAGTGTGTAAACAATGTGAAAGGTCTAGATTAAAAACACAATATTCTTGGTGATGCTGGATGAGAAGGCCTCAAGGCAATGTTGAATAAAATGAATGGCGTTGGATGGTAAAATTGATCAAAATGTTTATTTTGATGTAGGAGGTAATGGCCAGGTGTAAAAGTTTAAAACTATTATAAAATAGCAAACTGTACACCAAAAAACTACATAAAACCAACCAATCATAAATAAAATTATTTCAAAGGATTGTTTCAAGGCAAATTTTCTGTCCCAAAGGAATTACATAACAAAAAGTAAGAACCTCAAAAAATGAGAAAATCACAGGAAAAAAGGGGTGTTAAAAGGCCATAGCAAAAACCAATAAAAACATCAAAAAGGCCTTTTTAAAAAAATATTTTTAAAAAAACATTTTTAAAAAACTTTTGAAAGAAAGGGACTAAGAGCTTGAAGGCGAAAAAACAGGATAAAAGGGAGGTGTTTTTTTGTTTTCCTGGGAGGAGGTTTTCATGAGACACAAACCATTTATGTGTCTGTGATGAAACAGTTAAGATCAATATCTACATTCAACCCATCAGGGCGAAGAGATTGCATCAAAAAAATCCATTTTGTTTCATTTCTAGAGATCATTCTTGTTTTATTTCCTCCTCTCCAATCCCCCTTTATTCTATCAATGCCATAAAAAATTAGTCCAGAAGGATTTTTGGAATGCACCTCTTTAAAATGTCTGGGAAGATTATGTTTATCAAAACCCTTTTTGATATTTTTTATATGTTCTCTGATCCTTACATATAGGGGTCTGGTTGTTCTACCGATGTATTGTAAATGACAAGGACACTCGATGACATAGGTGACATGTGTGCTGTTACACGTAATGGTGTCCTTTATTTTGTATTCAATGCCGGTAGTTCGAGATTTAAAAGTGTTCTTTCTTCTTGGCTGGTTCCTATTATTTCTGCAGGGTAGGCACTTCCCACATCTAAAAAAACCATTAATACTCGTAGGTAAAGAAATGGTTTTTGGTGGATTTATCACATTGTGTACCACCTTATCTTTTAATGTGGGGGCTCTTCTATACACAAAGGATGGTTTATTTGGTAGGATTTTCTTCAAAGTCCTATCCGCTGTGAGTATAGGCCAATGTTTTTTGAATATTTTTTCTAGCTCTTTATGTTGCCTGTTATATCCCGTAATAAAAGCAAACTCATGTTTGTTCTGTTTTTTCTTCTTCCCATTTTCTTTTATAAGGTCATTTCTATCGGTGTTCTTAATTGTTTCTTTTAGGTGCTCCAAGTTTTTTCTTTTGTAGCCTTTTTCGATAAATCTCTGTATCAGTATATCCGCCTGGATTTCAAAGTCCTGGATATTGCTGCAATTTCTTCTTATCCGTAGTAACTGTCCCTTTGGGATGTTCCCTAACCACTGTGGGTGGTGGCAGCTTCTGATAGGGATATACCCATTTTTATCTGTTTTCTTAAAATATGTTTTGCTTGCCAGTTTTCCTTCTTGTTTGAATAATTCTAGGTCCAAAAAGGCTATTTTTTGTTTATCCCAATTTCCTGTGAAGGTAATTCCATATGCGTTACCACTGATTTCGTCAAAAAAACATTGTAACGATTCTGTGTTTCCTCTCCATATGAGGATAATATCATCAATGTATCTCTGGTAGTAACGCAAATTTGGTCTTTCCACACTGTAAATCTGTTCCTCCTCCCATTTTTGCATGAATATGTTAGCCACACTCGGGGCATATTTTGCCCCCATGGCTACTCCCTTGGTTTGTGCGTAATATCGTCCTTTGTGCCAAAAATAATTCGAATTCATCGCCATCTTGAGGCCTTCTAAAATAAAGTGCATTTGTGCTTCCTTCAAATCTGTATGTTTAAAAAGTGCCCATTCAACACTATCTAACCCGTCCTTCTGCACTATGTTGGTGTATAGTGAGTTTACATCAATGGTTACTAATATATCATCCTCCGTCACTTCTAAGTCCTGTATGTCTGAAAGCAATTGCTTGCTGTCTCTAAGATATGATTTTCCCTTTAGGACCAAAGGCTGTAAGTATTTGTCTAAGTATTCTCCCAAGCGGGAGTGGACGGAGTCTATACCACTCACTATTGGGCGGCCTGGTGGCTTTTCTTCATTTTTATGTATTTTGGGTAGATAGTATATAATTGGGGTTCTTGCTGCTTCTATGTGTAGATATTTGGCTTCCTTGTTGTTCAGAATGCCGAGGTCCTTCCCTTTCTTGATGTACGTCTTCAGGTCCTTAGTGAATTTCTCTTTCGGGTTTCTTGGGAGTTTTTTGTAGGTGTCCTCTGCACTAAGGAGATGTTCCAATTCTTCATCATAGTCCTTCTGATTTATTATCACCAGGCCCCCCCCCTTTATCTGCTGGTCTGATTACGATGTGCTTCTTTTTCTCTAATTTTTTGATGGTCTCCCATATATCCTTCTCTTTCTTCTTTTTAATTTTCAAATTTCTGATTTCCTCCTCCACCATCCTTTTGAAAACTTCTAAGTTTTCATTTTGTGGGTTCTTAGGGTTAAAGACCGATTTGTTCCTTAGTTCAGTATGTTTAAATTCTGCATTGGTTATGGGTGCTCGTTTGTCTTTTTTAATTTCAAAATGTTTCTTGATATTGATTTTCCGAATGTACTTTTGTAGGTCTATGTAGGCTTCGAATTTATCGAGGTTCTTGTCAGGTGCGTATTTTAGGCCAAGATCCAGAAGTCTTAATTCGTCTTCCTCCAAAACCGCACTACTCAAATTAAAGATACCTTTGCCTAGTATTCTCTTCTTCTTTTTCTTAGACCCCCCTCGTTTTCCCCTTGGTTTCCGTTTCCTGTGTAACCGTAGAATCCGGGGGGTTCCTCTCTCCTGTGTGAATCTGGTCCTCTTGGTCTGGGGGGCCCTCTCTGGTTGTCCTGTTGGGGTCGTCTCCCATCTTCTCTCCAGTTCACTCGGTGGTCCCCTTGTGGTCTGTATGCTCCTCTGGGGCCTCCTTGGTGGTAATTCCTTCTCCATGGTTGTTGCCAACCGTTGTTCCTCCATTGTCCTCCGCCTCCTCTTGGGGGTCTCCCCCTGTTTCCTCTTGGAAAAAAACCCCTGTTGGGTGGGGGTCCCCTGTTGTCATATTGAGGTTCTTGATAGTAGTTCAGGGGCGAGAATCTGTTATAGGTTTCAAATTGGTGGTAGTGTTGAGTTGGTGTTCTATCCCTTCCTAGGTTCCTCGGGTAAGTATTTCCTCTATGGTCAACGTGAGAATATTCTGGAAAAATTCTCTCTCCGGTGTGTCTCCCTTCATTTGCTGGAGGTCTGGGGGTTCTGGGGGTTATAGGAGTTCTTGGTGTTCCAACTTCCATCCAAGAATCGTCATCCTCATCCCCCATTTCTGAAGGTTCCCTGGAGTCCACACTCACAGGGTCCACGCTTGTTCCTTGTCCATTATATACTTCATCAGCTTGCCATTTATATACATTCCTGTTTTTGTAATCCAGTATGTCCCTTTTATATTTTTTCTGTTTTTTGGCTTGTATTGTTTTATCATATTTTTGTATGGCATCCTGAAGTGCTTTCTCTTTGTTTTTGTATTCCGTTGTGTCTGCATGGGGAGCTAGCTGCTCTTTTAGTTGTATGATAGTACTCTCGATTTTTTTGAGTTTGAATTGTCTCCTTTTTATGATCATTAATAGCAATTCTCTTTCACAATTGTTGAAAAATGCATACCAGGATTCCAGTAAGGTGGGATCAGTGATGTGGTCATTAGGTGAAATGTCCCACCTGAGCCTCCTAGGTGCTATACTTTCCCTGGCGTATTTTTCAAGGGTGACAATGTCCCACCATACCCGTAGCTGTTTTTCCATGCTGTGCTTCAATTGTTTGAATGAACCTTCCATATCCTGTCTCTGGATAATGGTGTCTTGATGGTGTCTTGATCAAAAATTTCTTCTACATTTATTGTTCTAGAGGTCAAATATTTAAATATCTCCATTTTGCAGCTAGGTCTGGATGGTACCACCAAGGTGGTTCCACAAACAGTAGAAAGGTAGGTGTTTTTTCGCCTTCAAGCTCTTAGTCCCTTTCTTTCAAAAGTTTTTTAAAAATGTTTTTTTAAAAAAGGCCTTTTTGATGTTTTTATTGGTTTTTGCTATGGCCTTTTAACACCCCTTTTTTCCTGTGATTTTCTCATTTTTTGATGTTCTTACTTTTGTTATGTAATTCCTTTGGGACAGAAAATTTGCCTTGAAACAATCCTTTGAAATAATTTTATTTATGATTGGTTGGTTTTATGTAGTTTTTTGGTGTACAGTTTGCTATTTTATAATAGTTTTAAACTTTTACACCTGGCCATTACCTCCTACATCAAAATAAACATTTTGATCAATTTTACCATCCAACGCCATTCATTTTATTCAACATTGCCTTGAGGCCTTCTCATCCAGCATCACCAAGAATATTGTGTTTTTAATCTAGACCTTTCACATTGTTTACACACTCTATATCCGTGTAGTTTACACGGCGTTTTGAGCATACCATCTGTTAAGCTCAACACATTTATATAAAAAAACTTTTCTTTTAGATTCTCAAGGTTCGGGGTTACCCACCACACTTGTATGAGGTTTGCTTACAGCACAACCTCTTAAACACCACAAAACTTCTTTTTTATTAGGGGCTAATTATGGGGCCTTCTCATCCAACATCATAATGGGGAAAGAGTTGTTTCACACCCTGATCCGGATTGTTGTGTATTTGGGGGGCCCGGGTAGCCCTCTTAAACACAACAGGAACGAATGACTGTCCTTAGAGACTCTCCATTTATGGGCAACTTTATTTTTAAAAAAAACCCCATCTCCTTCTTCTCGACCATCTGGTCCACTTTTTTTCATAATTTTTTTCATAATTCTTCCACCTTTTTTATCTTTTATTCTGCAATATTATAACCCTTTAAAACAACGCTCGATTTACATCCACAAATCATGTATATTCCACCTTTTTTAGTCCATGATCACTACAATATGTACTTAACCTCTGGGCATATGGTATTTTATCACCTTTTATTTTCTTACTTCTTGACCTTGGTGCTCTTTTAATGGAATCTCCGCTATATGATGTTTTTTATGAATCGTTGCACGGTTTTTATTTTTATAATTTATTTTTTATTTTTAATTAATTTTTTAAATTTCTTTTCATTTTTAAGACATTTTTTCAGTTTTTTCCTCTTTTTTAATGATTTTTAATAAATGTCATGTTTTAACCTCACTACGGTATCAGACATAGGCTGTCAGGAAATGATGTTCCAAAATAGCTGTCCCTCCGCTCCGGCATCTGAAGAGGCATTGCAGGGAGGCCCAATGTGTCCTCCGTCCGGCTTCAGTTTGCGCGCACCAATATGGCGGCGGGGGAGGCCGATTGGTTGCCAGGAGACGGACACGCTATTTAAAGGCCGGGAGCTTGTTACGTTGACGCCGCTCCAGCAGACGTCACATGACGAAACG
The DNA here is from genome assembly GCF_965119305.1 of Pelophylax lessonae. Taxonomy (NCBI): domain Eukaryota; kingdom Metazoa; phylum Chordata; class Amphibia; order Anura; family Ranidae; genus Pelophylax; species Pelophylax lessonae. The sequence goes on from NC_138774.1 coordinate 301,616,099, forward strand.
CGTAGGGCGGAGTCGTAACGTCATTACGTCACTTCCGGTTTCGGAGCCTGGGCCGTGGAACGCGGAAGCTTCCCGGCCATCACCGCTGATCCTAGACAGCCTCAAACGTGAGTCTTTATGCTCTCTCTTCCACGCTACAGATACACTTTACATCATGGGGTTTCTTTCTTCTAACCTGAGGTACTAAAAAGCCTGGTTCGACCCACTGGAGAACCCCGGAAGAAACCGACCATCTTTTTCCTTAAGTACAGGTCGTATATCTAGGGGCGACATCTAGTGGATGTACAACAAAATTGCAACCCCAATTTTATTTATCACTTTCTCTTATTCAACTTAGCACTTTTTTCACTTTAGTGGTATTACAAATTCCACGCACAGCACGGATGAATTTATGTTCACTGTTTTATGCGATTTTTCACTTATGAATTTAACTTATTTTTTGCCAATTGTTATTATAAAATAAATGCACATTGGGAACCCATTATTTCTTACTCGTCTAGTATATGCAGCACAGCACTTGCACTTTACTGAGTTGCACCTTATGGGCCCAGTTTATTAACCAACTAACCTGGTCACACCATAAATCACCAGTGCACTTTATTTAATTTTAAATTAAATGGTTTTTTATGACACAATTTTTATTGGCACTTTGTCTTAAGTTGGCACATACAATAAGCACTTATTCACTTTAAGGTAGCGCCGTTACAACCTCCTTTCATATATATTTCACACTTTAACCCCTTGTGGGTTTGGTTGTTGGCAGCTTACACCTTCACTATTGTCTAAGGTCTACACTCCATAGCGCTGGTCACCCCTACCTTTCCACAGTGAAATTAAACCCGTTTAATATGTCTGAGATTCCAATCAAGTAGCAAATCTGAACAGAATTTTAAGGATTTTCGAAGACGTAAATCTGAAACAATGAATCCGAACATTTGTTAGTTCGCTTTTAACATTCGATATTGGAGTGAATGGATTTTCCCCAAACAAAAACCACCGACTCTGTTAGAAATGTATTAAAATTTTCTCATCGCTGTGGTTAAAAACGAATGTCGATTTCACCACACTAACTATTAGAAAAACGGAAAATTGTTATCAAATACTTACCGTAATTTTCCTTTCCTGATGGACTCCATGGCAGCTTACGTGTGGGTTAGTCCCGCCTCCTCCTACCTCATAGGACCCTACTCCCATAAATTTTTACTCCGTGCCAGAGGCCGTGTTCCATAAATAGCCTACTCCAGCAGATGGGAGGGGACTCCAGCTGCCATGGAGTCCATCAGGAAAGGAAAATTACGGTAAGTATTTGATAACAATTTTCCGTTTTCCTGACAGACTCCATGGCAGCTTACATGTGGGAAATAACTAGCCAAACACACAAGGGTGGGAAACTGCTGGCCAAAAGAAATTTAATTTGCACCATCAACAGACAGTACTTGCAAACCAAAGTTAACAGAAGACAATGAAGCTGGCTCAATACAATAATGAGTCATGAAAGTGTTAATGGAAGACCATGATGCCGCCTTGCATATTACTTCAGGGGCCACATGACAAGAAGCCGCCCAGGATGTGGACACCCCTCTTGTCGAATGCGCGGTCACCGCTTCTGGAGGAGCCAAGCCCTTAGCCTTATATGCCCATTGGATGGTCTGAACAATCCATGCTGCTATGGATCTTGAAGAGGCCCGCAAGCCCTTGTTCTTTCCATGGAGGAGAACAAATAGATAATCTGAACGCCTGAAGGAAGCTGTTGCATCCAGGTACAGTCTCAGAATTGCACCCACATCTAATGGATGTGTATTCGGATCATCTGACGATTTGAATGTTGGAAGGACAATCTCCTGGTTCTCGTGGAAAACAGAGACCACCTTGGGGTGTGATCCCAACATGGGGATAAGAACCACACGATCTTGGAAGAAGGTCAGGAATGGTTCTTTGCAACCCAGAGAACTAATCTCGGAGACTCTTTTAGCCGAGGTGACGGCAACCAAGAAGGCCAATATCAGAGACAGATCTTTAATGGAGAGTTGCTCTGTGTGACTTCTTATGACGTCAGAAAGGAAGTTCAAGACGAGTGGAAGATCCCATTTAAGAAACTTTGGCTTCCTCTGTGGCCTGAGTCTGGAAGCTCCCCGAAAGAATTGACGAACAAGGGGATGAGACGCCCAAGAAGTTCCTGTGAAGGCCGAAATAGCAGAAACTTGCACACGTAGTGAGCTAACGGATAATGGTAGGTCCAGTCCCGACTGCAGGAAACCAAGAATATGCTGGATATTCAGGTCATTGCATGACCCCCCTTTCTTGGTAACAAAATCCATGAACTTGGACCAGATCCTTCCGTAGACCTTGTTAGTGCCCGCTCTTCTGGCACTTAAGAGAGTAGAAATTGCCCCACTCGGGCAACCTAACGCCTCCAGCCTTTCCCTCTCAAAAACCATGCCTTCAGGTGCAGATGAGCCGCGCATGGGTGCAGAGTTGCTCCCTGGGACAGAAGGTCCGGCCTAATGGGTAGAGGAACTGGATCCCGAAAACTGAGGAGCATCAGCAGTGGAAACCATGGCCTGTTCGGCCAGTATGGGGCTATTGTTAGCACTTCCACATCTTCCATCCTGAGTCTTGCCAGGAACCGGAGAATGACAGGAACTGGGGGAAAGGCATATGCCCTGTGGAATCTCCAATGGTCTGTCAGAGCATCCGTCCCAAAGGCTTGGGGACAACTGAACCTCACATAATACTTCGGAAGCTTGTGACTGCATGGAGATGCAAATAGATCCACTTCTGGGTGAAATTCCAGAGAAGTGAGCCACTGGAAGACATCGTTGTGAAGGCTCCATTCGTTGTTGTCCAATCGGACTCTTGAGAGGAAGTCCGCTTGAACATTCTGTACCCCTGGAAGAAACACTGCAGTGAGGTTGACCAGGTGTTTCTGGGCCCAATATAAAATTGGATCTACCTCCTTCAACAGGGAGTGCCTCCTTGTCGCTTCACATAGGAGACCGCGGTCGTATTGTCTATCCTCAGGATCACAGAAGTCCCTTCTATTAGGTGACGGAATGCTTTCAGAGCGCAGAACGCGGCTCGCAATTCTAGAGTATTTGACACTACCCTGTGAGCTTGGAAATCCCAGCTGCCCTGGGCTATCTCTGTCTGACAGAGGGCACCCCATCCGGTGTTGCTGGCATCCGTGGTAACTGTGATCCAAGAGATGGGCATGATGGAATGGCAATTGAGGAGATTTTTGCTCTGCAGCCACCATGGAAGGCTCTCCCACATTGATGATGTTATGCGAATGAGGTGATTTTGATCTCCTGGACGCCACTGATGGAGAAACCCCACTTGGAAAGGCCGCATATTCCACTGTGCCCACTTCACCATTGGAGTCGTGGCTACCATGGTCCCAACCAATCTTAGACACTGAGATGCTCGAAGGTGAGTGGCCGTCATAGCTAGGCGTACCCTGTCCCTGACTACCGGGATCTTCTCGAGGGGCAAAGAAATTGTGCCTCGACTTGTGTCGAACTGAGCTCCCAGAAATATTAACGACTGGGTAGGCTCCAGATGGCTCTTCTCCATGTTCAGTAACCAGCCGAACTCGCGAAGAGTGGCTATTACCTGAGACCTGTGTACCAGAAGTTGTTCTCGGTCTTGTGACAGCAGGAGCAGGTCATCCAGATAATGGTGTAGACGGACGCCTTTGGTCCTGATCAAAGCCACCACTGCTAGTAAGACCTTTAAGAATACCCGCGGCGATGTAGTAAGCCCAAACGGGAGACAGACAAACTGTAGATGATTCTGATCTACTGCGAATCGTAGGAACTTCTGGTAATCTGCTGCCACTGGCACATGGAAATAGGCGTCCTTGAGGTCGATTGACACAAGCCAGTCTGCCAGTTGTATTGCTTGACGGATGGTGAATAGCGTCTCCATCTTGAATTTTTCCTTCTTGATAAAAGAGTTCAGGTGCGTGAGGTCTATGACCGGTCTCCAAGCACCGCTCTTTTTCTGAACCAAGAAGAGAGGGGAGTATAGACCCTGGAACTTCTCGTTGGTTGGAACTGGAACCACTGCGCCTTGAGCCACCAACAGATCTACGTAAGACAGAAGGCCTTGTCTTTTCTCTTCTGACTGTGGCAATGAGGTTGGAATGAACCTCAGTCTGGGCGGACTGCAGAATTTCCAGGAATGGCCTGTTGATACTGTCTTGACGACCCAGAAGTTGTTTATCGAGGTTGCCCAGACGTGTTGGAAGCATAGTAGCCGAGCCCCGACTTGCTCCGCCTGGGCAGGCACAACGTCAAAAAGACTTCGTGGCCTCCCGACCACCAGAAGACCCTCCTCTGGGTGCTTTCTGTCCTGAAGGCTGCGGTCTTCTCCAGTTCTTTCGGAATTGATGGCCAGGCTTATATAGGCGAGCATCCCTTGATCGATCAGCCCCTTGCCTGGGCTGAGACCTCTTCTGGTCCAGCAAGCGCCTATCCTGGGGAAGGAACCGCGACTTACCACCTGTGGCATGGGAAACGGCGCTTTCTAACTTTTTGCTGAATAGGAAGGACCCCTCAAATGGAATTCGGCACCAGGCCTGTTTTGACGCAGGATCGGCCAACCAAGGACGTAACCAAAGAGCCCGTTTTGCAGTAACCGATGAAAGCATTACCCGTGCCGCAAGGCGGACCATGTCTAGGGAGGCCTCCCCCAAAAAAAAACAGCCGCCAGCCTCAGCTCATGTATTGGCGAATTTCTTGCGACTTCTTCCGACACGCTTCTGAGTGTTGTGTCCACACTGTCTGTCCACACCTCCATTGCTTTAGACAGGGCTGCGAGAGCCAATGCTGGCTTGCATGCCATTCCTGCTGACACATAGATGCGCTTGAGGTCTGAATCAATGCGTCTCTCAAGGCCATCCTTAAAGGTCACTGTGTCTTCAAGCGGAAGGGTGACATGACGCACCAGACGCATCAGTGCTGCATCCACCAGAGGTGCAGATTCCAGGTGTTTAACCTCTTCCGTTTTAAACGGGTACATTTTGTTCACTTTGGAGGGTAGAGAGTTTTTTCTCTCTGTGCAGCCCCATTCGTCTGTAAGAATTTCGCCGACCTCCCCTAACAGGGGAAAGAAAGGGCGTTCCTTCTAGAGGTGCTTAAAATACCTCTTCTGTTTAGAGGGTGACTCTACCGGCTCATCCCACTTCAGGGCTTCCTTCACAGCTTTGACCAAGGAGGGAACCATGGCAAAGTCAAAACCCGCACCAGGGTCGTCTGCTTCAAGCTCACCCTCAGAGTAGTCAGATGAGGAGTGACTGTGCTGGGAAGGCCCAGGGATATGAATATTTTCACCAGCCGGAGTACTCGCCATCCTGGGGGAGGAAGTTCCAGCACGAGCAGGATCCGAGGTTTTTAAGGACTCCATAACTATTCGCCTGACCAGCGACTCCATCTGCTGGTTGCTGTCTTCCCTTTTGTTTGCAGCATGTGCAAAACAGGGCTCACAGAGCGACTTTCCATCAGGATCTTTTGTCAGAGTGGTGGTGTCCTGAAGTAGCTACAGACTCTTCACCATGTCGCCTAGAGGACGACCGATGATGATTGATGATGAATGCCGCGTTTGCGACCTGGGAGGATCTTTATCTTCACGGGCTGAGTGACGTCTTTCAGACCTAGAAGGGCTTTAGGAAAGAAAATAAAGACTCAACAGAACAGCAGAAACCCCCCCCCCCCCCCCCAAACATTACAGGGAGAGGAATAAAACCAATCTTACCTGTAATGTAAGGGCTGTCCACCAGGGGGCGGTGAGACATCCATATCACTTTAGGAAACTGCAAGAGATTATGAATGAGTGACATGCAGAAAGCAGGCAGGAAGCCTATTCAGCATAATCACAGCCATCTCTCACCTTTAAAGATTCCTGCAGAGCACGGGGAAGCCGCTGGAAACATTGCTGAACAAACCCACAGATAGCTGAAACTAACAGCTATTTGAATTTGCTACTGGAATGATGTCACCGCCCCCATCCCCCCCACCTGTGCAAACCAAGCCTCGATTCAGATCGAGCCTGGAAGGCACCGCCCCCCCACCTGTGTGAACCAAGCCTCAATTCAGATCGAGCCTGGAAGACACCAGGAAGCAGTGGAGTGGAGGGGAAGGACGTGGAATGGAACGCCATGCATCCCACAGCCAAACTAGAACCCAGGGAGAGATAAGTAACAAACAACAGGAGAATATACAAAAACAAACTGCTGCCATAGAATGTAAAGCAGGATACATCACCACTTCCACGACCAGGCCCTGGACCATACGGACACCACGGCTGCACACATGATGGGGCGTATTAATGGGCCTCCCGCTAATAGTTGGGACGATTGGCCAAATGTCGCTTTGCCTGCCATTGGCCAGGTTTGTAAGCTCTTCCGGAAACTGACTCCACGCCCGTGTCCTACCCCGCTAATAGCTAGGGCGTGCTGGACATGAAGGGGACACCACTCGATCCAACGTGCAGACCGCCAGGCCTGAATCGGGAATCTTCATGAGGTAAGATTTGACTATAATCCTTTCAGGAGGAGGACAAAAAAGGAACACGGCCTCTGGCACGGAGTAAAAATTTATGGGAGTAGGGTCCTATGAGGTAGGAGGAGGCGGGACTAACCCACACGTAAGCTGCCATGGAGTCTGTCAGGAAAAAAAAATTTAATATGTAAAAAAAAAAAAAGAAAATAGAAAATCAACGGAATATTCCTTAAACTAAACATTTTGTAAGAAATTCTACCTGTGTGCGTCCAGCTTTAGTCCGGAAGGTTCTCTTATTCTTCAGTGAATTTCACCAACATCGGCATTCCAATCATTCAATGTTTTCTGATAAATGAAAGATAAAAGTTACAGAAAGAGGAAATCGTTACTTTGTAATTGTTGTAATTGTGAGAATTCAACCGGGACCTCGTTATATCTCTGCACTGATTGCTTATTAGGATTATAAAACCATTTCTATATCCCAGCGAGTGACGCTTCTTCCACATTCTAATCCATACAGACCGAGCGCACTTATCTCTGTGACATCATCAATTCATCAGGTAACCTCAACATTATCGGTAATTTCCTATTATTCTTTATTTACTGCAAGAGATGAATGAATTCTCCATTCCCACCATAGAGAAAACAATTACTTATTCCGTTTTTTTCTTCAAATAGAGGATTTTTTTTTGTTTGTTTAGTTTATTTTATTTAGTGATCTTTGTGTTTTTTTTTTTATTTGTGTATTTAATTGTTAATTCTCCATTCCCACCATAGAGAAAAACTTGCTGGGAGGAAAAAATTACCAATTCTGTTTTTTTTTTTTTATATAGAGGATTTTTTTTTCCTTTGTTTATTTATTTCTTGCTTTGTTTATTTTATTTAGTGATCATTGTGTGTTTTTATTTATTTATTTATTTTTTGTGTATTTAAATTGTTATTTCTCATATTAATCCCTTGAATACCGGGCACTTTTACCCCCTTTCTACCCGAGACAATTTTCTGCGTTTTCAGAGATGAATGAATTCTCCATTCCCACCATAGAGAAAATCTTGCTGGAAAGAAAAAATGACCAATTCTGTTTTTTTCTTCTTATAGAAGATTTTTTTTGTTTGCTTTATTTGTTTTTTTTTTTTAGTTTAGTTTAATAAATTCTAGTTTGTTTTATTTAGTGTGTTTTTGCCTTTTTTTTGTGCATTTGATTATTTGTCACTTTTTTTTTTTACTTTCTGATTTTTCCTTCTTTCTGTAAAAAAAAAAAAACATTTACAAAAATTGGAGCGCACAGAATGTGGTGCAGCTGTGCACGGCAGCCAATCAGCTTCTCACTTCATCTTGTTCAATGAGCCCCTTCCCCCCAATGTAACACACTGGACGGGGCATATATGCGTATCTCCCTTTGTGCTGGGAGCGTGCCGCACACCCCGCTCCCAGCACAGAGATGGGGTCTCTTCTGGACCCCCTACCAATAATCGGGACCCGGAACTCCCACTTCCAGGTCACCTGATCTCTGTAGCAGCCTCTGATTGGCTACCACAGTCAGGGCTGCTGTTAGAATTCACAGGGCCCCATACAGCCTACCTGGCAGGGCCCCCCCCCCCCAATTTAGCAAGACAATATTTTCACTAAAAATACACTAAAATCCTTATTAGCGGACACAAACATAACAGAGAATTTAAAGTAAAAAAAAATATATATATATAAATTTAAATGTTAACAATTTTTACAATTATTTTATTTTACAATTTTTTAAAATTATTTATTACAATATTTAATAATTATTTTTTTACAATTTTTTTTTGTTTTGTTTTACAGGACAGGGAAACCTGCAGCGCTTCCGGGAGGGGGGGGGGGGCATCAAAATGAAAAGGGGGCACACGGGGAGAGGGGGGAGATCAGAAGCAGGCAGAACAGGGAGGGGGATGGTGTCAGAGAAGGAATTACAGGAACGATGCTCTGTGTCTGCGTCTGATCAAAACTTTGAATTCCGGCCTCCCAGGGGGGTCTCTCTCTTTTTTCTATGTCTCTCCCTGCAGCATCTGAAAGCTGGCAGGAGGGGGGGGGAACTGGCTTTCAGCTGCTGCAGAGAGCCACACAGGGCTTTGTTCTGTAATTGCCCCGATTCCCCGTGCTGTTGGGGCCCCCCCTGTGTTCCCGGGCCCCCTACAGGTGGACTGGTGGTCCCCCCCTATCAGCGGCCCTGACCACAGTGATCAGTTACTGTAAAGCCCGCCCCCCGTGTTTCTCTCTCAGTGAATGGAAAGATACATTGTATCTTTATTTTTCTTTGCAGAGAGAGGAAAAAATTGTGTGTAAAAATGAAAATAAATAAATAAGAAAAAAAATAATAAAAATAAATAAATAAATAAATATTAAATACATAGATTAGGGTTTGACCTAGGTTAGTGCCGGCATTAGTAAGGGTAAAAAAAATTAACAAATAAAAAATCCTGCCCAAAATATAATGACTCTGACAATATATTTTGGACAGGATTTTTTTTTTTTTCAATTAGCACCAGTGTCAGTGTCAGTGTCGGTGTGTTTTAGGTAGGACATTAAAAAAAAAAAAAAGGAAAATATACATTATTGCTTCTGGGCTGTACTGCGAGTACAAACAGCAAATAACATTCACATGTGTGATATCACTGCGATCACCAGGAGCAGGAGAATTTATTTTGGGATGTTCTTTGGTGGTAGGTTATGGTAGTAACAAGAAATATACAGCTACATTAAAAAAAATGATTTTTTTACTATTCTGGGCCAGTTTTCTTTTGATAATAAAAAAAAAAAAAAAAAAAGACAAATTTGTCCCAAAAAAAAAAAAACACAAAATAATCCACCTGGATGCACAAAAAAAGTTGCGATAATATGTACGGTTTTACTAACACCTGTCAAAGTTGCAAAATTGTGCTCAGGCATTAAGATTTCACCCTCAGGCGTGAAGAGTTTAAGCTTTCACATTAATTCCTGGAAGCGGATTGGTTTCTATGCAGAGCTGCACCAGATTTTGTAAATCTCCCCCCAATCCTAAGGAAGGCAACGAGAGGCATTAACCACTTAAACCCCGGAGGATTTGGCTGCTCAATGACCAGGCCCTATTTTGCGATTCGGCTCTGCGTGACTTTAACGGACAATTGCGCGTTCGTGCCTATGAAATTGATGTCCTTTTTTTCCCACAAACAGAGCTTTCTTTTGGTGGTATTTGATCTCCTCTGCGATTTTTATATTTTGCGCTATAAACAAAGAAAGAGCGTCAATTTTGCAAAAATAACAATATTTTTCACATTTTTGTTATATGAAATTCTCAAAAAAAATGTAAAAATCAAAATTTTTTAACAGTTTAGGCCAATTTGTTTTCTCCTACATATTTTTGGTAAAATCGCAATAAGTGTATTTTGATTGATTTGCGCAAAAGTTATTGCGTTTACTAACTAAGGGAAAGATTTTTGTCATTTTTATTGTTTTTTTTTTTTTTTTACTAGTAATGGCGGCGATCTGCGATTTTTTTTGCGGGACTGCGACATTGCGGCGGACAGATTGGACCCCTGACTGACATTTTTGACACTTTTAGGGGTACCAGTGACATTACTGCAGTAATCAGTGCTAAAAATATGCACTGTCACTGTACTAATGACACTGACAGGGAAGGGGTTAACTTTACTGGTGATCAAGGGGTTAAGTGTGTCCCTAGGGGCGTGATTCTGACTGTCAGGGGGCGTGGCTTGTGAAGTAACCACAGAGACATGTGATCCTATATAGCCTCTGTGATCACTTCAGGGAGAATGACAGACGGTTGTGTCTACATCAGCTGTCCGTCCTTCTCTCTTTGCTGCGGGAGATCGCGAGTGGGCGGCGCCCATCGGAGCCGCCTGTCACATGCGCTGGCTCCCCAGGGAACGGTCTCCTGAGTGAGTGACGTATCCCTACGTTGCTTTGCCCAGCAGCGGCAGAGTGCGGCGGTAAATGTACGGTGGGCGGGGTTAAAGTGGTTAAAACAGCTCCAGGAAAAGGGGAAAAGATCTTCTGTAACTTTCCTGAAGCCAATTGCACAAAACCGCCAAAAACCATCTACAAGGGTGAAAGTCAAATTTGAAAAAAACAATAAATAAGAATTTTAAAAAATCAAAATCTTTGAGAAAATCCCAATTCTATGTTTCTTTCTTTTAGAAGGCTTGATTTATTGTTTATATAATTATTATTATTAATTATTATTATAATTATTGATATATAATTTATTAACAAAAATGTGTACAAAAAATTCTCATTTGATGGCTTAACAAAGAATTTTCCATCCTGATCCTTCAAATGTTATCATTGTGGTCAAAAACGCAATAATAAATATGAAATCAAACATTCTCCAAAAGATAAAAAAAAAAGAATTCAAATAAATCTCTTCCAGTGTATGGCGGCCAGCTGAAGGAGAAGGTGTCATGGCGGACTCTGGAGAGTCTCATGGTGTTCCCGCAGGGACGATCCCTCATTATCATACAATAGGGGGGTTCCAAATGTTTAACCCTTTCTTAAGACAGACAGAGTTGAAGTCGAGTTTACGACTGTAAATGAAGAACTGCAAAGTATGACCAGAACTAATTATCTAAGACATAAATCCACAGCCCCCCGCCCCCCTAAACATCACAAACCAGGGAGAGCATGGGAGGGTTTTGTAAAAAAACACTTAAAAAGTAACCAGCAATTTTTAAATATTTTTTTCATTTCTGCTATGATAATGGAGATGTGACAAATGTAACACTACACTATAATTTCACCTCCCCCATTGGCTACAATACAAATGAATACAAAACGTTTACTCGTTACTATTTGTTCCAAGCAGCAATTCAGTATTAGAAAGCCGAGGTAATGCGATAATAAAGGTTGGCACCTACAGAAGGTGACTTCTTATTGTCGATATTCTCGGGGTTTTGTGCTGTCACACTTCCCGGGCTCCTCTGATGTCACACTTCCCGGGCTCCTGTGATGTCACACTTCCCTGGCTCCTCTGATGTCACACTTCCCAGGCTCCTGTGATGTCACACTTCCCGGGCTCCTGTGATGTCACACTTCCCGGGCTCCTGTGATGTCACACTTCCCGGGCTCCTCTGATGTCACACTTCCCAGGCTCCTGTGATGTCACACTTCCCGGGCTCCTGTGATGTCACACTTCCCGGGCTCCTCTGATGTCACACTTCCCAGGCTCCTGTGATGTCACACTTCCCGGGCTCCTTTGATGTCACATTTCCCGGGCTCCTGTGATGTCACACTTCCCTGGCTCCTCTGATGTCACACTTCCCAGGCTCCTGTGATGTCACACTTCCCGGGCTCCTGTGATGTCACACTTCCCGGGCTCCTGGGATGTCACACTTCCCAGGCTCCTGTGATGTCACACTTCCCGGGCTCCTCTGATGTCACATTTCCCGGGCTCCTGTGATGTCACACTTCTCGGGCTCCTGTGATGTCACACTTCTCGGGCTCCTCTGATGTCACACTTCCCAGGCTCCTGTGATGTCACACTTCCCGGGCTCCTGTGATGTCACACTTCCCAGGCTCCTGTGATGTCACACTTCCCGGGCTCCTCTGATGTCACATTTCCCGGGCTCCTGTGATGTCACACTTCTCGGGCTCCTGTGATGTCACACTTCTCGGGCTCCTGTGATGTCACACTTCTCGGGCTCCTCTGATGTCACACTTCCCAGGCTCCTGTGATGTCACACTTCCCTGGCTCCTCTGATGTCACACTTCCCAGGCTCCTGTGATGTCACACTTCCCGGGCTCCTGTGATGTCACACTTCCCGGGCTCCTGTGAGGTCACACTTCCCGGGCTCCTCTGATGTCACACTTCCCAGGCTCCTGTGATGTCACACTTCCCGGGCTCCTCTGATGTCACACTTCCCAGGCTCCTGTGATGTCACACTTCCCGGGCTCCTCTGATGTCACATTTCCCGGGCTCCTGTGATGTCACACTTCTCGGGCTCCTGTGATGTCACACTTCTCGGGCTCCTCTGATGTCACACTTCCCAGGCTCCTGTGATGTCACACTTCCCGGGCTCCTCTGATGTCACATTTCCCGGGCTCCTGTGATGTCACACTTCCCGGGCTCCTCTGATGTCACACTTCCCAGGCTCCTGTGATGTCACACTTCCCGGGCTCCTGTGATGTCACACATCCCGGGGCTCCCGTGATGTCACACTTCTTGGGCTCCTGTGATGTCACACATCCCGGGGCTCCTGTGATGTCACACTTCCCGGGGCTCCCGTGATGCCACACTTCTTGGGCTCCTGTGATGTCACACATCCCGGGGCTCCCGTGATGTCACACTTCTTGGGCTCCTGTGATGTCACACATCCCGAGGCTCCTGTGATGTCACACATCCCGGGGCTCCCGTGATGTCACACATCCCGGGGCTCCCGTGATGTCACACTTCCCGGGCTCCTGTGATGTCACACTTCCCGGGCTCCTGTGAGGTCACACTTCCCGGGCTCCTCTGATGTCACACTTCCCAGGCTCCTGTGATGTCACACTTCCCGGGCTCCTCTGATGTCACACTTCCCAGGCTCCTGTGATGTCACACTTCCCGGGCTCCTCTGATGTCACATTTCCCGGGCTCCTGTGATGTCACACTTCTCGGGCTCCTGTGATGTCACACTTCTCGGGCTCCTCTGATGTCACACTTCCCAGGCTCCTGTGATGTCACACTTCCCGGGCTCCTCTGATGTCACATTTCCCGGGCTCCTGTGATGTCACATTTCCCGGGCTCCTCTGATGTCACACTTCCCAGGCTCCTGTGATGTCACACTTCCCGGGCTCCTGTGATGTCACACATCCCGGGGCTCCCGTGATGTCACACTTCTTGGGCTCCTGTGATGTCACACATCCCGGGGCTCCTGTGATGTCACACTTCCCGGGGCTCCCGTGATGCCACACTTCTTGGGCTCCTGTGATGTCACACATCCCGGGGCTCCTGTGATGTCACACTTCCCGGGGCTCCCGTGATGTCACACTTCTTGGGCTCCTGTGATGTCACACATCCCGAGGCTCCTGTGATGTCACACATCCCGGGGCTCCCGTGATGTCACACATCCCGGGGCTCCCGTGATGTCACACTTCTTGGGCTCCTGTGATGTCACACATCCCGGGGCTCCTGTGATGTCACACTTCCCCGGCTCTTGTCATGTCACACTTCTTGGGCTCCTGTGGCGTCACACTTCCCGGGCTCCTGTGATGTCACACTTCCCGGGTTCCTGTGATGTCACACTTCCCGGGCTCCTGTGATGTCACACTTCCCGGGCTCCTGTGATGTCACACTTCCCGGGTTCCTACTATGTAGGACCGTTGATCACTGTTCCTACACCTCAAGCCACAGCCAATCACAGTTAGAATCACGGTAAGAGTAAAAGTTTGGGGTGCTCCTGCGCTACGGACAGTAACACAAGTACTGAACTGATAGTGTGTTTAAAATGTGTGTGGGGATCAGATGGTTATGCTGCCTCCAACTTACCGCAAGGGTAAAAAATGTGGGGGGTCGGGAGGTGTTGGTATGGGGCGCTACCACCTTGTACAGCAAATTACTTCGTTGTGTGTGATCCCACTTGAAAGTGCACAGTGCTTGCTTGTAAACAGATATTGTGCAGATATAGAAAGTGCTGCGTGCTTTACAAAATAACTGTGCAAATTGGTGCAAACATAAAAATTGGTACTGTATTGCCGATTGCATTGTACCATCTATGTGTCATTAGCACTTTCAGCACGCGCAAACGAGCGCTATTCACTTCCACTCCTTTTGAGAAAATTGATTTTATATTGTATCTCATTTAACACTTATCACGGATGTTGGTTTCCTCTGTAACAGGAGGTCACATTCAAGGTTATAAATATTGGTTTTGCACATTTGCACTTTGGCACTGGTCAACTAATATATGATAAACAGGCAAAAAATTTGGGGGAGCATACCCATGTATTTCTAAAGCTGCTGCAGCTATGAACCAAAAGACATGTATATTAAAAAAGAATAGCGCGCAAATGCAAAAGAGATAACTACCAAATCTGAAGACAATCCATAAATAAAAATGGGGGTTTGGTCCCACCATATGGCCATATCGTGCTCCAGCCCACTACTGCGTCAAAGTACCCCATTATCAGTGGGTCCTACACTATCCATGAAAAAGAGATGAATCCAGCCTTTCTAACCCTTGGAGATAATACTCCTTGCTGGGATGGATGTGCAAATGCACTACAGGGGACTCCTCCTATATCCACTTGATGGTGGACACTGATTGAGTACAGGTGTGTGTGGGGGGGTGGGGAGGGTTGCTCAACCTCGATAGTCTGGTCAGACCGAATACATAATAAACAGGCAAAAAATTTGGGGGAGCATACCCATGTATTTCTAAAGCTGCTGCCCCCCCACACACACCTGTACTCAATCAGTGTCCACCATCAAGTGGATATAGGAGGAGTCCCCTGTAGTGCATTTGCACATCTTTGGTGAACTCCATGCCCAAGAGGGTTAAGGTAGTGCTGGAAAATAATGGCGGCCACACAAAATATTCTCACTTTGGGCCCAATTTGGATATTGTCACTTAGGGGTGTACTGACTTTTGTTGCCAGCGGTTTAGACATTAATGGCTGTGTGTTGAGTTATTTTGAGGGGACAGTAAATTTACACTGTTATACAAGCTGTACACTCACTACTTTACATTGTAGCAAAGTCTCATTTCTTCAGTGTTGTCACATGAAAAGATATGTATATATTCCATAATTCATTGTATCATCACATACAATATAATATACATTGTATATCTTTCTTTCCTTGCAGAGAGAGAGAGATAAACAAACAGTTGTGTGTAAAAAAATAAATAAAGAGAAAAATAAAAGAAAATTAAAAGAAAAAAATAAAGAAAATATACTTAGATCAAGGTCTGATCTAGGCCAGTGCCAGGGTTAGTGCTTGGGTCAAGTAAGGGTTAAAGGTCATAGTCAGTATATTTTAGATAGTATTTTAAAAAAAAAAAACATTTTTTTTTAATTAGTGTCACTGTCATTGTGATTTAGGCAGGATAAAAAAAAAAGCGAAATGCGCACTATTGTTTCTGGGCCGTACCCCGGGTACAAACACCAACTAACATACACATAGGTGGTATTGCTGTGATTGTTGGAAGGAGAATTTAGTTTGGGTTGATCTTTGGTGGCACATTATAGAAGGTTATAGTAGTAAAAAAAAAAACATATACAGCTACATTTAAAAATCTATTTTATTTACTATTTTTGTGCCAGTTTTTCTTTGATATTAAAAATAAAAATCAGGAGATAACCATCACCTTTTAGTTTAATCTCAATTTATTGTATCAAAAAAATTATAGTAACAAATCAAAGACCAATACAAACATATATATATATATATAACGTATAAGGTGATCAATTACATCAAAAGAAAAATAACTCTATTCATCAACCCATGGAGATTGGATTGAACTGTGACAGTTATTAGTTACCATGGTAATGATTAGGATGGTATCTATCAGGGTATGATGGAACACCGAGTAATGAAGAACTTTTATATACAAATAAAAGTGCAGCGCTAATAATTTGATAAACATGATCATAAAGTGCAAAAGTGAGTGTGAAATAAATGTCCAAGAAATAAATGAATAAAACAGGAATATAAAGTGCATAATTCATATATGAACATGTGAATTAAATAACTTAAAAGTCCAAGTTCATGTATAAAAGATAAAAGAAAAGTCCATAAATAATTGAGTTGATTGATAGCATATCATGGCCGAAAATTGTGCAAAATATAGTGATTGAAACAGAGACAAATTCAGCGATCAAAAAGCCCCGCAAATCCCAATGTGAGTGAGAGAAAAGATGATCACCAGTCCATCCACCTTCATAGGTGCAACCACCAACACTCAAATGGAAAAAGGATGGCCGCTTACCAGAAACTGGTGGCCTCCAAATTAATCTCAGCCTGTCCCCGAGCCTTTCCATTGTAGAGTAAGGAGGAGGAGCTCAGCCTGTCCCGAGCCTTTCCATTGTAGAGTAAGGAGGAGGAGCTCAGCCTGTCCCCGAGCCTTTCCATTGTAGAGTAAGTAGGAGGAGCTCAGCCTGTCCCCGAGCCTTTCCATTGTAGAGTAAGGAGGAGGAGCTCAGCCTGTCCCCGAGCCTTTCCATTGTAGAGTAAGAAAGAAGAGCTCAGCCTGTCCCCGAGCCTTTCCATTGTAGAGTAAGTAGGAGGAGCTCAGCCTGTCCCCGAGCCTTTCCATTGTAGAATAAGGAGGAGGAGCTCAGCCTGTCCCGAGCCTTTCCATTGTAGAGTAAGGAGGAGGACCTCAGCCTGTCCCAGAGCCTTTCCATTGTAGAGTAAGGAGGAGGAGCTCAGCCTGTCCCCGAGCCTTTCCATTGTAGAGTAAGAAGCAGGAGCTCAGCCTGTCCCCGAGCCTTTCCATTGTAGAATAAGGAAGAGGAGCTCAGCCTGTCCCCGAGCCTTTCCATTGTAGAATAAGGAAGAGGAGCTCAGCCTGTCCCCGAGCCTTTCCATTGTAGAGTAAGGAGGAGGAGCTCAGCCTGTCCCCGATCCTTTCCATTGTAGAGTAAGGAGGAGGAGCTCAGCCTGTCCCCGATCCTTTCCATTGTAGAGTAAGGAGGAGTAGCTTAGCCTGTCCACCAGCCTTTCCATTGTAGAGTAAGGAGGAGGAGCTCAGCCTGTCCCCGATCCTTTCCATTGTAGAGTAAGGAGGAGGAGCTCAGCCTGTCCCCGAGCCTTTCCATTATAGAGTAAGGAGGAGGAGCTCAGCCAGTCCCGAGCCCTTCCATTGTAGAGTAAGGAGGAGGAGCTCAGCCTGTCCCGAGCCTTTCCATTGTAGAGTAAGAAGGAGGAGCTCAGCCTATCCCCAAGCCTTTCCATTGTAGAGTAAGGAGGAGGAGCTCAGCCTGTCCCCGAGCCTTTCCATTGTAGAATAAGGAGGAGGAGCTTAGCCTAACCCCGAGCCTTTCCATTGTAGAGTAAGGAGGAGGAGCTCAACCTGTCCCCGAGCCTTTCCATTGTAGAGTAAGGAGGAGTAGCTCAGCCTGTCCCCGAGCCTTTCCATTGTAGAGTAAGAAAGAAGAGCTTAGCCTGTCCCCGAGCCTTTCCATTGTAGAGTAAGGAGGAGGAGCTTAGCCTGTCCACGAGCCTTTCCATTGTAGAGTAATGAGGAGGAGCTTAGCCTGTCCACGAGCCTTTCCATTGTAGAGTAAGGAGGAGGAGCTCAGCCTGTCCCCGAGCCATTCCATTCCATCAGTGAAGCCCGGTGGAAAAAAGAAGAGGAGAAGCCGGCAGCACTGTGGGGGAAAGGGGCACACAGGGGGGCCCACACAGCAGATGGAAGGGGCACATGTGCTAGGACCAATCCCCCTGCAAAGCACCTGGAGGGAAAGTGAGGAGGAGAAGCCAGCAGCGCTGCGGGGGAAAGGAGCACACAGTGGGCCCACACAGCAGATGGAAGGGGCACATGTGCTAGGACCAATCCCCCTACAGTGCAGCTGGTGAGAGAGGAGAGGAGGGAATCTGGCTGGGGTGCAGGGGAAAGGGGCACACAGGGGGTCTGGACAGCAGATTGAAGGGGCACATGTGCTAGAACCAATCACCCGGAAGTGCAGTCGAAAGGGAGGGAGTGGAGGAGAAGCTGGCAGCGCTGCAGGGGGAGGCAGAGGGATCGGTGTCTGCAATAAGACAGTACAGCCGGCCCTCCTACTCAGAAGGTGCCCAGGCCCCCCTTTTGAACTGATGGGGCCCGGGCCCAGTACAGGAGGGCTGGCTGTACTGCCTTATCAGCAGGCCCTGAGAACACACAACAATCAAATGATCAAATTTGACTGTAAAAGTAGAAATATACTTTGAGGTTGATTTACTAAAACTGAAATTCTTCATGAAAGGTTCCAGCCATTGGATGATCCCAGGATGCAGTGTAATGGAACATCGGTCACAGAGTTTTACCTCCTGGGGTTCATGGTTACTCCAGTTATGGAAAATCTCCTATTTGTGATTATCTTGGTGATCTATGTAGCAGGGATTGTGATCAATAGTTTTATCATTGCCATCGTAAGGACTAACCAGAGCCTCCATAAGCCCATGTACTTCTTTATCAGCGTATTCTCCTTCTTGGAGGTCTGGTATCCCACAATTACGGTTCCCGGGTTATTACGCGGTTTGCTGCTCAGACTTAAAGGGATATCTGTTGGGTGCTGCATTGCTCAATTCTATTTACACTTTTCTTTGGGGGCCACAGAAAACTTCCTTCTCGTGATCATGGCTTTTGACCGTTACGTGGCCATTTGCCGGCCGTTACATTACGTCTTTATTATGAGGCCTGGGACTTGTGTACGATGTGCCTTGGGGGTGTGGATTGGGGGCTTCGCAAGCATTATAGTCCTTTGTGTCCAACTTTCTAAGGTGACATTTTGTGGCCCAAACGTGGTTGACCATTATTATTGTGACTTAGCACCTTTAATACATCTCGGATGTTCTGATACCTCCAGTCTGGAGACTCTTTTTATGGTCACTTGTGGCCTTGTGATACTAATATGTTTCCTGATAATTCTCATATCTTACATCTACATTCTGAGAACCATTCTGGTGCTGCCGACATCTTCAGACCGATCCAAAGCCTTCTACACCTGTGCCTCCCACCTGACCGTAGTCCTCATATTTTATGGAACAACCACCTTCATGTTTGTACGACCAACGAGAAAAAGTGACCTTCACACCAACAAGATTGTCTCTGTATTCCCATCAGTGGTGACCCCGGTACTAAACCCTATTATCTACACACTGCGCAACCATGAGGTGAAGTCTGCAATATGGAGGACCATCCGTTGTGCTTGATTCTTCTCTATAAGCGTCACACCAATGCTTTAAGGTCCACATACAACTTTATTCCAATAAAAGTCAGAGTGACGATTCAAAGAGTAACCAATGTGTTTTGGGGGTCCAAAAACACGCCCTCCATCAGGGATTGATTGACAACAATGTGAATGGACTGGAAGTGAACTGGACCTTTAACCACTTGCCGACCAGCGGCCGTATAACTGAAGATTCCCGTGAATCGCTGTACCTGTACGGCTGTCCGTGGGAGCAATCCAGGGGACGTGCATGTGCGCCCATTCACCAGCGGGGAAGCTAATCCATGGGGCTACCATTACTAGTAAAATAAAAGTTTGTAGACGCGATAACTTTTGCGCAAAGCAATCAAAATACGCTTATTGTGATTTTCTTTACCAAATAGGTAGCAGAAAACAAATTGGCCTAAAAGGATTTCCCAAACACAACCTCTGGATATGACGCTGAGCACGGCACTCAACTTCTTTGGTGGACCATGGTGAGGCCTGTTCTGAGTGGAACCTGTCCGGTTATACCACTGTATGGTCTTGGCCACCGTGCTGCAGCTCAGTTTCAGGGTCTTGGCAATCTTCTTATATCCTAGGCCATCTTTATGTAGAGCAACAATTATTTTTTTCAGATCCTCAGAGAGTTCTTTGCCATGAGGTGCCATGTTGAACTTCCAGTGACCAGTATGAGAGAGTGAGAGCGATAACACCAAATTTAACACACCTGCTCCCCATTCACACCTGAGACCTTGTAACACTAACGAGTCACATGACACCGGGGAGGGAAAATGGCTAATTGGGCCCAATTTGGAGATTGTCACTTAGGGGTGTACTGACTTTTGTTGCCAGCGGTTTAGACATTAATGGCTGTGTGTTGAGTTATTTTGAGGGGACAGTAAATTTACACTGTTATACAAGCTGTACACTCACTACTTTACATTGTAGCAAAGTCTCATTTCTTCAGTGTTGTCACATGGGAGGGGTGTACTTACTTTTGTCAGATACTGTAAATCCTGTATAAAAATAATATTTAAATCCTGTATAACAAGTATATATCAATTCTGTAAATTAATAATAATAATAATAAAAATAATGACTCACAATTAAAGGGTCTGCACACCAAAGTAACAAAATGTTAATAAATTTGTAAGAGAAATTTTACATTCTTATTCTTTGCTGTGAAAACATTTTCCAAACTTTGTACCATCAGTGTACTGAATATTGTACCAATACAGACCCCCCATGGATTGCACAATATGTCCCTGGACCCCCTTCCCTAGACTGTCCTCATCATCCTCATCTCCAGTCCTATTGGGTCCCAGTATGACTTCACCAGACATCCAAGACTTGGCTTTAGGTTCTATATGGATCATAGCCAGCAACCACCTGAGATCTCTTCATATTTCTTTATATTCACCCTCCAGATATAACCAGGGAATTTTATTCTGCTGTTTTTGTACAAGGAGACCCGGAATGGAGGTCCGGATACAGGCAAAGTGACTTCATGCCATCTGACACATCACATTAAAACTGTGACCCCCCACCTTCAATAATAGAGGGAATCCATTCAATTGTCTCTAAATTATTCAGAGATCCCCCATACCATCCCCAATCATTTGGATCCACCCCCCAAGACATATGGATCAATGCGTGTGTCCAGACCAAATTTCATTTTTAGTTTTGGATGTAGTTGGGGAGGATTAGAACCCCTACCAGATTGTTACTACTACGAGGTGCTGGATATTCATATCTAATATTGGGAATGACTCACTTCGATGACTCGGCGACTCACATACAGATAATTGCCCCAACAAGAGGCGGGTAATCAGAGAAGTCCCGATTTGTAGAAAGTACCAATGGCACCACACAATGTTCATAGAGTCCAGTAAAGTTTTTACCAATAAACATAGAGCTGAGGCGTTTCTTTTTCCTTGTAGCCCTGATGAAGGGAGGTGTCTGAACTGCGAAATGTGTTGGCTTTCCTTGTCTACCAATCATTTAATTAAAAGCCTTCCTGGACACCATGAACACTGATGTCAAGATCGGGGGTCAGGCTCGGAGGCCAGGAGCTATAGCAGTGGACGCTCACACAGGAACCTGCAGGATAGGAACACAGGCAGGTCACCAAGGCAGATGACGCAGGCTCACCTGAGGTGCGGAATCTAAGTACTAACCGGTGTTCACCAGAGCTCCTGATGGTGGATATGGATTTTGCTGCGTGTTAGCACCAGGTCGGGGTCCTCAGGATTGCCCCCACCAGAAGGTGAGCAAGCCAGGGTCCAATAGCGGATATAGCAGGTAGGGATCAATCAGAAGTGTAGTCAAGGAATAGCCAAGGTCAGTAAAGAGTAGTTACAGGGTGGGATTAAGCAGAAGCGAAGTCAAGGAACAAGCCAAGTGTCAATAACGAATGGCAGTGAAGATACGGACGGCAGCAGGAGAGACAAGCGAGATATTGGCTGGGGAAGGCACAATATTCTGGCAACCAGGAAGTGTAGAGACATGGCTTAAATCAGGAAGTTCATGGGAGGAGCAAAGGGTTCAAGGTTCAAGGTAATTAGGCTTCACGGCAGGATCATTCAAGTATTTGTCCAGGGAACTGTCCAGCAAACTGTCCAGCAAACTGTCCAGCATTCCAGATGGCTCAGTAAGCAGAGTCATTGTCAGACACAGCAGAGGGCCCAGGTTCAAGTCCAGGTCCTGACAATTGATGTGACACCATTACTGCCTTCTAAAATTAAAGAAGCTGACAGTCTATTTGAGCAAAAAAAAAAAAACACATTTTGGGTGGACATTGGAAGAAGTCCTGGTTGAAGCTTTCTCACTCTTGAATCATTATGTGGGCAAATATAAAATGAATTGGTCCTCGGATTCCCACACCTGCCCCGGCCTCTCTGACCTATGTACCCCAATGAGAAGACTAGGAGGTGTGTCAGGGATCTGAGAAGAAGCCAGGTTGGTTGGAACCAGCAGGAGGCTTGTGATTAGGAGAAAGAAGGACAGAAGGTACTCCAAGGAGACAACTCCACCATAGTGGATATCTAGCCTAATAAAGTTTACTATGCTTCAGTTATGAATGAACACAGTGAGGAGTGTGTTCTGTGTTCATTTAGAAAAGGAACAGCCGGTAAATTATATATTTACTAGCCCCTTCCCCCGCTCTCCATCCTGAAACAGAAAGAGGAGAGGAGGGAAGCGGGGCATGGGGGCCAATAAGGGAGGGGGAGCCTGGGCACCAGGGGGAATCGACACCACACATAGGGATTAGGGTGTGGCCAGGCACACCCCCCGCACACCTAAAGACCGAATGCTGTTATAATTCTATGGAATGAGATAAGTCAGATTCATACATTAATCCTGCAATCTTCCCTCCCTCCCGGATGACCGGTCCCACAAAGCCGCTCTTCTTGCTGGTTTGCAACCAGTCCGGCCGGTGCTCCTCTGATAGACATCATCATGTACAATGCAGGACCAGCTTCCGTGTCCCCTCCTGATGACATTGGTCCTGCACTGTATGTGATGACATAAGAGGACCGCTCACATTCTAGCAATAGAGAGGAACGGAGTCCTGACTGATGGGGGACTGCAGGGATGTATTACTCCCATAGACAAAACCAGCAATAGATCCTGTATTCAGGATGTGACGGGGTTAAGTCAGCGTTGTGTAATTGTAAAGCGGACAAATCCCCAATGGCGGCTCCTCCGGGATCCGGGAACCTGGGATCTGATTACACATTATATTGTGCTGTCATCCCGTGTGAGGACACAGAACAATGATAGAGACTCCTCCAATCACAGGGAGCCCCAAAAATGGCTGAGGGCACCCTGCAGTGAGTGCATCCGTCTGACATGTTGTATCTTCTTATCTGTAACATTGTATCTTCTTCTCTGTAACATTCTATCTTCTTCTCTGTAACATTGTATCTTCTTCTCTGTAACATTGTAGCTTCTTATCTGTAACATTTTTTTACAGTATCTGACAATAGTAAGTACACCCCTCACATTCTATCTTTTCATGTGAAAACACTGAAGAAATGAGACTTTGCTACAATGTAAAGTAGTGAGTGTACAGCTTGTATAACAGTGTAAATTTACTGTCCCCTCAAAATAACTCAACACACAGCCATTAATGTCTAAACCGCTGGTTCCCTCAATGATCTGTAGCTCCCCAGTGCCGGCAGCACTCATGCAGCCCCAGACCATGACACTCCCACCACCATGCCTGACTGTAGGAAGACACACTTGTCTTTGTACTCCTCACCTGGTTGCCCCCACACACGCCTGACACCATCTGACACCAAATAAGTTTATCTTGGTCTCATCAGAGCACAGGAGATGGTTCCAGTAATCCATGTCCTTAGTCTGCTTGTCTTCAGCAAACTGTTTGTGGGCTTTCTTGTGCATCATCTTTAGAAGAGGCTTCCTTCTGGGATGACAGCCATGCAGATCAATTTGATGCAGTGTGCAGCGTATGGTCTGAGCACTGACAGGCTGACCCCTCCCCCACCCCTTCAACCTCTGCAGTAATGCTGGCAGCACTCATACGTCTATTTCCCAAAGACAACCTCTGGATATGACGCTGAGCACGGCACTCAACTTCTTTGGTGGACCATGGTGAGGCCTGTTCTGAGTGGAACCTGTCCTGTTACACCACTGTATGGTCTTGGCCACCGTGCTGCAGCTCAGTTTCAGGGTCTTGGCAATCATCTTATAGCCTAGGCCATCTTTATGTAGTGTAACAATTCTTTTTTTCAGCTCCTCAGAGAGTTCTCTGCCATGAGGTGCCATGTTGAACTTCCAGTGACCAGTATGAGAGAGTGAGAGCGATAACACCAAATTTAACACACCTCCCCCCATTCACACCTGAGACCTTGTAACACTAACGAGTCACATGACACCGGGGGAGGGAAAATGGCTAATTGGGCCCAATTTGGAGATTGTCACTTAGGGGTGTACTGACTTTTGTTGCCAGCGGTTTAGACGTTAATGGCTGTGTGTTGAGTTATTTTGAGGGGACAGTAAATTTACACTGTTATACAAGCTGTACACTCACTACTTTACATTGTAGCAAAGTCTCATTTCTTCACTGTTGTCACATGGGAGGGGTGTACTTACTTGTGAGATACTGTATATTCCTTCATCACAAAAACTATTTCTGTCCAGGATATTTTTTTTAATTTGCACTAACATCCAAATTTGGGGGAGAAGTTTTTTGGGTGTTCCCCGTTCTTCAAGGTGCAAGCAGTAGAAATACACAAAGTTATAGCAGAATGTTAATAAGACACAAACACACCCAGCAATCAATAGTAATAAATCTTGGATAGTTAGTGATAGAAGTCAGGGAGAGAGCGATGAAATGGGGGGGCCACAGAGGTCAGAATATTGTTGGATAATGATACAGAAAACGGAGGTTCACATTGAGTTGATTATCTTTTGTGTGAAATAGAATTATCATTCTTAATTCAAAAGTTTTCCTTTCCTGTGTAGCTTTGAAGTTCCCTTAGGGTTAGGAAATCATCTTCCTTGTGTTCTTTGACAGCAGTGCCAGGACAAGATCATCCAGTGCCCAGGGCAAAGATGTCAGATTGCACCCCCCCCCCTTCATTAGGTGTGAGCTTATGAGGAGACGGGGGAGAAAGAGCACAGCCTGCACCTCCTCCCGGCTGTCCCCTCTTGATGCTGCTGTCACTACTCCTGTCAGCTTTATAGTAGAAGGAACTTGTGGCACCCCCCCCACCCCCCAATCCCTAGAATATTCGCTGGACCCTTCTTAGTGTTGATGTCTGTGTAGCACCCTCCTAGGTAGGTGCTAGGAAAAGCATATTTGTGGCCCTGTCTGCTTATCAGGAGGGCCGGATCTATTAGTTTAGCCTGTCACATGTTTCCAGGTGTGATTCACTGGGTCTGAGGCAGTGGTGTATTTTAGTTTTGTGCTGCCCTAGGCAAGACTAAAATTGGGCGCCCCCCTCCCCCTCCTATGTAAATGTGCCCCATGACTTTCTTTTTAATGGATGTGACTCCATCCAAAATTGAAGGACTACAAGTCCCAGCACGAACCCCTGAGATCTCATGAGAGGGGGGGTGAGAGGGGGTGGGGGAGAGAGAGGGGGGTGGGTGAGGGAGTGAGAGAGAGGGGGGGGGGGTGAGAGAAAGAGGGAGTGAAAGAGAGGGGGATGAGAAAGAGAGGGGGGTGAGAGAGGGGATTAGAGACAGAGAGAGGGTGGGGGATGAGAGAGAGGGGGGTGAGAGAGAGAGCAGGGGGATTAGAGAGAGCGGGGGGATGAGAGAGAGGGGGATGAGAGAGCAAGAGAGAGGGGGATGTGAGGGAGAGAGGGGGGAGAGAAGGGGGATGAGAGGGGGAGTGAGAGAGAGAGGGGGGATGAGAGAGAGCGAGGGAGGATGAGAGAGGGGGAGATAGAGAGAAAGGGGGGCTGAGAGAAAAAGAGAAAGGTTAGGTGAGAGAGAGGGGGGTGAGAGAGGCAGCTCTAGCAACCAGTGGCCAATAGAGTCTAAGGTGGAGGGGGGCTTTTTTGACGCCCCCCAGCAAAGTGCCGCCCTAGGCCCGGGCCTTGTCGGCCTACGCCAAAATACAGCACTGGTCTGAGGGAGTGTCCCCACTGCAGCCAATGAGGGAGCTCATTGGACAGTGGAGGAAACCCAGCCAGTAGCACACTCTGTTTTATGTCAGTTCCAGTTGGAAGGCATTCCTGCAATGCATCCTGGGATTGCACATAAATAGGAAGGGAGCATGTGACAAGGTGTCTTTTGGCGGGAGCATCAGTCCCAGGAGGAGGTGACGGCGGTCTCTCTTCCTGCTGAAGTGTGAAGGGGGTCCGGGCAGTCGTCCTAGGGGCCAGCAGAGCTGGGCTACAGAGAATTCAGAGTGTGCAGACCGAGTGGAGCTGCTGGGCAGAGATCTTCTGGAAAAACAGTGGTTGTGAGTACTCAAGATCTGCCCAGGGATCTGCCTAAGAGAGGGGAGCACTCCAGTGAGGTCAAGGGGGATCCAGGAGCCAGCTAACCAGGAGAGTACAGTAAAGGGGATGCCAAGTACTAAAGCCCTGAAGTTTGGGGAGTAAAGGGGGTGCCAGGAGGGCCCTGAAGTGTTCAGTGATACAGATTGCACTACAAGTCAGTTACCCTAGGAAGGAGTATCTCAGGGGGCTCAAGGGACTTTTCCACAGTCAGAGGTGAAGTCATAGTAAGCGGCCTAGCCGTGACCAGCGTCAGTCAGCGCTAATCAGCGTCAGTAAGCGTTAACCAGCGTTAAGCAGCATATTTGTAGAGTCCCTGCCTATTGGGCATAGTTTAGTTGTTGGAGTATCCCACTCATCCCTTCTCCTATCCAAATTCTCAAATAAACCTCAAAACCCAAAGAAACTGGACTGGTTCTTGTCTGAGGTATTCACACTTGGGAAACATGCTTAACCACTTCAGCCCCGGAAGATTTTACCCCCTTCCTGACCAGGCCCTATTTTGCAATTCGGCACTGCGTGACTTTAACGGACAATTGCGCGGTCGTGCGACGCTGTACCCAAATGAAATTGATGTCCTTTTTTTCCCACAAACAGAGCTTTCTTTTGGTGGTATTTGATCACCTCTGCGATTTTTACTTTTTGCGCTATAAACAAAAAAAGAGCGACAATTCTGAAAAAATAACAATATTTTTCACATATTTTTATATGAAATTCCCCAAAAAAAATGTAAAAATCAAAGTTTTTTTAACATTTTAGGCCAATTTGTTTTATGCTACCTATGTTTGGTAAAAAAATCACAATAAGCGTATTTTGATTGGTTTGTGCAAAAGTTATCGCGTTTACTACGGGAAAGATTTTTGTCATTTTTATGTTTTTTATTTTAACTAGTAATGGCGGCAATCTGCGATTTTCTTTTGGGACTGCGACATTGCGGCGGACAGATCGGACCCTTGACTGACATTTTTGACACTTTT
The DNA here is from genome assembly GCF_965119305.1 of Pelophylax lessonae. Lineage (NCBI taxonomy): Eukaryota > Metazoa > Chordata > Amphibia > Anura > Ranidae > Pelophylax > Pelophylax lessonae. The sequence continues at coordinate 301,643,411 of NC_138774.1, forward strand.
GGGGGTACCAGTGACATTTCTACAGTAATCAGTGCTATACATATGCACTGTCACTGTACTAATGACACTGGCAGGGAAGGGGTTAACTTTATTAGTGATCAAGGGGTTAAGTGTATCCCTAGGGGCGTGATTCTAACTGTAAAGGGGCGTGGCTAGTGATGTAACCACAGAGACATGCGATCCTACATAGCAGGACTGTATGATCTCTGCAGTTACACCAGGGAGAATGACAGATTGCTTTGTTTACATCATCCGCCTGCCTTTCTCCCCCTGTAACGGACGATCGCGAGTGACCGGCGGACATTGGAGCCACTGGTCACACGCGCGGACATGTCAGGGAAGGAGCGGGAGCGTGCCTCCGGCGGCACACGCTCGCTCCCTAGAGGCTCGTAGGTGAGCGATGTAGTTCTACGTCACTTTGCCTGTACGGGGCTGACGCCGCAGTAAGTAGTCGTGCGGCGGTTGGCAAGTGGTAAAACCAATAAAAGAATTTAAAAAAAGAAAAGAATCCAAGAATGGATCTTTAAGATGTAAGATTTGGCATTAAATATTTCATTACCCTCCATCATGACATTTCTTCTCTTCTCTGCAGATTTCGACATCTCACAACCACAAGAATAATTATTGGTGAAATGCGTCTTCGACACACTCTGCATTCCCGGTGTTATGTGTTTAATGACTTCTCATCGATTGGACACCGAGATTGACACATCTAGAGGAGAATATTTGTGGAATCATGGACTACAATGTCACCATTGTCAGAGAATTTGTTCTTCTGGGCTTCACAGTCCCACCATCCCCGGGAATTCTCCTCTTCATACTGATATTAATAGTCTACTCATTAAGCATTGTAATTAATAGTGTTATCATTGTCCTTGTGGGAAGTGACCGCCATCTCCATAAACCCATGTACTTCTTTATCGGGGTCTTCTCTTTCTTGGAGCTTTGGTATCCCACTGTGACAGTCTCGGGGTTATTACATGGGTTACTCTCAGGGGGGAAGACCATTTGTTTTGGGTGTTGTGTTGCTCAGTTTTATCTGCATTTCAGTTTAGGGGCCACAGAAAACCTCCTTCTTGTGGTGATGGGCTTTGACCGCTATGTAGCAATTTGTAGACCTTTACATTATACGGTCACCATGAGCCCCAGGGTCTGTGTACAGCTTGCAGTAGGATCGTGGATCGGTGGATTTTCAGTCCTAATTGTCCAAACTTTAGAACTGTCCAAGGTGAGGTTCTGTGGTCCAAATCGGGTGGATCATTATTACTGCGATTTAGCTCCTTTAATCAGACTTGCGTGTTCCGACACCACAAATGTGCAGACGCTCTTCTTTGTGATATCCTGTTTTGGTATTTTAATTTGTTTTTTGCTTATTTTAGTGTCGTATACATTTATAATAAACACAATTCTGAGACTTCCAACCTCCACCGGCCGCCATAAAACCTTCTATACTTGTGCCTCCCATCTGACGGTTGTCCTCATCTTCTATGGAACAACCCTCTTCATGTTTGCAAGGCCCGTGGATGGAAGTGACCTTCATACTAATAAGATAGTCTCAGTTTTTCCATCGGTGGTGACTCCACTTCTCAATCCTATTATTTACAGTCTGAGGAACCAAGAAGTGAAGATTGCACTGTTGAGGGCTATCCATGGAACATAATGGAGTGGCCCTTAGATATCAGACTTGATGATGACCCAGTTTAAATCATATAAATGGTGGACTCCACGCTTATGGTAATATACTTGGACAGGGCAGGTGCTTCCACTAGGCAAACTAGGCAGCTGCCTCAGGCGCATTGCAACCTAGGGGCGCAGCCATAAGTTGGCACTCTCTGTCCATCATGAATGATCCTTGTGAGCTGAGGGGAGGGGGCGGCAGTGGGGGAGGAAGAATGGACAGAGGAAGATGCCAGGTGTCTGGGGCAATGGCTGAACTACCAGGCCCTGGCTTTCCACCACTGTTGGGGGGGGGGGCCCTAGAAGGCAGGAAGGGAGCCCACAGGAGTGCTGCCTGCATGATGATGCTCTTTGGCTGGAGCTGAAGGGTGTAAACCCTGGGCAGAAAGTGACTCTCTGCACTGAGCTAGTGGGCAGCCGTTCATTTCCCTGGGTCGGTATTAAGCAGGGAGCGGAGGAGAGCTGAGCCGGAGCTCGGCACTGGAGGGTGGCACCTTTACTGGAGCAGAAGCGACGAGGCACCAGAATGATCTGAGGAGGTTTGGGATTAGGGACGTGCGGAGTTCTCGGACTGCTGCTTCTCCCTTCACCAGGAGCCGGTTGGGGCTGTGGTGAGCACTGTGGTCCAGGAGAGGAGCGTCCTGGGAGAAGGAATCAGCAGGATCACAGTGAAGGAGGGCAGAGTGCAGGCCACTCTCTTCATACCGCCCAGTGAGTGTCCCCAGAACAGGGGATCAGGGTCCCTGGGTGTGACATGGAGGTTCCCTGGTGTGAAAGGGATTCAGGGTCACCACGTGTGCCATGGGGGATAGGGGTCAACGGGTGTAACAGGGTTTCGGGGTCACCAGGTGTGCAATGAAAAATTGGGGTCCCTGGGTGTGCCATGGAGGACTGAGGTCCCCATGTGTGACATGGAGGAACATCAGGGTCTCCGGGTATGACATGGAGGAACATCAGGTGCCCCTTGTGTGACATGGAGGATCATCGGGGTCCCTTGGTGTGGCATAGAGGGACATCAGGGTCCCCAGGTGTGACATGGAGGAATATGGGGGTCACTGGGTATGACAGCATAACATAGAGGAGCCATCAGATCAGGGTCACTGGGTATGACATAGAGGAGTTTTTAACCCCTTCCCTTTTTATTTCTTTTTGGGGGGGGGGGGCGCAAGTAGCTGGTCTTGCCTAGGGCGTAAAATAGTCTAGCACCGGCCCTGTACTTGGATAGGAATACAATTTGATAAATGATAGGCTGCTGCCTCCCTGGACTATAGTCAAGGACTATATAACAATGGAGGGAAATAAGGGCGGCGCCATTCCCTTATTTCCCTCCAGTTTAAATCATGTCTCAATGGTTCTGATCAACACAGGGATGTTCTGGTCCTAGGCCATAAAGAGTCGGCTGTAAGAGAAACAAAATATCCACCAGTATTATTACAACACTTTGCTGTTTTCTTTTTATTTCTCTCTTTATGATGTAGGTCGCTCCTCAATGAAAGTTGAAGTAATGAGCTGAGCCAAATGCCATTGTTCCCATATACATGGTTGGGGGCAGTTAAATTTCATAGTTACATAGTTGGTAAGGTTTAATCAGGGCTTTTTTTCTCCGAGAATAGGTACAAGATCTCTCCCCTGCGGAGTCACCACTTGTCTCCACCCCCTACCCACCTCTGAGCACTGTCCCTGGGTTCCACCCCCCTATCCACCTCCCAGTACTGCCCCTTTTAGAGAATACAGAACCAAGTATCATTTTGTGGCGCTAAATAATTTGTATGGAATTTGTTAATAACGAGAAAAGCAGAAAATACTAATATAAATTATATAAAAAAATATATTATGAAAATATAAAATAGATCCCCTGCAGCCAGCAAAAATAGACCCCCCAGCAACAATAGATCCCCAACAGCTACAATGCTCTCTACCCCCAGCAACAATGGACCCCACACAACAATAGACCCAACCCCAGCAACAATAGACTCCCCCCCCACACAACAATAGACCCCCCACACAGCAACAATGGACCTCCCGCAACAAATTACCACACCCATCAACAAAAGATCCACCCCAGCAACATTAGACACCCCAACAGCTCTCCCAGCAGCCAGCAACAATAGACCTCTAGCTCAATAGTAGATCCCTTACCAGAAGCATAAGACTGTTCAGCAACAATAGATCCCCACAAGCAACAATAGACCCTCATACAAAACAGATCCCCACCAGTGACAATAGATCCACCAGCAGCCAGAATCAATAGACCGTCTGGCACACCCCACACTCTTTGCTATTAAATACATTCAGTGCTGGAGGTGCCGGAACTGCGTTCCCCCGCGTTCCCACTGAAAAAAAGCCATGGGTTTAATAATATAAACACTATACGGCTGTCTTGAGATTCTGGTCAAAATTTGGACCAACTATGTGTAACATGGCTTCCTCAAATGACCCCAATCCCCCCTTGCGAAAACTCTGACACCAGGAGAACATTGTGAAAGCTAGTAAAACCTTGCTCCAATAAGGTGGGCCAAGGATGATCTTCTGCTTCTAGTGCTCATGTGAATCCAACCCTATGCTGACCACACACAGCAATTTCCAGGCAATATCAAACAGCTCTTGGTTGCATGGAAATGATGTGTAGGTGCTGGGTTCCCTTGATCACATTGGCTGCTTCTGAAATTGAATGAAACTGAATGTAACAATCCTACAGGCTCACCTGAGTCAGAGGACAGCTGGCTGGAGGTAGGAGTGGAGCCCAGTGGCAGGGACCGCAGGCAGGTAGTAGGTGCAGGAAGTCTGGCAGAGGCGTGGTCAGACAATCCGGATCGGCTATGGTGGAGGCAGTGCTGGATACCGGATGGACACTAGGTAGTACTCTGACGAGGACACGGGTTCACCTGAGGTGTGGAAACTAAGTGCTAGCTGGTTTTCATTAGAGCCCCTGATGGTGGGGATAGACTGCGCTGCAAGCTAACACCAGGTCGCAGTCCTCAGGATCACCCAGCGCGGCAGAGTGCAGGTTCAGTCCGGAGGCAGAGGAGCAGACAAGGAATAACCAGAGAGAAGTCAGATGAGCCAAAGGTCAGGGCGGGCAGCAGTAAGCATGGTCAGACAATCTGGATTGGATACGGTGGTAGCAATTCAGTAGATAGGGACAAAGCAGAAGAGTAGTCGGTAGTCAATTCCTGGTCAGCGTTGGATTTGTGGTAGTAGATAAGAGCAGCAGGTGAGGAGACGCTTGATCAAGGCTCAGGAGCTCAATAATCAGCAAGCTGGAGTGCAAGTGCTGGACTTATATAGGGAAGTACCAGGTGTGGGGAATCAAGGGTGATGAGCAAGGCTTGAAAAGACTAAGGTTGAATAATAGGCTTCAGAGAGGAATGCTTCAGAGAGGAATGCTTCAGAGAGGAATGCTTCAGAGAGGAATGCTTCAGAGAGGACGGTAGCCTAGTAAGCAGGGCTACCACCTGGGGTGTGGCTGGTCACGGGTTCGAATCCCGACACTGAAATGCTAGACGCTTGCCCTTAGAGACATGGCCTGTTTTGGGGAGCTTTTTAAAATATATATAGGTCCATCATATGTGCTGATTTACTGCCTCTGGGTCTTGCCTGTCATGGGTACCAATATGGGACTTGGCACATGTTTTCAACACCTTCCAAGCACTCTATGGCCTGCTTTGTCTGAAAAAGTTCACCAAGCCAAAAATCTCATTAGATCCCTCAACCTTTTACCTTGCCTTGCTACCCCTGGTACCTCACTGCTGGAAGAATATATTCAGCAAGACCAAACGGGTCTTTCCAAAAACAAGATAAGTCCCCATTATTACCATCCTCTTATCTCGTCACATGCCTGAAAGCCCTTGGAGAAATAGTAAGTGAACCTGACTTAAACTAGTCAGCTCCTCTGAGAGTTATCCTATACTATCTCCAAGTGAGACCCTACATGTGTGGGAGTTTGTAGAGAAATGAGAATTTACTGTCTAGGTAGAATGTTTAGGAATAATAGAATCTATGGAACACATTCTGATGGGATCTCCCTTCAATGTAGAAGTCCGTTAGGAAGTGACTTGTGTTGGGTTTTAGTCTCTCCCTCTTTGGAATGAATTCCTAGAGGTGGCTGTATGGAGCATTCACATGGTTAGTGTGAGCACTTTATCTTAGTTCAGTAGTTAGATATCATGTTTGGTTGGCACAGAGTCATAGAATAGAACGTTCCCTCCATTAGATGGTATCTCCCGGTATTCCGGTGGAAGTGGGAAATTCTGAGTTCTAGGAAGTCACAAGATGGAGGAGCGGACTTGGAAGGATCTTCAGGGATGCTTTAGGGATGAGTTGGACTTGGGTGGTTTTTAGTTCAATAAAACCGGATGTTTTTGAATTGATCCTTTCTGTAGTTTTTGTATCAAGATGTTAAATTTGATTTATGCAATGTAAAAGATGTATAAATATGTATTTTGAAGAAATTATGAGTGCCTGGCTGATTTTCTTAATCCAAATTATTTAGCAGCTTCCAGCTAGAGATGTGCAAACCATATAATATCCTCCATGATTTGTGTGGCTACTATTATTATTAACAACAATGGTAATAAAATCACAGCAACAATGAGACAGACAAAATAATATTCATTATTAATAAAATAATAATCATAATAATAGTAGTGATAACAATAATAATAATAATAAATTGCAAATTTAATGATTAGAGAGAATAATCACCTTCCCAGAGAAATTCACAAAGTTATGGTGAGGATTACATTGAATTTCTGAATGAAGTTTCTCTGTTCGGAAGCTCCATTTTACCCAACAGTACATGGAGCCACCAATGTATTACAGAGAAAACTCTGATGTTCAGGGGAGGGGCAGGGTGGGCAAAATATTTGTTTTATATTGACCTAAAGAGGTGATAACCAGGGTGTCCCCTGCATATACCACTGATATAGTTTGCTTTTTTTTGTAGCTAATACTTTTCAAGTTGTATAAAGCTGGTAACATTTTCTGTACATTTATTGAGGATTCTTCCAATATTTTTTTCTATCAAATCTATGATTTTGCTGATACTAATATTTAATCTATTATGTATTATGTTTCTCCTTTTCCTGTTATTGAAGTTTATAAAATTGGAGAAATCATCTGTACATTCTTTGAGAATAGAGAATTAATATTCTTTCAATATTTTGGTATTTATGATTTTTCTGATACTAGTATTAAATCTATGATATTTATTTTTCTACTCCTTGACCTCTTCTTTTTTCTCCTTCGCCATAACCTTCTTCTCCATCACCTCCTTCTTTTCCTTCTCTGTCTGCTTCTTATTATTCTTCTTCTTCTTCTCCATCACCTTCTTCTCCATCACCTCCTTCTTTTCCTTCTCTGTCTGCTTCTTATTATTCTTCTTCTTCTTCTTCTTCTCCATCACCTTCTTCTCCATTACCTCCTTCTTCTCCTTCTCTGTCTTCTTCTTCTTCTCCATCTCTTCCTTCTTCTTCTCCATCACCTTCTTCTCCTTCTCCATTACGTCCTTCTTCTTCTCCTTCTCCATCACCTCCTTCTTTTCCTTCTCCGTCTGCTTCTTCTTCTGCTTCTCCTCCATCAACTCCTTCTTTTTCTCCATCACCTTCTTCTCCTTCTCCTTCTCTGTCTTCTTCTTCTTCTCCATCACTTCCTTCTTCTCCATCACCTTCTTCTCCTTCTCCATTATGTCCTTCTTCTTCTTCTCCTTCTCCATCACCTTCTTCTTCTTCTCCATCACCTTCTTCTCTATCTCCTCCTTCTCCATCACCTTCTTGTTCTGTTCCATCACCTCCTTCTTCTCCATCACCCCCTTCTTCTTCTCCCTCTTCATCACCTTCTTCTCCATCACCTCCTTCTTCTCCTTCTCCATCAACTTCTTCTCCTTCTCCATTACCTCCTTCCTCTTCTCCTTCTCCATCACCTTCTTCTCCTTCTCCATCACCCCCTTCTTCTTCTCCTTCTCCATCACCTTCTTCTCCTTCTCCATCTCCCCCTTCTTCTTCTCCCTCTTCATCACCTTCTTCTCCATCACCTCCTTCTTCTCCTTCTCCATCACCTTCTTCTCCTTCTCCATCTCCCCCTTCTTCTTCTCCCTCTTCATCACCTTCTTCTCCATCACCTCCTTCTTCTCCTTCTCCATCACCTTCTTCTCCTTCTCCATTACCTCCTTCCTTCTTCTCCTTCTCCATCACCTTCTTCTCATTCTCCATCACCTTTTTCTTCTGTTCCATCACCTTCTTCTCCTTTTCCATCACCTTCTTCCCCTTCTCCTTGACCTCCTTCTTCTTCACCTTCTCCATCACCTTCTTCTCTTTCTCCTGTTTTTCATGTTATTTTTAAATTGGAAACATTTTCTGTACATTATTTGAGGATGTAGATTTAATATTCCTCCAATGTTCTGATATCTATGATTTTCCTGATACTAATATTAAATCTATGATATTTTTTGTCCTTCTCATTCTCCTTCTTCATTATTATCATCATCGTTATTATTATTCATATTTTACTTTTTTTTTTTTTCTATTTTAATTTTAAACAGCAAATCCTGGTTCAGTAAAGCAAAAAATCTCTCTCACTTTTCTTTATTTATTTTTTTACATTTTATATATATTTTTTGACAATTCTTGCTTACTTGCTGTTGTCAATATGTAATAAGTTTTAGTTATATAAACCAAATATATCTTCCTATTCAGAAACAACCTTCTAATTTGTGGGAAATATATGGATAATATTTGGATAATATATGGATAATATATGGATAATATTTGGATAATATTTGGATAATATATATGATATGTGTGATCTTATCACTGCTGCTGTTAAAAATTGAGAAAAAATCATTCCACTCACATTTAAAAGTCTCACAATTGACACAAAAAAAAACAGGCATATAGTTATAACCGGGTGGGCTCTGGGATCCATAACTGCAAGCAACAGTCCAGCTTAGCGTGATGACGACATCTGCAGTCCCTTTCCTACCAGTGCAAACCAGTATCACCTATCAGTGCCCATAAGTTCTGCTAAGCAGTGCCCAGTGCTACCTATCAATACCCACCAGTGCCACCTATCAGTGCCCATGAGTGCTGTCAATCAGTGCCCATCAGTGCCTCATCACCTGTGCCACCTATCAGAGCTGCCTATCAGTGTCACTTACAAGCGCCCATCAGTGCCTCCTATCAGTGCCCTTCAGTGCTGCCTATCAGTGCCCTTCAGTTCCACCTATCAGTGTCCATCAGTGCTACCTATCAGTTCAGCCTCATCAGTGCCGCCTCATCAGTGCCACCTATCAGAGCACATCAGTGCCCATCATTCCTACCTTATGAGGTCCTATCAGTGCCTATCAGTGCTAATCAGTGCCATCTATCAGTACCCATCAGTACCAGCTATCAGTGCTGCCTATTAGTGCCCATCAGTGCCACTTATCAGTGCACATCAGTGCCACCTAGCAGTGCAGCCTCATCAGTGCCTCCTGATCAGTGCACACCAGTTCCGCCTCTTCAGTGCCCATAAGTTCTGTTAATCAGTGCCCAGCAGTACCACCTAACATTACCCACCAGTGCCACCTATCAGTGCCCATGAGTGCTGTCAATCAGTGACCATCAGTGCCTCATCACCTGTGCCACCTATCAGAGCTGCCTATCAGTGTCACCTACAAGCGCCCATCAGTGCCACCTATCAACCTATCAGTGCCTTTCAGTGCTGGCTATCAGTGCCTATCAATCCCATCTATCAGAACCCATCAGTGCCAGGTTTCAGTGCTGCCTATTAGTGCCCATCAGTGCCACTTATCAGTGCCCATCAGTGCCACCTATCAGTGCAGCCTCATCAGTGCCTCCTGATCAGTGCCCAGCAGTACCACCTCTTCAGTGCCACTTATCAGTGCCCATCAGTGCCATCTATCAGTGCCCACCAGTCCTGCCTTATCAGGTCCTTTTAGTGCCTATCAGTGCAGCCTATCAGTACCCATCAGTGCCATCTATCAGTGCAGCCTCATCAACACACATCAGTTAAGGAGAAAAATTATTTGTTTGCAAAATTTTATAACAAACTATAAAAAATGAAAGAGAAATTATTTTTTTTAAATGATATTTGAAACAAAGGGAAAATTTAGGCTAAAGTCACATCTGAAATAAAAAGTACAAAAAGATCGGGGACCAGTGAAGCCAGAACCCATGTAAATAGCGGGACTTTCAGGGCTCAGCATGGGATACATAACAAATGTATGAAAAATACATTGAAATCTTTATTATTCATGTTTAAAAGACAAGTTGATAAAATAAATGGCATAAAAGCCGATAAATAATCCATAAGATAATGTTCCAATAAAACTTTACTAAGGTCCCTGAAAACTAGAATCGAGTCTAGAAGTATAGATAATATGTGACAGCAAAATGGAGACCGTATGTTTCCGGAATCCAATCTGCCAGGTCAACGTTTCGCCAATAAAACGGCTTCCTCAGGACCCACTATGGCAACATAGAGCAACGCTACATATATGTAAAAAGAGGAAGATAACAGCGCTAAACTGTACTAAAAGACGGTTCTGGAGCAGCAAATATAAAGTGAGATCACACCAAATCAAACCAATAAATCAATAATAGTTGCGCTAATTTGTGAAAAATATAAAACTGACATTCACGAAATATACAAATGAATAGTGCAATGTGATAAAAAGTCAGGAATCAAATGCCAGCGACTGTCCAACATATAATAGGAATGCGGATCTTCAAATGTAAAAATGAAACACAAAAAATGATATCCGTGAGTTGATGAAGAATCCACCACCGAAAAGAATATCCACCACACCTAGGTTACTCTTCTTACCAGAACAACCTGACCAATGGCGCCTGTAACAATCAAAACCAAGGCATGCGGCTCCAAAAAGGGATCACAGGGCGCTCATCCTTGGACCTCCATCCAGAGCTCACTTGGCAACAGGACATCGATACCCCATACAATGCAATAGAAGAGGCGCCATAGTGTAAAACCGTAATAATATTGTGAAATACCATAAAATATTCCACTTACATGAGCAGTAGATATAAAGCACAAAAAAGCCGGCCGGCTACAGCTGCACACTCCTCCTTCTGGGATCGTATGAGTGCGGTGACGTCAGCACGTCGCTGACCCGACGCGTTTCATCGCGCTTATATGATCCCAGAAGGAGGAGTGCGCAGCTGTAGCCGGACGGCTTTTTTATGCTTTATGTCTACTGCTCATGTAAGTGGGATATTTTATGATATTTTACAATAAAATTACAGTGCCTCTTCTATTGCATTGTATGGGGTATCGATGTCCTGTTGCCAAGTGAGCTCTGGATGGAGGTCCAAGGATGAGCGCCTCTTAAAACAAAAGAACTTAGAACAAATTTCTAGAGATGTGCACAACGGAAAAACGTAATAAATTTTGCTTTGTCATATTTTTTATTTTGGAATGATTTGTTTTCGGAATTTTTATAATCGGATTCGTTTCATATATTTGTTATTTTCTAATCAAATTAATTTGAAAATGACTTTGAATTTGATTTAAAAAAATGGATTTGAAAATTAATTCAAATTTGAAAGGAAACATATTGCAATAAATACAGTAAGGTATAAAAGTGAAATGAGAGGATAATTCCTACTTAGGCTGATTTATAGAATATAATATAATAAAACATAAAGGAATAGAATCAATCAGAATAAAACAGAATAGAATGGAATAGAATATATTCTATTCTTTTACTTTTCTTTTCTATTTTATTATTTTATTTTCTATTCTATTATGTTTTATTTCTATTCCTTTATTTTTTATTCTATTCTTTGCTTTTCTATTGTATTATATTCTATTCTGATTATATTCTTTTATATTTTTTCTACTATAGTCAGTTTTATTATTTAGGTTTATATTTTTTTCTGATTTATTACATTCTTTTATATTTTTTTTCTACTATAGTCAGTTCTAATATTTAAGTTCTCTACTACATTCAGGTTTTATTCTGTTCTTTTCTTTTTGATTCTATTTTATAAAGCAGCCTAAGTAGGAATCATCATCATCCTATTTCACTTTTTTACCACACTGTATTTATTGGAATATGTTTCCATTTCAAACTTAAATTCGTTTTGGAATTTATTCTCAAACAAAAAATTGGTTTTGATTTCAAATTTGGATAATTAGTTTAGTTACAATTTAATTTGAATTTGTTGAAATTTGTTACTATTGTAATATGGAAACTTGGCTACATTCGAATCTCGAACATTTTGTCCAATTATTGATTCGTAATTAAATTAAAGACACATTTCCACAAATTCCTACAAGTGTATGTCTGGCTTTAAGCTGGTTATACACCATTAGGACTTTATTCAAAAATTTTCGGTTTTGGATGTTTTTGAAGGAGCGGGATGGAAAATTTGCCCCAAACAAACGAAATTCGATTTATGAATGCTGTATTCATTTGGGAAAAATTGTAATAAACCACATTTACTACCAATTTGTTTATTAAAAAAAATAAAAAATTCTGTTGCGCTCTTTTGAGTTTTCTCCTCGCTCAAGTAAAAAAATAAACGTCCATTTGACTCCACTTATGATTAGAAAATTGAACAAAAAATTTGCATTTGTTTCATGTTTGTTCGTTAGGTAAAAAATTTTACTTCATCAAATTCATTATTTTAGATTGATTCCTTTGAGTTTGTATATTGAAATGAGTTTTGTATACAAGTTATTTTCTAATCAAATTTGAATTTGAAAAATAATTCTAATTCAAACATTAGTTTGAATTCTAATTGGAAAATGAATTTGAAAATGAATTCAAATTTGAAAAGGAAACATTTTGCATACAATACAGTAAGGTATAAAATTGAAATAAGATGATGATTCTTACTTAGTCTGCTGAATAGAATAGAATATTTTTTTTTATTTTAATTTTCTATACTTTTCTGTTCTATTTTTTTTTTTAAATCAGAAATTTCTGTTCTATACTTGTATTTTTTATTCTATTCCTTTATATTCTATTCTATTCCATTTTTTAATTTCTATTCTGTTTTATTCTATTCTTTTCATTGCTTTTTTTTTTATTATTCTATTATATTCAACTCTACTCTAAAAAACAGCCTAAGTAGGAATCATCATCTTATTTCACTTTTATACCTTACTGTATTTGTTGCAGTATGTTTCCATTTCAAATTCAAATTAATTTTGGAATGCAATTTCATTTTCAAATTCAAATGTATTTTTTAATTTAATTTGGATAATTCATTTAGTTACAATTTAATTTGTATTAGTTGAAATTTGTGGAAAATGTTTCTCAAAGGAACGAAATTTGAATTATGAATGCAGTATTTGTTTGGTAAAAATCATACATGTTGTAATGAAACCCAATTAATATGTCTGGGATTCCCTTCAGGCAGCAGATCTGAACAGATTTTATTGGGATTTTAGAAGAAAATTAGTTGACTAATGAATCAGAACATTTCTCTGTTTGCTTATAACATTCGATTTCGGAGTGAATGTTTTTTTCCAGGACAAATAACACCTATTCTGTTAGAAATTCATTTATTCTGGAAAAAAATTCAGCCTCCTTTTTTTTTTTTTTTTTAATTTATATCTTTTTTATTTTTTTTTCAATAAATAAAAATTCACAGACAAAAATAGTACCATACATATAATAATCTTTTAATCCCTCCCCCTCCACCCCCCATCCCCTCCCACACTTTCCACCACCCTATAAAAAATGTCAGCCTCCTTGTTTAAATTTTCCCATCACTGTGGATGAAGATGAACGTCGATTTGTCGCCACTGACTATTAGAAAATCAAATAAATAATCTTAAAACATTTTGTAAGAAATTCTACCTGTGTGCGTCCAGCTTTATTCCGGAAGGTTCTTTTATTCTTCAGTGAATTTCACCAACATTCGGCATTCCAATCATTCGATGTTTTCTGATAAATGAAAGATAAAAGTTACAGAAAGAGGAAATCGTTACTTTGTAATTGTTGTAATTGTGAGAATTCATCCGGGACCTCGTTATATCTCTGCACTGATTGCTTATTAGGATTATAAAACCATTTCTATATCCCAGCGAGTGACGCTTCTTCCACATTCTAATCCATACAGACCGAGCGCACTTATCTCTGTGACATCATCAATTCATCAGGTAACCTCAACATTATTGGCAATTTCTTATCATTCTTTATTTACTGCAAGAGATGAATGAATTCTCCATTCCCACCATAGAATAGAATTCTATAGAATTCTTCCACCATAGAGAAGAAAATTACCAATTCTGTTTTTTTCTTCATATAGAGGAGTTTTTTTTCTTTGTTTAGTTTATTTTATTTAGTGATCTTTGTGTGTTTTTTTTTTTTTTTTTTTTGTGTATTTGATTGTTATTTCTCATATTAATCCTTTTAATACCGGGCACTTTTACCGCCTTTCTACCCGAGACAATTTTCAGCATTCAGTGATGTCGCATTTTGTTTACTACAAGAGATTAATTAATTCTCCATTCCCACCATAGAGAAGAAAATTACCAATTCCGTTTTTTTTTCATATAGAGGATTTTTTTTTTTTGTTTGCTTTATTTATTTATTTATCTTTGTTTAGTTTAATAAATTTTAGTTTGTTTCATTTAGTGTGTTTTTTTTACATTTTTTTGTGTATTTGATTATTTGTCACTTGAATCAGTTCTGAACCGGAAGATTTACCCCCCCCCCGCCCCCCTAAATGACCAGGCCATTTTTTTGCGATTCGGCACTGTGTTACTTTAACTGACAATTGCGCGGTCGTGCGACGCTGTACCCAAATAAAATTGATGTCCTTTCTTTCCCCCACTAATAGAAATTTCTTTTGGTGGTATTTGATCCCCTGTGTGATTTTTATTTTTTGCGCTATGAAAAAAAAAAGAGCGACAATTCTGAAAAAAAAAAAAAAAAAACAACAATATTTTTCACATTCTGTTATGTAACATTCCCCATAAAAAAATTTTTAAAATCGCATTTTTTCATCATTTTAGGCCAATTTGTATTCTGCCACAAATTTTAGATAAAAACAAATCCCAATAAATGTATATTGATTGGTTTGCGCAAAAGTTATCGCGTTTACAAACTAGGGTTAAGATTTATGTCATTTTATTTAAATTTTATTTATTTTTTTACTAGTAATGTTATTGGTCCCCCCAAAAGTGTCAAAAATGTTGGGTGTCCAATCTGTCCACCGCAATGTCGCAGTCCTGCTAAAACACAATAAACAGAGAGGTAGATGGCGCTGCCTGAACAAACAACTATGTGTGATAAGTGTGGTATAAAAGGCAATAATCCTAATGAGCAAGGTAAATATGGTCTCATACAATCTATAAATTGTTAAAAGTAATACAATTCATAAGAACACATACATTATAATCACGTGAATAAAGTGAATTGGTGCTAGGAATTAGTGATGGGGTTCATCACTATTTTATCCAAAACATCGAATAAATTAAAGTGCTCAAGTGACTGTGCAAGGAGGAGGAGAAATAACCCTCAACTCCCACAGAAATAAAGAGAGTGAAAAAATAACCATACAAATCAAATGTGCAGTAAAAAATTGGTAGAAATAATGATGGGATTGTCAAAAATACAATCAGGCTGCATTCATGTCAGCGTTTGGATCGCGGGCAGAATCGCCGCGATTCCGCCCGCGATCCGGAGATTATTGCAAATCGCGGGACGCCTGTGCGTTGCCCGTGATTTGCAATAGCCCCCCAAACGCTGAGCGATGTTGCCGCGATTTCCGCCTGCCGAATCGCGGTAACATCGCGCAAAAAAAATTGCGGGACGCAATACGCTCCAAAAAGAAGCTCTTGTACTTTTTTGGGCGTATTGCGTCCCGCCATTTTTTTTGCGCAATGTTACCGCGATTCGGCAGGCGGAAATCGCGGCAACATCGCTCAGCGTTTGGGGGGCTATTGCAAATCACGGGCAACGCACAGGCGTCCCGCGATTTGCAATAATCTCCGGATCGCGGGCGGAATCGCGGCGATTCTGCCCGCGATCCAAAAGCTGACATGTGAATGCAGCCTTATGCCCCGTACACACGTACCGATGGTCGGCCGAACGATCGGCCGTCTTTTGTCTGAGGGCTGTCGTGTCTGTTGAAAAGTGCAAAAGACTGCACACAAATTTTGTCGGCCAACAACAGCCGACTGCAGAAGTGATGTCATGTGATGGATAACTTGCCCTGTGTTTTTTCTTCTCTGAGCATGCCCAGTCTTGCAAATCTGCTGTCTGTCGGCCGAATTCTGTACTGACTGACGAACAATCGGCCGTTCTGGTGTTGGCCAACAAAAATTTTAATGCTTGCATGACAGATTCTGTTCGGCCGAAAGTGCGCTGTCGGCTGTCGGAAGCATCATACTAACAAGCCGAAAATCGGCCGATCTTTCGGCGGCCGAACAGTTTCGGCCAACAATCGGTACGTGTGTACGGGCCATCAGGCTCTGTTCACATCTAGGCGTTTTGGGGCATTTTTGGGGAGTTTTTCTGCTCTAGGATCAGCTCTCAAAACGCCCAACAAGACAAATCCTATTCATTTCAATGGCCCCTGTTCACATCTGAGCGTTTTGACGCTGTGAGCAAAACGCCCAACGCTCAAAAAAGTACATGAGCTTCTTTTTGGGCAGATTACATTAGTCTCTAGTCAATCTAAAAACGCCTGCACAAAAAACGCCTGTAAAAACGCCTGTAAATCGCGGTAAAAAAACGCGCGAAAACGCCTGTAAAAACGCCTGTAAATCGCGGTAAAAAAAATGCGCGTAAACGCTATGCTCAGGTGTGAATGTAGCCTTATGAAAAATGCGATTGAAAAACGCACTACCAAAAAAACAAATTAAAATCACATATAAGGTGCTGTAAAGGTGATTCTGACTATCAAGTAAGCCCAAACAGGGCGTGCAAAAGTGCGATGTAATAAAATATATACTATGCGATTCACCAAAGTCACATCAAAAAATATTGCAAAGCTGCACAACTGAGGTGCTGTATAGCATGACAAAAATAGATAATAAGGTGCAACAATAAATGTGCAAGGTACTAAAAAGGAATAGATTTAAAAGTGCTTGAAAAAACCGGCAAAGTGGTTTGGTAGCTAAAAAAATATACATGAAGATAAAAATAGTAACTATGCGATTAAAAGTACAAAAAACGCATAGATACTGTAGCAAATGAGGATATAAAGATCCTAAGTCCCACAACACAAATTGCTCAAAGAAAATGTCCAAAGTTCATGAATAACTAGATTTGAGCAGATACTGATGTCCTCGAAATATTCCCAAAACCGAAAAGTTCCTTCAGTGCAGAGAATTAGCGTGTATCACAACCAGAGTGACTTCGGTGCAGGTGCCAAAAAATTCCTCAAGTGTGATTGGTGTGGTGGGTCAACCGGTGCTCCCCGCACCCCCAGGACCGCACTTACCAGAGGTAACTACCCCTACAGGGTAACAAGCCTGTGGGTAGTAATCGGCTCCTCAGATCCAAGCCCTCGGTCTCCCTGGGTGGTCTGGTCAGTCTGAGTGATATCCCTATGGATGGAAGCTGTAACCTGCCAGGGTTCTATTTCTCTAAATATCACAACCCCTCAGGGTCCGGAGATGTTCCAATTGTATGGGGAAAGAAGGGCTGATATAGTGTAATGTCCAAAAGTTTATTGAAAATATACTCACATAAAACGATATTAAAAGGCAGTAATAGGTGCAATAGCGCTGGTAGCGATGGCGCACTTCCGGGGTGCAGAAGATTTGGGATTTTTAGGAGGACTGCGACATTGCGGCGGAAAGATTGGACACCCAACATTTTTGACACTTTTGGGGGGACCAATAACAGTAATCAGTGTTAAAAATATGAATTGTCACTGTGCTAATGACACTGGCAGGGAAGGGGTTAACACCAGGGGTGATCAAAGGGTTAAATATGTCCCTAGGGGGTGCTTTCTAACTGTGTGGGGGATGGGCTTGCTGCATGAACACAGAGATTTGTGTTCCTATATAGGAGGATCCCTGCGTTCATTACTGACAGAACAGCCACCTGCTGGGTTTACATTGGCAGACCGCCGTTCTGTCTCCACCGGACCCGCAGATCAACTCCTCCAGTGGTGAATGGGTGCACGCGCCTCCACTCGCCGTCCCTCGAAGTGACGCACAGTTACGCCGTTTTGTGGCACAGAGTTGACCTGCCGCACTATATAGTGGTCAGCAAGTGGTTAAATGTTTAATTTACCTTCTTTTTTACTTTCTGATTTTTTTTCCTTCTTTCTGTAAAAAAAAAAACATTTATGAAAATTGGAGCGCACAGAATGTGGTGCAGCTGTGCACGGCAGCCAATCAGCTTCTATCTTCATCTTGTTCAATGAGCCCCTTCCCCCAAATGTAACACACTGGGCGGGGCATATATGCGTATCTCCCTTTGTACTGGGAGCGTTCCGCACACCCCGCTCCCAGTACAGAGATGGGGTCTCCCCTGGATCCCCTACCAATGATCTCCCGATTCCAGGTCACCTGATCGCTGTAGCAGCCTCTAATTGACTACCACAGTCAGGGCTGCTGTTAGAATTCACGGGGCCCCATACAGCCAACCTGGCAGGGCCCCCCCCCCCCCCCCAATTTAGCAAGACAATATTTTCACTAAAAATACACTAAAATCATTATTAGCGGATACAAACATAACAGAGAATTGAAAGTTAAAAAACAATTATAATTATTTTTTTTTTAAATATTAACAATTTTTACAATTATTTTATTTTACATTTCTTTAAATTTATTTAGTACAATGTTTAATAATTATTTTTTTACAATTTTTTTTTTTACAGGACAAGGAAACCTGCAGCACTTCACGGGGGGGATTACAGTGAAAAGGGGGCACACAGGGAGAGGGGGGGGGAGGGGGGGATCACAGTGAAAAGGGGGCACACAGGGAGAGGGGGGGGATTACAGTGAAAAGGGGGCACACAGGGGGGGAGGGGGGGATCACAGTGAAAAGGGGGCACACAGGGAGAGAGGGGGGGGGAGGGGGGGATCACAGTGAAAAGGGGGCACACAGGGAGAGGGGGGGGATTACAGTGAAAAGGGGGCACACAGGGAGAGAGGGGGGATCACAGTGAAAAGGGGGCACACGGGGAGAGGGGGGGATTACAGTGAAAAGGGGGCACACAGGGAGAGAGGGGGGATCACAGTGAAAAGGGGGCACACGGGGAGAGGGGGGGGGATTACAGTGAAAAGGGGGCACACGGGGAGAGGGGGGGATCACAGTGAAAAGGGGGCACACGGGGAGAGGGGGGGGATTACAGTGAAAAGGGGCACACGGGGAGAGGGGGGGATCACAGTGAAAAGGGGGCACACGGGGAGAGGGGGGGGATCAGAAGCAGGCAGAACAGGGAGGGGGATGGTGTCGGAGAAGCAATTACAGGAACGATGCTCTGTGTCTGCGTCTGATCAAAACTTTAAAGTCCGGCCTCCCCGGGGGGGGGTCTCTTTTTTCTGTAAAAAAAAACAAAAATAAACAGCTGGCGCACATCGGGGAATAAAGTATCACCAGGGACCATACAATATCACTAGGCACAAATGACCAGAGTAATTGATTGACAGTAAGAAGGACAATATTAAAGTCCATGTGTGGCAAGGTCCATACAAAAGTCCATAAAAATCCCAAGGTGCACTCCAAAATTCCAGTTACTGCACTTAGTGGCGCCTGTGTTTCCTTCTAGTTCTCTTTTTTCTGTGCCTGTGTCTCTCCCTGCAGCAGCTGAAAGCTGGCAGGAGGTGGAGAAACTGGCTTTCAGCTGCTGCAGAGAGCCACAGAGGGCTTTGTTCTGTAATTGCCCCAATTCCCCGTGCTGTTGGGGCCCCCCCTCTGTGTCGGGGCCCCCTACAGGAGGACTGGTGGTCCCCCCCTATCAGCGGCCCTGACCACAGTGATCAGTTACTGTAAAGCCCGCCCCCTGTGTTTCTCTCTCAGCGAATGGAAAGATACATTGTATCTTTCTCTTACCTTGCAGAGAGGGGAAAAAATTGTGTGGAAAAATTAAAATAAATAAATAAGAAAAAATAAAATAAATAAATAAATACATAGATTAGGGTTTGATCTAGGTTAGTACCGGGATTTGTGTTTGGGTCGATTATGGGTCAAAAAAAATAAAAAAATAAAAAATCCTGCTCAAAATATGCTGACCCTGACAATATATTTTGGGCAGGATTTTTTTTTTATATTTTTTTAAATTAGCACCAGTGTCAGAGTCAGTGTCGGTGTCAGTGTCAGTGTCAGTGTCAGAGTCAGTGTCAGTGTCAGTGTCAGAGTCAGTGTCAGTGTCAGTGTCAGAGTCAGTGTCAGTGTCAGTGTCAGTGTCAGTGTCAGAGTCAGTGTCGGTGTCAGTGTCAGAGTCAGTGTCGGTGTCGGTGTCAGAGTCAGTGTCGGTGTCGGTGTGTTTTAGGTAGGACAATAAATAAAAGGAAAATATACATTATTGCTTCTGGGCTGTACTGCGAGTACAAACCGCAAATAACATTCACATGTGTGATATCACTGCGATCACCAGGAGCAGGAGGATTTATTTTGTGATGTTCTTTGGTGCCAGTGGTTTAGACATTAATGGCTGTGTGTTGAGTTATTTTGAGGGGACAGTAAATTTACACTGTTAGCCCCCGTTCACACTAAGGCGACCTGTGAGGCGACCTGGTCGCCTCACAGGTCGCCGTAGGTCGCCTCCCATAGGGAAGCTGTGGACCCATTCTAATAGGAGCGACACAAGTCACTCAGACTTAGAAAAAGGGTCCGGAGCTTCTTCGGGGCGACCAGGAGGCGACCGCCATAGACTTCAATGTTATGAAGTCCGTGGCGGCCGCTCCGAGGTCACTGCGCGCTGCTCGCACCGCGACCTCGGAGGTCGCCACCCGAAGTCGGATCGCTTGCATGTGAACGGGGGCTTATACAAGCTGTACACTCACTACTTTACATTGTAGCAAAGTCTCATTTCTTCAGTGTTATCACATGGGAGGGGTGTACTTACTTTTCAGATACTGTATATATTCCATAATAAAATGTATCATCATATACATTATATAATACATTGTATCCTCATATATATTCCATAATACATTGTATCATCACATACATTATATAATATACATTGTATCTCTTTCTTTCCTTGCAGAGAGAGAGATAAACAAACAGCTGTGTGTAAAAAATAAAAAAAATTAAAAATAAATAAAGAGAAAAATAAAAGAAAATATACTTGGATCAAGGTCTGATCTAGGTCAGTGCCAGGGTTAGTGCTTGGGTCAAGTAAAGGTTAAAGGTCATAGTCAGTATATTTTAGACAGTATTTAAAAAAAAAAAACTTTTTTTTTTTTTTAATTAGTGTCACTGTCAGTGTATTGTAGGTAGGATAAAAAAAGCGAAATGCGCACTATTGTTTCTGGGCTGTACTCCGGGTACAAACACCAACTAACATACACATAGGTGGTATTGCTGTGATTGTTGGAAGGAGAATTTATTTTGGGTTGATCTTTGGTGGCATATTATAGTAGAAAAAAAAAAACATATACAGCTACATTTAAAAAAATTATTTTATTTACTATTTTTGTTTTTCTTTGATGTTAAAAATAGAAATCAGGAGATAACAATCACCATTTAGTTTAATCTCAATTTATTGTATCAAAAAAATATAGTAACAAACCAAAGACCAATACAAACATATATATATATATATATAACGTATAAGGTGATCAATTACATCAAAAGAAAAATAACCCTATTCATCAACCCATGGAGATTGGAGTGAACTGTGACAGTTATTAGTTACCATGGTAATGATTAGGATGGTATCAGGGTATAATGGAACTCAGAGTAATGAAGAACTTTTATATACAAATAATAATAATAATAATTTATAATAATTTGATAAACATGATCATAAAGTGGAAAAGTGAGTGTGAAATAAATGTCCAAGAAATAAATGAATAAAACAGGAATATAAAGTGCATAATTCATATATGAACATGTGAAATAAATAACTTAAAAGTCCAAGTTCATATATAAAAGATCAAAAAAAAAGTCCATAAATATTTGAGTTGATTGATAGCATATCATGGCCGAAAATTGCGCGAAATATAGTGATTGAAACAGAGACAAATTAAGCGTTAAAAAAGCCCCGCGAATCCCAACGTGCGTGAGAGAAAAGATGATCACCAATCCATCCACCTTCATAGGTGCAACCGCCAACACTCAAATGGAAAAAGGATGGCCGCTTACCAGAAACTGGTGGCCTCCAAATTAATGGAAAGGCCCACAGCGCTTGATCAGAGAAGTGTCCACAGTATGGAAAACATCGGCAATGTTAGTGGGCACCTAGCTTTAGCATGTTGTAATTCAGGCAGAATTGGCCAATCAGACGCTGAGACATTGGTCACATGGTTGCACAAAAGATGGTTTTTAGAATGAAGAACCTTTAACCTGAATAAATTCAATATCCATATAGAAGTTGTAGGAAGCACTAAGATGTAAAGCACATTTTTTTACACTTATTTTTTTTTTTTTTAAATAAGGAATCAGGAAAATGAATATCAGGGAGGACAAGAATACAAAGTAGAATCAAGAGTTCAGAGAGAGAGGTTCTGTACACTCCATCTAGCTCCAGAAGAAGTATGTATGGAATCACCTGAAGCCCAGGTGAAAAACTCGGATGAGTAGCGGAACGTAGACCACCAGGTCCAGGTTAGTGAAAATTGTTCTTTTCTATTAGCCTCCTGCGCCAACAGCCTTTCAATATCTCTGATTGAGTCCATGGACCACTCCCTAAGAGGAGGTATGTCGGTCGTCTTCCAATGGCGAGGTATGACCATTCTAGCTGCGGATAAGAAATGTTATCCATAACTATTTACCACCAAATGGAAGCCCAACTTGTCCTGAAAAAAAACACGGAATAATCCACCTGGTGATTTCCATGGTCAGTTGAGGTCTCGTATTGTAGAGGTAATGATGATGACGGCCAATAATGAGTCATAAATAAAGGATCTCCATACCAAAGTAATAAAATGTTCATAAATTAGTAAGTGAAGTTTTACATTCTTATACTTTATTGTGTTCTTTGCCATGCTGCTGGTCAGAGAAGATCCTGGTCTGAGCCCATGGTGGACGAGAGTGCGTATTTCTTCTCTATGGAGCTGCTCCTCACACATTACACTTGAATTTGAATGCTGTCTGTCCTAGCAAAGGGTTAAAGATGGACAAGCTGGTCCTCTCCATTGTAGAGTAAGGAGGAGGAGCCCAGCCTGTCCCCGAGCCTTTCCATTGTAGAGTAAGGAGGAGGAGCTCAGTCTGTCCCCGAGCCTTTCCATTGTAGAGTAAGGAGGAAGAGCTCAGCCTGTCCCGAGCCTTTCCATTGTAGAGTAAGGAGGAGGAGCTCAGCCTGTCCCCGAGCCTTTCCATTATAGAGTAAGGAGGAAGAGCTCAGCCTGTCCCCGAGCCTTTCCATTGTAGAGTAAGGAGGAGGAGCCCAGCCTGTCCCTGAGCCTTTCCATTGTAGAGTAAGAAGGAGGAGGACCTCAGCCTGTCCCCGAGCCTTTCCATTGTAGAATAAGGAGGAGGAGCTCAGCCTGTCCCCGAGCCTTTCCATTGTAGAGTAAGGAGGAGGAGCTCAGCCTGTCCCCGAGCCTTTCCATTGTAGAGTAAGGAGGAGGAGCTCAGCCTGTCCCCAAGCCTTTCCATTGTAGCGTAAGAAAGAAGAGCTCAGCCTGCCCCGAGCCTTTCCATTGTAGAGTAAGGAGGAGGAGCTCAGCCTGTCCCCAAGCCTTTCCATTGTAGCGTAAGAAAGAAGAGCTCAGCCTGCCCCCGAGCCTTTCCATTGTAGAGTAAGAAAGAAGAGCTCAGCCTGCCCCGAGCCTTTCCATTGTAGAGTAAGGAGGAGGAGCTCAGCCTGTCCCCGAGCCTTTCCATTGTAGAGTAAGGAGGAGGAGCTCAGTCTGTCCCCGAGCCTTTCCATTGTAGAGTAAGGAGGAGGAGCTCAGCCTGTCCCCGAGCCTTTCCATTGTAGAGTAAGAAAGAAGAGCTCAGCCTGCCCCCGAGCCTTTTCATTGTAGAGTAAGGAGGAGGAGCCCAGCCTGTCCCCGAGCCTTTCCATTGTAGAGTAAGGAGGAGGAGCTCAGCCTGTCCCGAGCCTTTCCATTGTAGAGTAAGGAGGAAGAGCTCAGCCTATCCCCGAGCCTTTCCATTGTAGAGTAAGGAGGAGGAGCTTAGCCTGTCCACGAGCCTTTCCATTGTAGAGTAAGGAGGAGGAGCCCAGCCTGTCCCTGAGCCTTTCCATTGTAGAGTAAGGAAGAAGAGCTCAGCCTGTACCCGAGCCTTTCCATTGAAGAGTAAGTAGTAGGAGCTCAGCCTGTACCTGAGCCTTTCCATTGTAGAGTAAGGAGGAGGAGCTCAGCCTGTCCCCGAGCCTTTCCATTGTAGAGTAAGGAGGAGGAGCTCAGCCTGTACCTGAGCCTTTCCATTGTAGAGTAAGGAGGAGGAGCTCAGCCTATCTCCGAGCCTTTCCATTGTAGAGTAATGAGGAGAGAGCTCAGCCTGTCCCCAAGCCTTACCATTGTAGAGTAAGAATGAAGAGCTCAGCCTATCCCCGAGCCTTTCCATTGTAGAGTAAGGAGGAGGAGCTCAGCCTGTCCCCGAGCCTTTCCATTGTAGAGTAAGGAGGAGGAGCTCAGCCTATCCCCGAGCCTTTCCATTGTAGAGTAATGAGGAGGAGCTCAGCCTGTCCCCGAGCCTTTCCATTGTAGAGTAAGGAGGAGGAGCTCAGCCTATCCCCGAGCCTTTCCATTGTAGAGTAAGGAAGAAGAGCTCAGCCTGTCCCCGAGCCTTTCCATTGAAGAGTAAGGAGGAGGAGCTCAGCCTGTCCCCGAGCCTTTCCATTGTAGAGTAAGGAGGAAGAGCTCACCCTGTTTCCGAGCCTTTCCATTGGGACAGATAACAATGAATTGCAGAGAAATGCTTGCAGTCTTCCATAACGCCTTCTCCTAAGAAACATCTAAAAGGACAGGCCCACCCCCCCCCCCCCAATCCTGGCCGCAAGTGACTGAGGACATAGTTTTATCATTCCCTTTCTCTGCTTCACATTTGAATGAATTTGGAAATGCTCAGAGGCTTCCTGCTCATTCGAAAACTGAAGCATAGAAAACAAAGTTTGATGAATTGGACACAAGAGTAATCGGTACTGATTGCTCACTGTTTTCATTTTGAAAAGGAAGGGACCGGTAAAAGACATATTTACTGGCCCCTTCCCCCTTTCTCCATCCTGAAAATGAAACATCCCCCTGTGTATCCATAGCAGTTGCCAGCAGAAGAGGAGAGGAGGGAAGCCGGAAGCACTGCGGGGAAAGGGGCACACAGGGTGGCCAGACAGCAGATGGAAGGGGCCCATGTGTTAGAACCAAACCCCATACAGTGCAGCTGGTGAGAGAGGAGAGGAGGGAAGACGACAGTGCTGCGGGGGAAAGGGACCCATGTGCTAGGACCAATTCCCTTGCAGAGCAGCCGGAGGGAAAGAGAGGAGGAGAAGCTATCAGCGCTGCGGGGGAAAGGGGCACACAGGGGGTCCGGACAGCAGATAAGGGGCACATGTGCTAGAACCAATCCCCTTGCAGAGCAGCCAGAGGGAAAAAGAAGAGGAGAAGCCTGCAGTGCTGTGGGGGAAAGAGGCACACAGGGGGGCCCAGATAGCAGATGGAAGGGGCACATGTGTTATAAGCAATCCCCCTACAGTGCAGCTGGCGAGAGAGGAGAGGAGGAAAGCCAGAAGCGCTGCAGGGGAAACGGGCACACAGGGGGCCCGGACAGCAGATGGAAGAGGCACATGTGCTAGAACCAATCCCCCTGAAGTGCAGTCGAAAGGAGGGAGAGGCGCTGCAGGGGAAGGCAGAAGGATCGGTGTCTGCAATAAGACAGTACAGCTGGCCCTCCTACTCAGCAGGTGTCCAGGCCCCCCTTTTGAACTGATGGGGCCCGGGCCCAGTGCAGGAGGGCTGACTGTACTGCCTTTATAAGTGGCCCTGGGAACAAACAACTATCAAATGATCAAATTTGACTGTAAAAGCAGAAATATACTTAGAGGTTGATTTACTAAAACTGAAGAGTGCAGAACCTGGTGCAGCTGTGCATGGCAGCCAATCAGCTTCTAACTTCAGTTTCTTCAATGAAGCTTTAACAATAAAACCTGGAGGCTGATTGGTTCCCGTGCACAGCTGCACCAGATTTTGAACTTTCCAGTTTTAGTAAATCTGTCAGATGATATAAAACATTCTAATCTTTTATTTTTTTCTGGGGTCCACAAATTCTTCATGAAAGGTTCCAGCCATTGGATGATCCCAGGATGCAGTGTAATGGAACATCGGTCACAGAGTTTTACCTCCTGGGGTTCATGGTTACTCCGGCTCTGGAAAATCTCCTATTTTTGGTTATCTTGGTGATCTATGTAGCAGGGATTGTGATCAATAGTTCTATCATTGCCATTATAAGGACTAACCAGAGCCTCCATAAGCCCATGTACTTCTTTATCAGCGTATTCTCCTTCTTGGAGGTCTGGTATCCCACAATTACGGTTCCCGGGTTATTACGCGGTTTGCTGCTCAGACTTAAAGGGATATCTGTTGGGTTGTGCATTGCTCAATTCTATTTACACTTTTCTTTGGGGGCCACAGAAAACTTCCTTCTCGTGGTCATGGCTTTTGACCGCTACGTGGCCATTTGCCGGCCGTTACATTACGTCTTCATTATGAGGCCGGGGACTTGTGTACGATGTGCCTTGGGGGTGTGGATTGGGGGCTTCGCAAGCATTATAGTCCTTTGTGTCCAACTTTCTAAGGTGACATTTTGTGGCCCAAACGTGGTTGACCATTATTATTGTGACTTAGCACCTTTAATACATCTCGGATGTTCTGATACCTCCAGTCTGGAGACTCTTTTTATGGTCACTTGTGGCCTTGTAATAATAATATGTTTCCTGATAATTCTCATATCTTACATCTACATTCTGAGAACCATTCTGGTGCTGCCGACATCTTCAGACCGATCCAAAGCCTTCTACACCTGTGCCTCCCACCTGACCGTAGTCCTCATATTTTATGGAACAACCACCTTCATGTTTGTACGACCAACGAGAGAAAGCGACCTTCACACCAACAAGATTGTCTCTGTATTCCCATCAGTGGTGACCCCGGTACTAAATCCTATTATCTACACACTGCGCAACCACGAGGTGAAGTCTGCAATATGGAAGACCATCCGTTGTGCCTAATTCTTCTCTATAAGCATCACACCACTGCTTTAAGGTCCATATACAACTTTATTCCAATAAAAGTCAGAGTGACGATCCAAAGAGTAACCAATGTGTTTTGGGGGTCCAAAAACACCCCCTCCATCAGGGATTGATTGAGAACAATGTGAATGGACTGGAAGTGAACTGGACCTTTAACCACTTGCCGACCAGCCGATGTAGTTATATGTATATGTGGTGTGGGGTGCGCTAAACAACAAATAAATAATGAATATATAACATATATCTATGTGTGAACCAAATCAACAAAAGTAAATATATATAACATATATAAATCTGTGAAGCCAATTAATAATGCAAATCCATTGGTGCATAAACATAAAAGTTCATAAGTGTCCATAAATATTTTGCAGGTGAGTAGAATTGTATTCTATCCGAATAATACGTGTATCCACCACCGAGTGAAATTCATCCTTACCAAACGGAAATAAATAAGGTGCAACTATATTTTCTTGTGCTGAAAAAATATCCAATCTCCTTGTGAACAAACACCACGTGTAAATCACCAAGAATTAGCCTCTTACCAGATGGTAATAGGTATGCACTTGTTCAGTGAAACCACCGCCTTGCTTCCTCTTTAAAATCCTGAAGTGGGATGTAGAACCGCTCTACCTTTCTTTCTCCACTAGATGGCAACGAGTACCAGCAAGAAACACAGCCTCATCCTTCTTTACAAGCTCACAAAACCACCGTGTATTAAAGGAAAAAAGAGGGCTAATAGTGTATTACCCTTGAGATTTATTCAAAAAACAGTTGATAATGCACTTACAATTAGATGTCTTGTATTCAGCATAAACATAGGCATACGAATTCCTGCAAAGGCTTGCGGCCGGCTGCAGCACGGACCGCAAGTTGTGTGTGACGTGTGCGCCTCCTAATCTGACCGGTTTCTTCCCATAGGACTTCTACTGAGACAGGAGTCTCAGTAGACAGGAGTCTCAGTAGAAGTCCTATGGGAAGAAACCGGTCAGATTAGGAGGCGCACACGTCACACACAACTTGCGGTCCGTGCTGCAGCCGGCCGCAAGCCTTTGCAGGAATTCGTATGCCTATGTTTATGCTGAATACAAGACATCTAATTGTAAGTGCATTATCAACTGTTTTTTGAATAAATCTCAAGGGTAATACACTATTAGCCCTCTTTTTTCCTTTAATACACGGTGGTTTTGTGAGCTTGTAAAGAAGGATGAGGCTGTGTTTCTTGCTGGTACTCGTTGCCATCTAGTGGAGAAAGAAAGGTAGAGCGGTTCTACATCCCACTTCAGGATTTTAAAGAGGAAGCAAGGCGGTGGTTTCACTGAACAAGTGCATACCTATTACCATCTGGTAAGAGGCTAATTCTTGGTGATTTACACGTGGTGTTTGTTCACAAGGAGATTGGATATTTTTTCAGCACAAGAAAATATAGTTGCACCTTATTTATTTCCGTTTGGTAAGGATGAATTTCACTCGGTGGTGGATACACGTATTATTCGGATAGAATACAATTCTACTCACCTGCAAAATATTTATGGACACTTATGAACTTTTATGTTTATGCACCAATGGATTTGCATTATTAATTGGCTTCACAGATTGATATATGTTATATATATTTACTTTTGTTGATTTGGTTCACACATAGATATATGTTATATATTCATTATTTATTTGTTGTTTAGCGCACCCCACACCACATATACATTTATCTATATTCAAAAGCACTGAATACCGGGAGCAGCTTCAACGCACTATCAGCGCACCCATCCCCCCTTACAACGATGTAGTTATATGGCAGCAGGTCCCCGCGAATCGCCATACCTGTATGGCTGTCCGTGGGCGCAATCCTGGGGGCGTGCACACGTGCCCATTCACCAGCGGGGAAGCCAATCCGTGGGGCCGGCAGCCACGATTGCCGCCGG
The DNA here is from genome assembly GCF_965119305.1 of Pelophylax lessonae. Lineage (NCBI taxonomy): Eukaryota > Metazoa > Chordata > Amphibia > Anura > Ranidae > Pelophylax > Pelophylax lessonae. The sequence goes on from NC_138774.1 coordinate 301,672,305, forward strand.
GCACCCGCAATCACTCCCCGTAAAGAGAGAATGGCGGTCTGCTGTTGTAAACACACCAGACTGTTGTTCTCTCTGGAATCAATGCAGAGCTCCTCCTATTTAGGAACACAGGTCTCCGTATAGATTTCACAAGCCCCTCCCCCAGTTAGAAAACACTCCCTAGGCTCATAGTTAACCCCTTGATCCCTCCTGATGTTAACCCCCCTTCCCTGCCAGTGTCATTATTACAGTGACAGTGCATATTTATAGCACTGATTACTGTAATAATGTCACTGGTCCCCGCAAAAGTGTCAGTTAGGGGTTCGATCTGTCCACCGCAATGTTGCAGTCCCGCTAAAAATCGCAGATCGCCGCCATTACGAGTAAAATAAAATAAATAAAAATGACATAAATCTTTACCCTAGTTTGTAGACGCGATAACTTTTGCGCAAACCAATCAAAATACGCTTATCGGGATTCAGGCTCCTCCAATGCAATGTGGCGAGATTGGTCTCATCACACCTTTCTTAATTTCTTTTTTTTATTTTATGTTTTATACATTTTAATTGTATTTATTTATTAAGTATTTTGTAATTTAATAATGTATTTAAGTAATAATAATTATTATTATTTATTTATTTTATTTATATTTTTTACATATTTATTGTATTTTTGTTATATTATTTATTATTATTTTCTTAATGTATTTCTTGAAATAGTACCTTTTTCTGCACAGTACAGAATGAGTCAATGAAAAAAGGTTTAATGTTTAAATAAAAAATATGAGGCCGCAGGGCACAGCGGGTTTAACCTTCAGTGAATTGAGCGATTTCCATGGGCGGACGGTTGATATCTCATATTGCAATTAATGTTGATGACGGATTCCTCCTGTATTGAATTGTATTGTAACTGTACTGTCTGACCTCATGTTGTAAAGCGTTGCGCAAACTGTTGGCACTATATAAATCCTGTATAATAATAATAATATATAAATCCTGTATAATAATAATAATAATATATAAATCCTGTGTAATAATAATAATGTAAATCCTGTATGATAATAATAATATATGAATCCTGTATAATAATAATAATATATAAATCCTGTATAATAATAATAATAATATATGAATCCTGTATAATAATAATATATAAATTCTGTATAATAATAGTAATATATGAATCATGTATAATAATAATATATAAATCCTGTATAATAATAATAATATATAAATCCTGTATAATAATAATAATAATAATATATGAATCCTGTATAATAATAATATATAAATTCTGTATAATAATAATAATATATAAATCTTGTATAAAAATAATATATAAATCCTGTATAATAATAATAATATATAAATCCTGTATAATAATAATAATATATAAATCCTGTATACAAATAATATATAAATCCTGTATAATAATAATATATAAATCCTGTATAATAATAATAATATATATCCTGTGTAATAATAATGTAAATCCTGTATGATAATAATAATATATGAATCCTGTATAATAATAATAATAGTAATAATATATGAATCCTGTATAATAATAATATATAAATTCTGTATAATAATAATAATATATGAATCATGTATAATAATAATATATAAATTCTGTATAATAATAATAATATATAAATCTTGTATAATATTAATATATAAATCCTGTATAATAATAATAATATATAAATCCTGTATACAAATAATATATAAATCCTGTATAATAATAATATATAAATCCTGTATAATAATATATAAATCCTGTATAATAATAATAATAATAATAATAATATATAAATCATGTATTATAATAATAATATATAAGTTCTGTATAATAATAATATATAAATTCTGTATAATAATAATATATAAATCCTGTATAATAATAATAATAATATATAAATTCTGTATAATAATAATATATAAATCCTGTATTATAATAATAATATATAAGTTCTGTATAATAATAATATATAAATTCTGTATAATAATAATATATAAATCTTGTATTATAATAATGATAATAATAATGACTGCCAATGATGACTCACAATTAAAGGGTCTCCACAGCAAAGTAACAAACTGTTAATAAATTTGTAGGAGAAATTTTACATTCTTATTCTTTGCTGTGAAAACATTTTCCAAACTTTGTACCATCAGTGTACTGAATATTGTACCAGTACAGACCCCCCATGGATTTCCCAATATGTCCCTGGACCCCCTTCCCTAGACTGTCCTTATCATCCTCATCTCCAGTCCTATTGGGTCCCAGTATGACTTCACCAGACATCCAAGACTTGGCTTTAGGTTCTATATGGATAGCCAGCAACCAACTGGGATCTCTTCATATTTCTTTATATTCACCCTCTAAATACAACCAGGGAATTTTATTCTGCTGTTTTTTTACAAGGAGACCCGGAATGGAGGTCCGGATACAGGCAAAGTGACTTCATGCCATCTGACACATCACATCAAAACTGTGACCCCCCACCTTCAATAATAAAGAGAATCATTTCAATTGTCTATAAATTATTCAGAGATCCCCCATACCATCCCCAATCATTTGGATCCACCCCCCCCCCAAGACATATGGATCAATGCGTGTGTCCAGACCAAATTTCATTTTTAGTTTTGGATGGAGTTGGGGAGGATTAGAACCCCTACCAGATTGTTACTACTACGAGGTGCTGGATATTACATAGTTACATAGTTAGTGAGGTTGAAAAAAGACACAAGTCCATCCAGTTCAACCCATGATGCGTGTGTGTTTGCTTTTAACCGTACATTGTGTACCCCTGTATGTTGTGGTCTTTAAGGTGTACATCCAATAGTATATATTCATATCTAATATTGGGAATGACTCACTTCGATGACTCGGCGACTCACATACAGATAATTGCCCCAACAAGAGGCGGGTAATCAGAGAAGTCCCGATTTGTAGAAAGTACCAATGGCACCACACAATGTTCATAGAGTCCAGTAAAGTTTTTTATTAATAAAAATAGAGCTGAGGCGTTTCTTTTTCCTTGTAGCCCTGATGAAGGGAGGTGTCTGAACTGCGAAATGTGTTGGCTTTCCTTGTCTACCAATCATTTCATTAAAAGCCTTCCTGGACACCATGAACACTGATGTCAAGATCGGGGGTCAGGCTCAGAGGCCAGTAGCTATAGCAGTGGAAGCTCACACAGGAACCCGCGGGATAGGAACACAGGCAGGTCACCAAGGTAGATGACGCAGGCTCACCTGATGTGCGGAGTCTAAGCACTAACCGTTGTTCACCAGAGCTCCTGATGGTGGAGACGGGTTGTGCATCGTGTTAGCACCAGGTCGTGGTCCTCAGGATCGCCCAACCAGGAGAGGAGCAAGCCAGGGTCCAATAGCAGATATAGCAGTTTGGGATCAAGGAGAAGCATAGTCAAGGAATAGCCAAGGTCAGTAACGAGAAGTTACAGGTTGGGATTAAGCAGAAGCAAAGTTGAGGAACAAGCCAAATGTCGATAATGAATGGTAGCGAAGATACGGCAGCAGCAGGAGAGACAAGCGAGATATTGGCTGGGGAAGGCACAAAATTCTGGCAACCAGGAAGTGCAGAGACATGGCTTAAATCAGGAAGTTCATGGGAGGAGCAAAGAGTTCAAGGTTCAAGGCAATTAAGATTCACAGCAGGATCATTCAAGGATTTGTCCAAGGAACTGTTCAGCATTCCAGATGGCTTAGTAAGCAGAGTCATTGCCAGACACAGCAGAGGTCTCAGGTTCAAGTCTGGGTCCTGACAGTACTCCCCTCCTCTAAGGATGTCCGCTGGGCGCCTTAGGACCAGGTTTAAGAAAGAAACCTCTGGTGGAATTTCCTTGTTAATTTAGGGGCGTGAACATTTTCTTCTGGACCATATCCTTCCCATTGAACCAGATACTGTAATTTGTTCCTAAAGATCCTGGAATCAAGAATTCTCTTCACCACAAATTCTTCTCAAGAGGTGGAAGAATTCTTCCAGAAAAAGGATTTTCCTTAAATGGTTTGAGTAGCGATATGTGAAAAACTCGATGAATTTTCATACTGTCTGGAAGTTTTAAATGGAAAGTGATTGGGTTGATCTGAGCAGAAATCTGGAAGGTCCCAAAATCTTTTCTCCCAACTTTGCAGATGGAACATGGACCTTCCAATGTTCAAATGATAACCAAAGTTTGTCACCCACATGAAAGGTTGGAAAGGATCTGCGATGTCTATCAGCAGCCTTCTTGTAACATTCCTGAGCCTCCCTCAAAGTCTCAATCAATTTCTCCCAAATCTCTTGCAACATAGTTCATCTGTGGGTTATTCCTCCCACTGACACCAATGATGGGGCACTATTCCTCCCACTGACACCAATGATGGGGCACTATTCCTCCCACTGACACCAATGATGGGACACTATTCCTCCCACTGACACCAATGATGGGACACTATTCCTCCCACTGATGGGACACTATTCCTCCCACTGACACCAATGATGGGACACTATTCCTCCTACTGACACCAATGATGGAACACTATTCCTCCCACTGACACCAATGATGGGACACTATTCCTCCCACTGATACCAATGATGGGACACTATTCCTCCCACTGACACCAATGATGGGGCACTATTCCTCCCACTGACACCAATTATGGGGTACTATTCCTCCTACTGACACCAATGATGGGACACTATTCCTCCCACTGACACCAATGATGGGACACTATTCCTCCCACTGACACCAATGATGGGGCACTATTCCTCCCACTGATACCAATGATGGGGCACTATTCCTCCCACTGACACCAATGATGGGGCACTATTCCTCCCACTGACACCAATGATGGGGCACTATTCCTCCCACTGACACCAATGATGGGACACTATTCCTCCCACTGATGGGACACTATTCCTCCCACTGACACCAATGATGGGACACTATTCCTCCTACTGACACCAATGATGGAACACTATTCCTCCCACTGACACCAATGATGGGACACTATTCCTCCCACTGATACCAATGATGGGACACTATTCCTCCCACTGACACCAATGATGGGGCACTATTCCTCCCACTGACACCAATGATGGGGTACTATTCCTCCTACTGACACCAATGATGGGACACTATTCCTCCCACTGACACCAATGATGGGACACTATTCCTCCCACTGATATCAATGATGGGGCACTATTCCTCCCACTGACACCAATGATGGGACACTATTCCTCCTACTGACACCAATGATGGGACACTATTCCTCCCACTGACACCAATGATGGGACACTATTCCTCCCACTGACACCAATGATGGGACACTATTCCTCCCACTGACACCAATGATGGGGCACTATTCCTCCCACTGACACCAATGATGGGGCACTATTCCTCCCACTGACACCAATGATGGGACACTATTCCTCCCACTGACACCAATGATGGGACACTATTCCTCCCACTGACACCAATGATGGGACACTATTCCTCCTTCACTGACACCAATGATGGGGCACTATTCCTCCCACTGACACCAATGATGCTGGATGCGGAGGTCCTGGGCTGGTGTGGTTACACGTGTTCTGCGGTTGTGAGGCCGGTTGGATGCACTGCCAAATTCTCTGAAGACGGCTTATGGTAGAGAAATGAACATTCAATTCACGGGGAACAGCTCTGGTGGACATTCCTGCAGTCAGCCAATTGCACGCTCCCTCAAAACTTGTCCTACCTGTGGCATTGTGCTGTGTGATAAAACTGCAGATTTTAGAGTGGCCTTTTATTGTGGGCAGCCTAAGGCACACCTGTGTAATAATCATGCTGTCCAATCAGCATCTTGATATCCCACACCTGTGAGGTGGACGGATTATTTTGGCAAAGGAGAAGCGCTCACTAACACAGATTTACATAGATTTGTGAACAATATTGGGGAGAAATCGGCCTTTTATGTACATAGAAGAAGTCTGAGATCTTTGAGTTCAGCTCATGGAAAATGGCGGGAAAAACAAAAGTGTTGTGTTTATAATTTTGTTCAGTGTATTTTTTTGGCACACACCAAAAAATCGGTGGCAGCTTCTTGATAAGTTATCAGTAAGTTTTATAGGAGGCGCCATTTCATTTTTTATTTTTAACAGAAAAAGTCCAGACGAGTCAGGCCAGCTATTAATTATTAATACATCCGGGAGGGAAATGGCTACTGTGAGAGATTTTCTTCCTTATGATGACTTTGCAGATGGGAAAATCCCACAGATACGGAGGAAGTGCGAACTGTGTTTCCTGCTTGGCAGGCGTATCTCCCAGACACACCTCAGTGCTGAGTATATAAAGGCGTGTCTCACCTGTCTGCATACAGAGCCTCACCTGTCTGCATACAGAGTCTCACCTGTCTGCCTGCACTGTCTCACCTGTCTGCATACAGAGCCTCACCTGTCTGCATACAGAGTCTCACCTGTCTGCCTGCACTGTCTCACCTGTCTGCATACAGAGTCTCACCTGTCTGCCTGCACTGTCTCACCTGTCTGCATACAGAGTCTCACCTGTCTGCCTGCAGAGTCTCACCTGTCTGCCTGCAGAGTCTCACCTGTCTGCCTACAGAGTCTCACCTGTCTGCCTGCAGAGTCTCACCTGTCTGCCTGCAGAGTCTCACCTGTCTGCCTACAGAGTCTCACCTGTCTGCCAGCAGTCCTCTCTGTGTCTCACCTGTCTGCCTGCAGTCCTCTCTGTGTCTCACCTGTCTGCCTGCAGTCCTCTCTGTGTCTCACCTGTCTCTCCGCACAGTCCGCTCGTTGTAGGGTGACCTTTGTCTTGCTCTATATACCGTCCTGCTATTCATCATGTCTAAGAAGGTGGCGGTTATCCTCTCCGGATGTGGGGTGTACGATGGGAGTGAAATCCATGAATCCTCCGCTGTGTTGGTTCACCTGAGCCGAGCCGGAATCCAGGTAAGTGAAGGAAATTCTCATATGTGGTATTGGTGGATCTGGCCAATTTGATTGGATGGAATGAATGAATGGATGTATTTCCTGCACATTATATACTGTATATATATATATAGATAGATAGAGAGCGAGAGAATGCATGAATAGCTTTCTATGAACAATGTATCAGCTGCTCTGCTAATAAGATGACAGTAAAATCTTCCCATTCCCACACATTATCCTCCATCGGAGTCCTTTGGGTGTAAAGTCCCAGCAAGGAAGAGAAGTGACAATGAAAGGCGATCAGCCTGATGTATTATTCTCACCTCATAGGGAGGATTGCCCGCTGGATACAATGGATGTGAATGGAATTTACTAACAAGAGAGATGTGATCGGCCATGGGGTGCCTACAATACAATGGGATTTTCTCGGGGGGTGGGTTCTGTCTAGATGTTAGTAATTAGAGAAATAATTGAGGAAGAAAACTACAATAACTCTCCCCCTATAGTTACAGAAGACCAACGGAGTAATGAATGCAAGTCCAAAGATAAAGGAAAGCAGAGACATAAATATAATATAATATAATATAATATAATATAATATAATATAATATAATATAATATAATATAATATAATATAATATAATATAATATAATATAATATATACAGATATATATGAAAGATGTGAGTGCGGAGTGCTGGTCACAGTTGGGCGCGGTGTCTCCCGGGGGGGGGGGGGGAATGAATCATCCCAGCATTATAAAAATGAAAAGAGGAAACAAACTTTCTCTGACTTTGTTACATAATTACAGATAATCTGGTAAAAAAAAAAATTACAAATCCATCCACATCAACCCACAGAGAAAAAAAACCTCTATATACACCCTCCTATATACACCCTCCTATATACACCGTCCTATATACACCCTCCCATATACACCCTCCTATATACACCCTCCTATATACACCCTCCCATATACACCCTCCCATATACACCGTCCTATATACACCCTCCCATATACACCCTCCTATATACACCGTCCTATATACACCCTCCCATATACACCCTCCTATATACACCCTCCTATATACACCGTCCTATATACACCCTCCCATATACACCCTCCCATATACACCCTCCTATATACACCGTCCTATATACACCCTCCCATATACACCCTCCCATATACACCCTCCCATATACACCGTCCTATATACACCCTCCCATATACACCCTCCTATATACACCCTCCCATATACACCCTCCCATATACACCGTCCTATATACACCCTCCTATATACACCGTCCTATATACACCCTCCTATATACACCCTCCCCTATACACCCTCCCATATACACCCTCCCATATACACCCTCCCATATACACCCTCCCATATACACCCTCCCATATACACCCTCCTATATACACCCTCCTATATACACCCTCCTATATACACCCTCCTATATACACCCTCCTATATACACCCTCCTATATACACCCTCCCATATACACCGTCCTATATACACCCTCCCATATACACCCTCCTATATACACCCTCCCATATACACCCTCCCATATACACCGTCCTATATACACCCTCCTATATACACCGTCCTATATACACCCTCCTATATACACCCTCCCCTATACACCCTCCCATATACACCCTCCCATATACACCCTCCCATATACACCCTCCCATATACACCCTCCCATATACACCCTCCTATATACACCCTCCTATATACACCCTCCTATATACACCCTCCTATATACACCCTCCTATATACACCCTCCTATATACACCCTCCTATATACACCCTCCTATATACACATTCCTATATTAGCAATCTAGTGAGCTGGCCAGAACCACCTCTGGATCTGGAGGGAGTCTATTCCACATTTTACAGCTCTTACTGTAAAGAAGCAACAACTACAAAGCACAGAGAAGGGGAGGGGCTTACTATGGGAGGTTTCAGTCGGATATCCACCCCCCCCCCTCCCCCACTGACCGTCCAGTGTGACTGAGGAAAGTCCTATGGATATAATATATAATAATGGATATAAAATAAAATTTTGGATATAATATGTAATATTAGATACAATATGTAGCAATATATATAATAATGGATATAAAAATGGATATAATTATATAATAATAACGGATATTGGGAATATAATATTAGATATACAGTAATATGCAATAAAGGATATAATATATAATAAAGGATATAATATATAATATTAGATACAATATGCAATAATATATATTATAATGGATATGATAAGGAATTGAATATATCATATTAGATACAACATATAATAATGAATAAAATATATATTATTAAATACAATATGTAATAATAAAGTATATAATATATAATCATGGATATGATAATGAATACAATGTATAATATTAGATATAATATGTAATAATGGATATAAAATATAATAATGGATATGATAATGAATATAATATATAATATTAGATATAAAATATAATAATAGATATAATATTAGATACAATATGTAATAATATATAAAATAATGGATGCAGACACATTGTAGGGGAGGGAAGCGTTCAGCTCAGAGATCTATGGGGCCCCAGATACAAGGAATGATATCCAATAGGGGGGCAGACCTCCAAGCGCCCCATACAGGCATAGATTGGGGATTAGGGGCCCTGGAGAGCCAATCAGATCATGAAGGAATTGGACAATCTGTTTGGGGGAAGCCCCTATAGCACACCCCATGGAGCCCCTATAGAGGACATAGTGGACCAGCTGATTCTGTTTCATTTTTGGAGGCGGTCCTCATAGGAGGTCCTCTGATGTCACACTCCCCACCTTATATGACATCATTACAAAGTGAAATCCCAATATTTGTCCTCTGCAGCCATTGTTTATAAATAAAGTTACACTTGTTTTGTTACATTCCGTTCCCGCCCGTCCTGTCTGTGATACGATTGGTTGGTGTATAATGTGCTGCCGGGCAGAGAAGAAGATGGCGGACAACCCGAAATATCTCCTGAAAATGTAACAAATAAAAGAAAGTTTCACAGAGAGCGAAAATACCGATCCAATCACCTTCCAGCCAAATCCATCCCAAACCAAACATACAACTTATATCACAGATTATGTTCTGGAGAGAGAGCTGGAAACAATGTAACTGATAGGAGTCAGCACAGGAAGGGATCAGATCTCCGGATCTCTGGCATTTCTTCTACTTACTGACCTGATATAAATAACACATTGAATGGGATAGAGAACAGAATGAGGGGGGATGAATAGGGGAGGACAGTGACCGGGATACATCCCCCTATACATTGTGTGTGAGGAGGAGGAGGATTATAATGAGCATGGTGACGATGAGGATGTTGATGGGAAAGATGATAGTGATGAAGATGAGGATGATAATAATGATGATGAGGATGATGAAGATGAGGAGGAGAAGGATGATGATGATAATGATGGGGATTATGATGATAATGAGGATGATAATGATGAGGATGATAATGATGAGGATGATGAGGATGATAATGATGAGGATGATGATGAAGATAATGATGGAGATTATGATGATAATGAAGATTATAATGATGAGGATGAGGATGATGATGATAATGATGGGGATTAGGATGATAATGAGGATGATAATGATGAGGATGATGATTCTGTTCCTATTCTGTGTATTTGGGAGTCATTTCCTGTTATTGGAATGTTCTTCCGGTCTCTATGTACTAACGGTCGGTGGTTTTCTCCCCCGCAGTATGTGATCTTCGCCCCGAATATCGATCAGATGCATGTGGTGGACCATGTGAAGGGACAACCGACCGAGGAGAAGCGCAATGTACTCACAGAGAGCGCCCGCATCGCCCGAGGGAACATCTCCGACCTGAAAGATCTGAAAGTCAGCGAATTTGGCGCACTGATCATACCCGGTATGGCGGCCAATTTTTACATCCAGGAATTCCCACATTACATGATTATCATTGGCAGAGACCGAGAGGGGAAATCCAATATATTACAGTTGTCACCAGAACAGGAAGTGAGGGGGAATCCAATATATTACAGTTGTCACCAGAACAGGAAGTGAGGGGGAATCCAATATATTACAGTTGTCACCAGAACAGGAAGTGAGGGGGAATCCAATATATTACAGTTGTCACCAGAACAGGAAGTGAGGGGGATCTTCCCATGGGGACACCTACAGTAGAAAAACAAACCCTTCTCTACTCCCAACGCTACAAAGGATGAAATCTTTGGTTTTATAATAATAGTATAATGTGATCAGAATGCTGATTGGTGCCTATTTTTTGTCCTTAAGGTGGTTTTGGTGTCGCTAAAAATTTGTCTACATGGGCTGTGCAGGGGAAGGACTGCTCCGTTCTGAAATCCATCGAGGAGACGATTAAAGCTTTCCATACCAGCAAAAAGCCGATCGGTCTGTGCTGCATCTCCCCGGTGCTGGCCGCAAAACTCATCCCAGGATGTGAGGTCACCGTGGGCTGTGACACCGAGTGTGAGAAGTACGTCAACCTTCGTTCTCTATGATCCTTCATCGTTTTCTATCTCTATGATCCTTCATCATTCTCTATCTCTCTGATCCTTCATCGTTCTCTATCTCTCTGATCCTTCATCGTTCTCTATGATCACTCATCGTTCTCTATCTCTATGATCACTCATCGTTCTCTATCTCTATGATCACTCATCGTTCTCTATCTCTATGATCACTCATCGTTCTCTATGATCCTTCATCGTTCTCTATCTCTATGATCCTTCATCGTTCTCTATCTCTATGATCCTTCATCGTTCTCTATCTCTATGATCCTTCATCGTTCTCTATCTCTATGATCCTTCATCGTTCTCTATCTCTATGATCCTTCATCGTTCTCTATCTCTATGATCCTTCATCGTTCTCTATCTCTATGATCCTTCATTGTTCTCTAGCTCTCTGATCCTTCATCGTTCTCTATCTCTATGATCACTCATCATTCTCTATCTCTATGATCCTTCATCGTTCTCTATCTCTATGATCCTTCATCATTCTCTATGATCCTTCATCGTTCTCTATGATCACTCATCATTCTCTATCTCTATGATCCTTCATCGTTCTCTATGATCACTCATCATTCTCTATCTATATGTAGGTGGCCACACGCCGGGACTGCTGGAGCTATTAAAGAACTCGGCTGTAAACACGTCAACAAGCAGGTGAATGAGGTCCATGTGGACACCAAAAATAAACTTGTCACCAACTGCGCCTTCATGAGCAACAGTCCTCTGGACCAGATCTACGATGGCGTCGGGGAAATGATTAAAGCTCTTCTGAAGCTTCTTTAACCTAAAGCAGGAAATCTGGAGCCGAAGGTGTCACGGAGTGTCAGTATTGTGATGAGATTGTCAGTGTGGAGACGTTATTTATTATTATTCAGAAATAAAGTGTGATGTCATTTATACAGAACCCTCTCATGTCTGCTTTCTGAGGCCTCCCTCGGGGTGCTTAGGGTGGAAATGGGACAATAATTCGATATTTGTGGGGAAGAAGACGGAAATTTAAAAAAGTATTTTTATTGATAAAACCAGAAATCCATTGAAAGATGGAGCTTCCCTTCCTGTCCTGAAAGTGAGGGGACATCTCCCAAAGAGAGGGGACATCTCCCAAAGTGAGGGGACATCTCCCAAAGTGAGGAGACATCTCCCAAAGTGAGGGGACATCTCCCAAAGTGGGGGGACATCTCCCAAAGTGAGGAGACACCTCCCAAAGAGAGGAGACACCTCCCAAAGTGAGGGGACACCTCCTAAAATGAGGAGACATCTCCCAAAGTGAGGAGACACCTCCCAAAGAGAGGAGACATCTCCCAAAGTGAGGGGACATCTCCCAAAGTGAGGAGACACCTCCCAAAGAGAGGAGACACCTCCCAAAGTGAGGAGACACCTCCCAAAGAGAGGGGACACCTCCCAAAGAGAGGAGACACCTCCCAAAGAGAGGGGACATCTCCCAAAGTGAGGGGACACCTCCTAAAATGAGGAGACATCTCCCAAAGTGAGGGGACATCTCCCAAAGTGAGGAGACACCTCCCAAAGAGAGGAGACACCTCCCAAAGTGAGGAGACACCTCCCAAAGAGAGGGGACACCTCCCAAAGAGAGGGGACATCTCCCAAAGTGGGGGGACATCTCCCAAAGTGAGGGGACATCTCCCAAAGTGAGGAGACATCTCCCAAAGAGAGGAGACACCTCCCAAAGAGAGGGGACACCTCCCAAAGTGAGGAGACACCTCCCAAAGAGAGGAGACACCTCCCAAAGAGAGGAGACATCTCCCAAAGTGAGGGGACATCTCCTAAAATGAGGGGACATCTCCCAACATGAAGGGACATCTCCCAAAGTGAGGAGACACCTCCCAAAGAGAGGAGACACCTCCCAAAGTGAGGAGACACCTCCCAAAGAGAGGGGACACCTCCCAAAGAGAGGAGACACCTCCCAAAGAGAGGGGACATCTCCCAAAGTGAGGGGACACCTCCTAAAATGAGGAGACATCTCCCAAAGTGAGGGGACATCTCCCAAAGTGAGGAGACACCTCCCAAAGAGAGGAGACACCTCCCAAAGTGAGGAGACACCTCCCAAAGAGAGGGGACACCTCCCAAAGAGAGGGGACATCTCCCAAAGTGGGGGGACATCTCCCAAAGTGAGGGGACATCTCCCAAAGTGAGGAGACATCTCCCAAAGAGAGGAGACACCTCCCAAAGAGAGGGGACACCTCCCAAAGTGAGGAGACACCTCCCAAAGAGAGGAGACATCTCCCAAAGTGAGGGGACATCTCCTAAAATGAGGGGACATCTCCCAACATGAAGGGACATCTCCCAAAGTGAGGGGACACCTCCCAAAGAGAGGGGACATCTCCCAAAGTGAGGGGACATCTCCCAAAGTGAGGGGACATCTCCCAACATGAGGGGACATCTCCTAAAATGAGGGGACATCTCCCAACATGAGGGGACATCTCCCAAAGTGAGGGGACACCTCCCAAAGAGAGGGGACATCTCCCAAAGTGAGGGGACGTCTCCCAAAGTGAGGGGATACCTCCTAAAATGAGGAGACATCTCCCAAAGTGAGGGGACACCTCCCAAAGTGAGGGGACATCTCCCAAAGAGAGGAGACACCTCCCAAAGAGAGGAGACACCTCCCAACATGAGGGGACATCTCCCAAAGTGAGGGGACATCTCCCAACATGAGGGGACATCTCCCAAAGTGAGGGGACACCTCCCAAACTGAGGGGACACCTCCCAAAATGAGGGGACACCTCCCAAAGAGAGGAGACATCTCCCAAAGAGAGGGGACACCTCCCAACATGAGGGGACATCTCCCAAAGTGAGGGGACACCTCCCAAACTGAGGGGACATCTCCCAAAATGAGGGGACACCTCCCAAAGAGAGGAGACACCTCCCAACATGAGGGGACATCTCCCAAAGTGAGGGGACATCTCCCAACATGAGGGGACATCTCCCAAAGAGAGGAGACACCTCCCAAAGTGAGGGGACATCTCCCAAAGAGAGGAGACACCTCCCAAAGAGAGGAGACACCTCCCAACATGAGGGGACATCTCCCAAAGTGAGGGGACATCTCCCAACATGAGGGGACATCTCCCAAAGTGAGGGGACACCTCCCAAACTGAGGGGACACCTCCCAAAATGAGGGGACACCTCCCAAAGAGAGGAGACATCTCCCAAAGAGAGGAGACACCTCCCAAAGAGAGGGGACACCTCCCAACATGAGGGGACATCTCCCAAAGTGAGGGGACACCTCCCAAACTGAGGGGACATCTCCCAAAATGAGGGGACACCTCCCAAAGAGAGGAGACACCTCCCAAAGAGAGGGGACACCTCCCAACATGAGGGGACATCTCCCAAAGTGAGGGGACATCTCCCAACATGAGGGGACATCTCCCAAAGAGAGGGGGCATCTCCCAAAGAGAGGGGACACCTCCCAAAGAAAGGGGACACCTCCCAAAGAAAGGGGACACCTCCTAAAATGAGGAGACATCTCCCAAAGTGAGGGGACATCTCCCAACATGAGGGGACATCTCCTAAAGAGAGGGGACATCTCCCAACATGAGGGGACATCTCCCAAAGTGAGGGGACATCTCCCAACATGAGGGGACATCTCCTAAAGAGAGGGGGCATCTCCCAAAGAGAGGAGACACCTCCCAAAGAAAGGGGACACCTCCCAACATGAGGGGACATCTCCCAAAGTGAGGGGACATCTCCCAACATGAGGGGACATCTCCCAAAGTGAGGGGACTTCTTCTAAAGTGAAAGGACTTCTCCCAAAGTGAAGGGACGTTTCCCAAAGTGAGAAGAACACGTCCACAAGCAGGTAGAGGAGGTCTACGTGGACACCAAAAATAAACTGGTCACCAACTGCGCCTTCAGATCTCTGATGGCGTTGGGGAAATGGTTAAAGCTCTTCTGAAGCTTCTTTAACCTAAAACAGGAAATCTGGAGCCAAAAGTGTCACAGAGTGTCAGTATTGTGATAACGATGTCACCTGCTCAGTGTACTAGGAATCTACTCCACAGGGGTCACAGGGAATCTACTCCACAGGGGTCACAGGGAATCTACTCCACTGGGGTCACAGGGAATCTACTCCACAGGGGTCACAGGGAATCTACTCCACTGGGGTCACAGGGAATCTACTCCACAGGGGTCACAGGGAATCTACTCCACTGGGGTCACAGGGAATCTACTCCACAGGGGTCACAGGGAATCTACTCCACTGGGGTCACAGGGAATCTACTCCACTGGGGTCACAGGGAATCTACTCCACAGGGGTCACAGGGAATCTACTCCACAGGGGTCACAGGGAATCTACTCCACAGGGGTCACAGGGAATCTACTCCACTGGGGTCACAGGGAATCGACACCACAGGGTTCACTAGAAATCTACTCCACAGGGGTCACTAGGAATCTACTCCACTGGGGTCATTAGGAATCTACTCCACTGGGGGTCACAAGAAATCTACTCTACTCCACTGGGGTCACTAGGAATCTACACTGGGGTCACTAGGAATCTACTCCACTGGAGTCACTAGAAATCTACTCCACTGGGGTCACTAGAAATCTACACTGGGGTCACTAGGAATCTTCTTCATTGGAGGACCTGGCACTAGGAACACTCACTGTTGCTCGGACAATACTGAGGCAATGAGCCCGGCTCACATAGAAGGGAGATTGTCCAATTGCCGGGGTGGAGCCCTCCTGACTCCGGGGCCAGACCTCCTGACTGCTGGGGTGGAGCCCTCCTGACTCCTGGGCCAGATCTCCTGTCTGCGGGGGTGGAGCCCAGAACGATGGTCAGGTCATTATTAAAAGCCCAGCACACACCTGACCAATTATTATGCTGGCTATACTGAATAGCTGGACCCAGGATTGGAGATTCCATCCCACCCGGATCACTTAGAAATCTCCAGGCTCCGGGTCCCAAACTGGACATTAGAAAACACAGAGCAAACTGAAAAGCCGGTTTCCTCTTCATGTTACAACTCCCTGGAGCCCCTCAACCTGCCTGGTTGAGAATTCTGGGTCACGCTCACTTTTTAAACCCTGGCAGGGAAACGCTCTGCCACATATCCCCCCCCCCCCCCGTTTCGACCCCGGAGGGGGCATAACACACCAGCCTTTCTTCTTCAACTTGGCACCTCTGTGCCAGATATCACTCACAAGGGTGAAACCCAGTCCTATCAGGTGACTTTCCCTATGTCCCCCTGCTACACTGACTTGGGTCCTACAAAGACACCCCTGTGACTTTTTTCGAGTGCGCTTCCAAAAGCGCCATCTGCCTATTTTCCTTGGGGCCACACTTTTAACCGCTTGCCGACTGCCGCACGACTATTTACTGCGGCGGTCAGTCCCGTACAGGCAAAGTGACGTAGTACTACGTCGCTAGCCTGAGAGCCTCTAGGGGGCGAGTGTGCATGCTCCCCTCCCCGCTCGTTCCCTAACATGTCCGCGCGTGTGACCGGCGGACCCGATGTCCGGTGGTCACTCGCGATCTCCCGGTGGAGAGGGAGAAAGGCAGGCGGCTGCTATATAGGATCGTATGTCTCTATGGTTACATCACTAGCCACACTCCTTTACAGTTAGAAGCACGCCCCTAGGGACACACTTAACCCCTCCTTCCCCAATAAAGTTAACCCCTTCCCTGCCAGTGTCATTTTTACAGTAACAAAGCATATGTATAGCACTGATTACTGTAGTAATGTCACTGGTACCCCCAAAAGTGTCAGAAATGTCAGTCAGGGGTCCGATCTGTCCGCCGCAATGTCGCAGTCCCAAAAAAAAAAAAAAAAATCGCAGATCGCCGCCATTACTCGTTAAAAAAAAAAAAAAAGCATAAATCTTTCCCGTAGTTAGTAAACGCAATAACTTTTGTGAAAACAAATCAAAATACGCTTATTGCGATTTTTTTACCAAACATAGGTAGCAGAAAACAAATTTGCCTAAAAATGTTTTTTGATTTTTACATTTTTTGGGGGGGGGAATTTCATATAAAAAAAAAATTTGAAAAATATTGTTTTTTTTTTTTTCAAAATTGTTGCTCTTTTTTTTTGTTTATAGCGCAAAAAGTAAAAATCGCACAGGTGATCAAATAGCACCAAAAGAAAGCTCTGTTTGTGGGAAAAAAAGGA
This sequence comes from Pelophylax lessonae, assembly GCF_965119305.1. Taxonomy (NCBI): domain Eukaryota; kingdom Metazoa; phylum Chordata; class Amphibia; order Anura; family Ranidae; genus Pelophylax; species Pelophylax lessonae. The sequence continues at coordinate 301,689,898 of NC_138774.1, forward strand.
CGTCAATTTCATTTAGGTACAGCGTCGCACGACCGCGCAATTGTCCGTTAAAGTCACGCAGTGCTGAATCGCAAAATAGTGCCTGGTCAGGAAGGGGGTAAAATCTTCCGGGACTTAAGTGGTTAAACACTTCAGTAATAGGCATGGGGTCTTTTATTTTGGAATTAAACTCTTTAAGTGACACCGGGTTAAGCTTTGGGCCTTTGTCCTCTGACCTTTTACTTTTATAACTTGAGAGGTTCCCACACCTCTGGAAATCTTTCCCAGAATTACCCTCCTGAACCTGTAGGGGGCCCAATTCTACTGCATCCATTCCCTCTATGGCTGTTATACCATTATTCATCTTCCTGCAACTACACCACCTTGACCAATCAGGTCCACCCTTGTTTTGGTTGTCACCCATGGTAACCAAAACATTAACCAGTAAATTGCACTTTTCCTTATTGTCAAAACCATCGACACATTTATTATAACTAACTTCAGTGTCTGGAGAGCAATCGCACCGAGCAGAGTGATCGCCTCCCCTGGCAACATCACTATCCACCAACTCCACTGGCACATGATCCTCTTCCACCAACTCCACTGGCACAGGACCTTCTTCCACCAACTCCACTGGCACAGGACCCTCTTCCACCAACTCCACTGGCACATGACCCTCTTCCACCAACTCCACTGGCACATGACCCTCTTCCACCAACTCCACTGGCACAGGACCTTCTTCCACCAACTCCACTGGCACAGGACCCTCTTCCACCAACTCCACCGGCACATGACCCTCTTCCACCAACTCCACCGGCACATGACCCTCTTCCACCAACTCCACCGGCACATGACCCTCTTCCACCAACTCCACCGGCACATGACCCTCTTCCACCAACTCCACCGGCACATGACCCTCTTCCACCAACTCCACCGGCACATGACCCTCTTCCACCAACTCCACCGGCACATGACCCTCTTCCACCAACTCCACCGGCACATGACCCTCTTCCACCAACTCCACCGGCACAGGACCCTCTTCCACCAACTCCACCGGCACATGACCCTCTTCCACCAACTCCACCGGCACATGACCCTCTTCCACCAACTCCACCGGCACATGACCCTCTTCCACCAACTCCACTGGCACATGACCCTCTTCCACCAACTCCACTGGCACATGACCCTCTTCCACCAACTCCACTGGCACATGATCCTCTTCCACCAACTCCACTGGCACATGACCCTCTTCCACCAACTCCACCGGCACATGACCCTCTTCCACCAACTCCACCGGCACATGACCCTCTTCCACCAACTCCACCGTCACATGATCCTCTTCCACCAACTCCACCGGCACATGACCCTCTTCCACCAACTCCACCGGCACAGGACCCTCTTCCACCAACTCCACCGGCACATGACCCTCTTCCACCAACTCCACCGGCACATGACCCTCTTCCACCAACTCCACCGGCACATGACCCTCTTCCACCAACTCCACCGGCACATGACCCTCTTCCACCAACTCCACCGGCACATGACCCTCTTCCACCAACTCCACCGGCACATGACCCTCTTCCACCAACTCCACTGGCACATGACCCTCTTCCACCAACTCCACTGGCACATGATCCTCTTCCACCAACTCCACTGGCACATGACCCTCTTCCACCAACTCCACCGGCACATGACCCTCTTCCACCAACTCCACCGGCACATGACCCTCTTCCACCAACTCCACCGGCACATGACCCTCTTCCACCAACTCCACCGGCACATGACCCTCTTCCACCAACTCCACCGGCACATGACCCTCTTCCACCAACTCCACTGGCACATGACCCTCTTCCACCAACTCCACCGGCACATGACCCTCTTCCACCAACTCCACCGGCACATGACCCTCTTCCACCAACTCCACTGGCACATGACCCTCTTCCACCAACTTTTCTGACAACCGACCATCACTACATAATTTCACTTTTGGGTTGATGACCCCTACCACATCATAGTTACATCACATATACTTGTGTACTCTGCACTTCCTCCCAGACTTCTGTCTTGTCCAACAGTACCCCAGAGTGACTCTCATACCGAACAATATTAGGACACAACCTGGAAATGCACTGAGAGACAATTTTCAACATGACCAACCAGAACTCCCATATTGGCCACCTTTGTCCGGTACAGCCTGTCATACCCAGCTCCAATTAGTGGTACTCTGCAGTACCAGCTCTCCCGAACATGGAAGAGACAGCGAAGTATACACTGGCTGTACCTTCCAGTACTCTAATATTTCTCTCAGCATGTCTGTCCAAACAAAGCACCGTGATTCTACACATAAGACCTTCCTGGGGTCCTTCATGTTCCTGGGGACGTGGAGAGACTCATTTACTGGTGCCTTAGAGGTGGTGCTTCTTATAAGGGGTTCCAATACAACAATCCGGTGCTCTCCCACAACGCAGCCAGGTGCGGATTCACCACAAAACTCTCAGGCTCAGAGTCAATCATCTGTTCCAGGCAGGGCTTTTTTTCTTAGAGAATAGGTGAAGGAACTCCTCCTTCTAAGTTACTTTGTGTCTTCGCCCCCTACCCACCTCTGAGCACTAACCCTTGGTTCCACCCCCTACCCACCTCCGAGCACTGACCCTTGGTTCCACCCCCTACCCACCTCCGAGCACTGACCCTTGGTTCCACCTGCTACCCACCACCAAGCACTGACCCTTGGTTCCACCCCTACCCACCTCTGAGCACTGACCCTTGGTTCCACCCCCTACCCACCTCCGAGCACTAACCCTTGGTTCCACCCCTACCCACCTCTGAGCACTGACCCTTGGTTCCACCCTCTACCCACCTCTGAGCACTGACCCTTGGTTCCACCCCTACCCACCTCCGAGCACTAACCCTTGGTTCCACCCCTACCCTCCTCCAAGCACTAACCCTTGGTTCCACCCCCTACCCACCTCCGAGCACTAACCCTTGGTTCCATTCCCTACCCACCTCTGAGCACTGACCCTTGGTTCCACCCCTACCCACCTCCGAGCACTAACCCTTGGTTCCACCCCCTACCCACCTCCAAGCACTAACCCTTGGTTCCACCCCCTACCCACCTCCGAGCACTAACCCTTGGTTCCACCCCTACCCACCTCTGAGCACTAACCCTTGGTTTCACCCCCTACCCACCTCCCAGCACTAACCCTTGGTTCCACCCCTACCCACCTCTGAGCACTAACCCTTGGTTCCACCCCTACCCACCTCCGAGCACTGAACTTTGGTTCCACCCCCTAGCCAGCTTCCAGTACAGCCCCTTTTAGAGAATATAGAGTCAAGTATAAATTTGTATTGGAATGTATGGAACTTGGTTATGATAACAAGAAAAGCAACAAAATAGATCCCCCACAGCCAGCAGCAATAGACCCCCCCCCCCCCCCCCCCAGCAGCAGAAAAATATCTCCCAGCAGCCAGCATCAATAGACTCTCTAGCAGCCAGCAACAGTAGACCCCTCCCTAAACATTAGATCCCTTCCAGCAACAATTAACCCTCAGTATCAAAATACCCCCACCAGCAACAATAGATTGCCATGCAAAAATAGATCCCCGTCCAGCAACAATAGATCCCCCAGCAGCCAGCATCAGTAAACCTTGCTGCACCCCCTGGAGGTGCCAGAACTGCGTTCCCCCACGTTCCTGCTGAAAAAAAGCCCTGGTTCCAGGTCTTTTCTATGAATATCAGCTTGGTATATGCCCCCATTAACTTCTTTATGGGTTATGGGCAAAATTCCTGCTGTGCATTCATCCTCACTGGTACCTTCTATCCAGAGACACAGGACAGAGCGGCTCAGCAGCAGACACAGGACAGAGCGGCTCAGCAGCAGACACAGGACAGAGCGGCTCAGCAGCAGACACAGGACAGAGCGGTTAACCGGTTGCCGACCGCCGCACGACTATATACTGCGGCGGTCAGCCCCGGCCAGGCAGAGTGACGTATCGGTACGTCACTCGCCTGTCACTGACTTGCGAGCCTATAGCGAGCGGGCGCGCGCCCGCCGAGGCGCGCGCCCGCCGCGGCTCGTTCACAGGCAAGTCAGTGCGTGTGACCGGCGGACTCGATGTCCGCCGGCCACACTACGATCGCTCCTGTGAAGGGAGAAAGACAGAGCAGCTTGTGTAAACAAGCTGCCTGTCAGTTCTCCCTGTGTAAAAGTAAAGATCTGACCGTTCTACTATGTAGAACGGTTGATCTTTGCTTTTACACCAATAGCAATGTCCCTACACAGTAGAAAGCACGCCCCTAGGACACACTTAACCCCTCCCTTCCCAATAAAGTTAACCCCTTCCCTGCCAGTGTCATTTTTGCAGTAACAGTGCATATGTATAGCACTGATTACTGCAGTAATGTCACTGGTAACCCCAAAAGTGTCAAAAATGTCAGTCAAGGGTCCGATCTGTCCGCCGCAATGTCGCAGTACCGAAAAAAAAATCGCAGATCGCCGCCATTACGTGTTAAAAAAAAAAACACCAAAAATGACAAAAATCTTTCTCTTTGTTAGTAAACGCGATAACTTTTGCGCAAACCAATCAAAATACGCTTTTTGCGATTTTTTTTACCAAACATAGGTAGCATAAAACAAATTGGCCGAAAAATGTTAAAAAATTTTGATTTTTACTTTTTTTTTTGGGGAATTTCATATAAAAAAATGTGAAAAATATTGTTATTTTTGCAAAATTTACGCTCTTTTTTTGTTTATAGCGCGTGATCAAAAAATCGCACAGGTGATCAAATACCACCAAAAGAAAGCTCTGTTTGTGGGAAAAAAAGGACGTCAAATTCGTTTAGGTACAGCGTCGCACGACCGCGCAATTGTCCGTTAAAGTCACGCAGTAAAAAATCGCAAAAAAACCCCTGGTCCTTTAGCAGCCAAATCCTCCGGGGCTTAAGTGGTTAAGCAGCAGACACAGGACAGAGCGGCTCAGCAGCAGACACAGGACAGAGCGGCTCAGCAGCAGACACGGGACAGAGCGGCTCAGAGGCAGACACAGGACAGAGCCGCTCAGCAGCAGACATGGGACAGAGCGGTTCAGCAGCAGACACAGGACAGAGAGGCTCAGCAGCAGACACAGGACAGAGCGGCTCAGCAGCAGACACAGGACAGAGCGGCTCAGCAGCAGACACAGGACAGAGCGGCTCAGCAGCAGACACAGGACAGAATGGCTCAGCAGCAGACACAGGACAGAGAGGCTCAGCAGCAGACACAGGACAGAGAGGCTCAGCAGCAGACACAGGACAGAGCGGCTCAGCAGCAGACATGGGACAGAGCGGCTCAGCAGCAGACACAGGACAGAGCGGTTCAGCAGCAGACACGGGACAGAGCGGCTCAGCAGCAGACACAGGACAGAGCGGTTAAGCAGCAGACACGGGACAGAGCGGCTCAGCAGCAGACACAGGACAGAGCCGCTCAGCAGCAGACACAGGACAGAGCCGCTCAGCAGCAGACACGGGACAGAGCGGCTCAGCAGCAGACACAGGACAGAGCGGTTAAGCAGCAGACACAGGACAGAGCGGAGAGCCGCTCAGCAGCAGACACGGGACAGAGCGGCTCAGCAGCAGACACAGGACAGAGCGGTTCAGCAGCAGACACAGGACAGAGCGGCTCAGCAGCAGACACGGGACAGAGCGGTTCAGCAGCAGACACAGGACAGAGCGGCTCAGCAGCAGACACGGGACAGAGCGGTTCAGCAGCAGACACGGGACAGAGCCGCTCAGCAGCAGACACAGGACAGAGCCGCTCAGCAGCAGACACAGGACAGAGCGGCTCAGCAGCAGACACAGGACAGAGCCGCTCAGCAGCAGACACAGGACAGAGCGGCTCAGCAGCAGACACGGGACAGAGCGGCTCAGCAGCAGACACAGGACAGAGCGGCTCAGCAGCAGACACGGGACAGAGCGGCTCAGCAGCAGACACAGGACAGAGCCGCTCAGCAGCAGACACGGGACAGAGCGGCTCAGCAGCAGACACAGGACAGAGCGGCTCAGCAGCAGACATGGGACAGAGCGGCTCAGCAGCAGACATGGGACAGAGCGGCTCAGCAGCAGACACAGGACAGAGCGGCTCAGCAGCAGACACAGGACAGAGCGGTTCAGCAGCAGACACAGGACAGAGCGGCTCAGCAGCAGACACAGGACAGAGCGGCTCAGCAGCAGACACAGGACAGAATGGCTCAGCAGCAGACACAGGACAGAGCGGCTCAGCAGCAGACACAGGACAGAGCGGCTCAGCAGCAGACACAGGACAGAGCGGCTCAGCAGCAGACACAGGACAGAGCGGCTCAGCAGCAGACACAGGACAGAGCCGCTCAGCAGCAGACACAGGACAGAGCGGCTCAGCAGCAGACACGGGACAGAGCGGCTCAGCAGCAGACACAGGACAGAGCGGCTCAGCAGCAGACACGGGACAGAGCGGCTCAGCAGCAGACACAGGACAGAGCGGCTCAGCAGCAGACACGGGACAGAGCGGCTCAGCAGCAGACACAGGACAGAGCGGCTCAGCAGCAGACATGGGACAGAGCGGCTCAGCAGCAGACATGGGACAGAGCGGCTCAGCAGCAGACACAGGACAGAGCGGCTCAGCAGCAGACACAGGACAGAGCGGCTCAGCAGCAGACACAGGACAGAGCGGCTCAGCAGCAGACACAGGACAGAGCGGCTCAGCAGCAGACACAGGACAGAATGGCTCAGCAGCAGACACAGGACAGAGAGGCTCAGCAGCAGACACGGGACAGAGCGGCTCAGCAGCAGACACAGGACAGAGCGGCTCAGCAGCAGACACAGGACAGAGCCGCTCAGCAGCAGACACAGGACAGAGCCGCTCAGCAGCAGACACGGGACAGAGCGGCTCAGCAGCAGACACAGGACAGAGCGGTTAAGCAGCAGACACAGGACAGAGCGGAGAGCCGCTCAGCAGCAGACACGGGACAGAGCGGCTCAGCAGCAGACACAGGACAGAGCGGTTCAGCAGCAGACACAGGACAGAGCGGCTCAGCAGCAGACACGGGACAGAGCGGTTCAGCAGCAGACACAGGACAGAGCGGCTCAGCAGCAGACACGGGACAGAGCGGTTCAGCAGCAGACACGGGACAGAGCCGCTCAGCAGCAGACACAGGACAGAGCCGCTCAGCAGCAGACACAGGACAGAGCGGCTCAGCAGCAGACACAGGACAGAGCCGCTCAGCAGCAGACACAGGACAGAGCGGCTCAGCAGCAGACACGGGACAGAGCGGCTCAGCAGCAGACACAGGACAGAGCGGCTCAGCAGCAGACACGGGACAGAGCGGCTCAGCAGCAGACACAGGACAGAGCCGCTCAGCAGCAGACACGGGACAGAGCGGCTCAGCAGCAGACACAGGACAGAGCGGCTCAGCAGCAGACATGGGACAGAGCGGCTCAGCAGCAGACATGGGACAGAGCGGCTCAGCAGCAGACACAGGACAGAGCGGCTCAGCAGCAGACACAGGACAGAGCGGCTCAGCAGCAGACACAGGACAGAGCGGCTCAGCAGCAGACACAGGACAGAGCGGCTCAGCAGCAGACACGGGACAGAGCGGCTCAGCAGCAGACACAGGACAGAGCGGCTCAGCAGCAGACACAGGACAGAGCGGTTCAGCAGCAGACACAGGACAGAGCGGCTCAGCAGCAGACACAGGACAGAGCGGCTCAGCAGCAGACACAGGACAGAATGGCTCAGCAGCAGACACAGGACAGAGCGGCTCAGCAGCAGACACAGGACAGAGCGGCTCAGCAGCAGACACAGGACAGAGCCGCTCAGCAGCAGACACAGGACAGAGCGGCTCAGCAGCAGACACGGGACAGAGCGGCTCAGCAGCAGACACAGGACAGAGCGGCTCAGCAGCAGACACGGGACAGAGCGGCTCAGCAGCAGACACAGGACAGAGCGGCTCAGCAGCAGACACGGGACAGAGCCGCTCAGCAGCAGACACGGGACAGAGCGGCTCAGCAGCAGACACGGGACAGAGCGGCTCAGCAGCAGACATGGGACAGAGCGGCTCAGCAGCAGACATGGGACAGAGCGGCTCAGCAGCAGACACAGGACAGAGCGGCTCAGCAGCAGACACAGGACAGAGCGGCTCAGCAGCAGACACAGGACAGAGCGGCTCAGCAGCAGACACAGGACAGAGCGGCTCAGCAGCAGACACAGGACAGAATGGCTCAGCAGCAGACACAGGACAGAGCGGCTCAGCAGCAGACACAGGACAGAGAGGCTCAGCAGCAGACACAGGACAGAGCGGCTCAGCAGCAGACACAGGACAGAGCGGCTCAGCAGCAGACACAGGACAGAGCGGCTCAGCAGCAGACACAGGACAGAGCGGCTCAGCAGCAGACACAGGACAGAGCGGCTCAGCAGCAGACACAGGACAGAGCGGTTCAGCAGCAGACACATTGCAAATGTCACTTTTGTTCAAACTAAACTCTGGCAATACATTTTTAAACATACCAGGCTGCAATACCATATTTTTACCACCTTGCTCTGGTGGCGCTTCATTAACCGCTTGCCAACCGCCGCGCGACTATTTACTGTGGCAGTCAGCCCCTCACAGACAAAGTGACGTAGTAGTACGTCGCTAGCCTGTGAGGGTCTCAGGAGCGAGCTCGCGTCCCCGAAGGCACACTCCTGCACGGTCACGGACCCCCCCACGCGTGTGACCGGTGGACGCAATCGTCCGCCGGTCACTCGCAATCATCGGTGGAGAGGGAGAAAGGCAGGCGGCTAATGTAAACAAGCCGCCTGTCATTCTCCCCAGTGTATGAATGGTGATCATACGGTTCTACTATGTAGGACAGTTGATCAGTGTTCCTACAGCTCAAGCCACAGCCAATCACAGTTAGAATCACGCCCCTAGGGACACACACAGCCCCTCCCTCTCAAAAAAGTTAACCCCTTCACTGCCAGTGTAATTTTACAGTAACAGTGCATATGTATAGCACTGATTACTGCAGTAATGTCACTGGTAACCCCAAAAGTGTCAAAAATGTCAGTCAGGGGTCCGATCTGTCCGCCGCAATGTCGCAGTACCGCAAAAAAAAAAAAAACGCAGATCGCCGCCATTACGCGTTAAAAAAAAACAACAAAAATGACAAAAATCTTTCCCTTTGTTAGTAAACGCGATAACTTTTGCGCAAACCAATCAAAATACGCTTTTTTGTGATTTATTTTACCAAAGGTAGCAGAAAACAAATTGGTCGAAAATTTTAAAAAATTTTGATTTTTTAATTTTTTTGGGGGGAATTTCATAGAAAAAAATATGAAAAATATTGTTATTTTTGCAAAATTGACGCTCTTTTTTTGTTTATAGTGCATGATCAAAAAATTGCACAGGTGATCAAATACCACCAAAAGAAAGCTCTGTTTGTGGGAAAAAAAGGACGTCAATTTTGTTTAGGTACAGCGTCGCACGACCGCGCAATTGTCCGTTAAAGTCACTCAGTGCCGAATCGCAAAATAGGCCCTGGTCAGGAAGGGGGTAAAATCTTCCGGGGCTTAAGTGGTTAAACATACCAGGCTGCAATACCATATTTTTACCACCTTGCTCTGGTGGCGCTTCATTAAACTCTTGTTTTCAGCTGTGACAGAGCGCATTAACCCATTACCACCACAAGTAAATTCAGACATTTTAGTTTTACCATTCCCCATAATCAATCAATGTCAAGTACCCTCTTATCCATCAGAGCGGCACCACCGTTGTCCCGGGCAACCTCTGGCACCAACACAGAGAGTTCCCTGGAGGTTTCTAGGGACGCCTCTGCAGCCTTATATACTGTTGCTAAGGGGAATAGCATATCCTGCCTAGCAATCACCCCTAACTCATTAAACTCTCAACCTTTTTCAGCTGACACAGTAGCAATGTTTTTATCTCTAGTGATCTGCAATGGCCCATGAGGAGCTGGACCATCAACTTTAACCAACACAGCTTTACTCATCACATTGTCACATTTAGTGTTAACACTTGCCTCCCCACTGGACAGGGCACTGCAGCAAGGCAAGTCCTTTTCTGCACCAACAGTGGATCTCCCAGTTGGGATCACGTCCAATCCAGTGTGAGCACTCCCACAGTCAGTCTTACCCATCAGTCTAACAAGTCTGGAGTACATGGACTTCCTTTTGCTGCACTTCTACTGGCCAACTCCCTCTGGTGGCCATGGGATGAAACTACAGCAGGCATCTCCGGCTGTTTAGCACCTCCTGCAGGCACAACAGGAATTTCCCCTCTGTTGCCAGGGGTGACTGCAAACATTGGTAAACCGGAGTCTGGGCTTACAGACAACTTTTGCCCAGCAACATCATCGCCAGCAGTATTCCAAAATGTAGCACAAGAACAAATGCCATGCCCAAGTTGACCACATTGCAGGCATGGGATTTGTCAACTTTCTCCTGTTGCTAAGGGAGATTGCACTCTATCAACATGCCGAAACTCACGTGCGTCTCTATGGGAACGGTGGGCCACCTCTTCTCTGTAGCTCCTCCTTCTGATTTGCACATTTTCTCCCGTTGCTATGGGAGATAGCACTCTCTCAGCTGCACTTTGCTGGCTCTCCAGAACATGATGACTTTCTCCATTGTGGACGCGGGACGCATTACGCTCCAAAGAAGCTCTTGTACTTTTTTGGGCGTAATGCATCCCGTGATTTTTTTTTTTGCGCGATGTTACCGCGATTCGGCAGGCGGAAATCGCGGCAACATCGCACAGCGTTTGGGGTGCTATTGCAAATCACAGGCAACGCACATGCGTCCCGCAATTTGCAATGATAATCGGATCGCGGGCGGAATCACTGCGATTCTGCCCGCAATCAATACGCTGACATGTGAATGCAGCCTAAGTGTTGGTTCACACTATGGTGACACAACTTCGGGGCAACTTAATGAAGGCGCCGTGCACCGCGACTTCGACGTGACTTGCACCGACTTCACATAATGGAAGTCAATGGAAGTCGCTCCGACTTTGTCCAAAAGTAGTGCAGGACCCTTTTTCTAAGTCGGAGCGACTATTAGAACGGTTCCAATGCACTGAATGGACCGCGACTTGTCAGCCGGCCAAGTCGCCTGACAAGTCGGAACAGTGTGAACCGGCTTTCTTTGCCAAGGTTTATTAAAAGAAAACTCGGTACAGAAAACAAGCGTTTCCCTCGCAGGGGGTTCAGCATTTGAGTCCTCAGCAAACTAAATGATTATTCAGCCCTCCTGGCTTGAACTTGCAGTGCTGCTGCTCTGGCCTTAACACTTCAGGCCCTTGTCTGTCTCCTACAGACTTCACTCACCCAACTGGGTGCACACGGATCTCAGCCTCGCGCCGCATTGACTCCCAGTTGGAGCCCTCCTGACTCCTGGGCCGGACCTCCTGTCTGCGGGGGTGGAGCCCTCCTGACTCCTGGGACAGACCTCCTGTCTGCGGGGGTGGAGCCCTCCTGACTCCTGGGCCAGACCTCCTGTCTGCCGGGGTGAAGCCCTCCTGACTCCTGGGCTGGACCTCCTGTCTGCTGGGGTGGAGCCCTCCTGACTCCTGGGCCAGACCTCCTGTCTGCCGGGGTGGAGCCCTCCTGACTCCTGGGCCAGACCTCCTGTCTGCCGGGGTGGAGCCCTCCTGACTCCTGGGCCAGACCTCCTGTCTGCTGGGGTGGAGCCCTCCTGACTCCTGGGCCAGACCTCCTGTCTGCTGGGGTGGAGCCCTCCTGACTCCTGGGCTGGACCTCCTGTCTGCTGGGGTGGAGCCCTCCTGACTCCTGGGCTGGACCTCCTGTCTGCTGGGGTGGAGCCCAGAACCATGGTCAGGTCATTATTAAAAGCCCAGCACACACCTGACCAATTATTATGCTGGCTATACTGAATAGCTGGACCCAGGATTGGAGATTCCATCCCACCCGGATCACTTAGAAATCTCCAGGCTCCAGGTCCCAAACTGGACCTTTTAAAACACAGAGGAAACTGAAAAGCCTCTTCATGTCACCATCTCCCTGGAGCCCCTCAACCGGCCTGCTTGAGAATTCTGGGTCACGTGCACTTTCTAGACCCTGGCAGGGCAACGCTCTGCCACAAAAGTTACAATGTACAGTCTGATTACTGGGGGATGGGAGACTGAGGAAATGTCTCCTCCTGCCTGCAGCAGACTGATGACATCATCTCAGCCCAGACAAAGCCCCTGAGTGGAGGTGAAGGATGATGAAAGGCGGAGCTTCTCTGATCCTTTGTCAGGGATCTCCTCATACAGACATATTACTGACGGATCCTCTTGTAGGAAATGTATGGATTTTGTTGGAGAAATGAGAAGTGATCCCGGAATTTTGTTCCTCGTTTCTCCAGAAGTTGTCAGAGACAGACGTTCTCTGTGTCACCCCCATGAGTCATAGAATATCTTTATTTGTCTCCCCATACAGAACGACATTTGTCCCCGATACATGGAACCAGGGCTGTATTCACTGGAAACGTGGGGGTGGGGGTGGAACCAAGGAATGGTGCTCAGGGGTAGGTAGTAGGTGGAACCAAAGAACGATGCTCAGAGGTGGGAAGGGGGTGGAACCAAGGAATGGTGCTCAGAGGTGGGAAGGGGGTGGAACCAAAGAACGATGCTCAGGGGTGGGTAGGGGGTGGAACCAAGGAACGGTGCTCAGATGTAGGTAGGGGGTGAACCAAGGAACGGTGCTTGGAGGTGGGTAGGGGGTGGAAACAAGGAATGTTGCTTGGAGGTGGGTAGAGGCTGAAACCAAGGAACGGTGCTCAAAGGTAAGTAGTGAGTGGAACCAAGGAATAGTGCCCAGAGGTGTGTAGGGAGTGGAACCAAGGAAACATGCTAACAGGTGGGTAGGGGTGAACCAAGGAATGGTGCTATGTAGGTAGTGGGTGGAAAAAGGGAAAGGTGCTAAGAGGTAGAAAGGGGGTTAAACTAAGGATCAGTGCTCAGAGATGGGTAGGGAGTGGAACCAAGGAATGGTGCTCAGAGGTAGATAGGGGGTGAAACCAAGGAACATTGGTCAGAGGTTGATGGGGAGGTGGAACCAAGGAAAGGTGCTTAAAGGTGGATAGGGGGTGAAACCAAGGAACAGTGCTCAGAGGTGGGTAGCGTGTGGAACCATGGAACAGTGCTAAGAGGTGGATAGGGGGTGAAACCAAGGCACGATGCTTGGAGGTAGGTAGAGGGTGAAACCAAGGAATTGTGCTTAGAGGTGGGTAGGGGGTGAACCAAGGAATGGTGCTTGGAGGTGGGTAGGGGGTGGTAACAAGGAATGTTGCTTGGAGGTGGGTAGAGGGTGAAACCAAGGAATAGTGCTCAGAGGTAGGTAGCGGGTGGAACCAAGGAACAATGCTTGGAGGTGGGTAGGGGGTGGAACCAAGGAACAATGCTTGGAGGTGGGTAGGGGGTGGAACCAAGGAACAATGCTTGGAGGTGGGTAGGGGTGGAACCAAGGAACAATGCTTGGAGGTGGGTAGGGGGTGGAACCAAGGAAAGATGCTTGGAGGTGGGTAGAGGGTGGAGACAAGGAACGGTGCGAAGAGGTGGGTAGGTGGTGAACCAAGGAATGGTGCTCGGAGGTGGGTAGAGGGTGAAACCAAGGAACAGCGCTCAAGGGTAGGTAGTGAGTGGAACCAAGGAATAGTGCCCGGAGGTGGGTAGGGGGTGGAACCAAGGAAAGATGCTAAGAGGTGGGTAGGGGGTGGAACCAAGGAACAATGCTTGGAGGTGGGTAGGGGGTGGAACCAAGGAATGGTGCTCGGAGGTGGGTAGGGGGTGGAACCAAGAAACGGTGCTAAGAGGTGGGTAGGGGGTGGAACCAAGGAACGATGCTTGGAGGTGGGTAGGGGGTGGAACCAAGGAATGGTGCTTGGAGGTGGGTAGGGGGTGGAACCAAGGAACAATGCTTGGAGGTGGGTAGGGGGTGGAACCAAGGAACAATGCTTGGAGGTGGGTAGGGGGTGGAACCAAGGAATGATGCTTGGAGGTGGGTAGGGGGGTGAACCAAGGAATACATAGTTACATAGTTAGTGAGGCTGAAAAAAGACACAAGTCCATCCAGTTCAACCTATGTGTGTGTGTTTGCTTTTAACCGTACATTGTATACCCCTGTATGTTGTGGTCTTTAAGGTGTCCATCCAATAGTTTTTTGAAACTATCAATGCTCCCCGCTGATACGACTGCTTGCGGAAGAGAATTCCACATCCTTACCGCTCTTACAGTGAAGAACCCCTTACGCACTTTAAGGTTAAACCGCCTTTCCTCTAGTTTTAGTGAGTGGCCACGTGTCTTATTGTATTCCCTTACTCTAAATAGTTTGTTCCTTATGCTAGGGTCGCCAGTACAGTATTTGTACATTGATATCATATCCCCCCTCAATCGTCTCTTCTCCAGAGAGAATAAGTTCAGTGCTTGTAGTCTTTCCTCATAGCTGATGTCCTCCATTCCCCTAATTATTTTTGTTGCCCTTCTCTGGACTTTCTCCAGTTCCAGCACATCCTTCCTGAGGACCGGTGCCCAGAACTGGACAGAATACTCCAGATGTGGCCGGACCAGAGTCTTGTAGAGTGGAAGAATAATCTCTTTATTTCTGGAGTGAATGCCCTTTTTTATACATCCCAGTATTCTGTTGGCTTTGCTTGCAGCGGCTTGGCATTGCATGCCACTGCCAAGCCTGTTGTCTACCAGTACCCCCAGGTCCCTTTCCATCCTAGACTCACCCAGAGGTTCCCCCCCTAGTGAGTAGCTTGCTTTCTGGTTTCTGGCACCCAGGTGCATTACTTTACATTTTTCTACATTAAATCTCATCTGCCATGTAGTTGCCCACCCCGTTATTTTGTTCAGGTCCGCTTGCAAGATTTCCACATCCTGCATAGAAGATATTGGCATGCCTAATTTAGTATCATCTGCAAATACTGAGATTGTACTAGATATCCCCTCCTCTAGATCATTTATGAATAAATTAAACAGGATTGGTCCCAGGACAGAACCCTGGGGGACCCCACTTTCCACACCCGCCCAATCCGAGTACTCCCCATTAATCACCACCCTCTGTACTCTCCCCTGGAGCCAGTTCTCTATCCAGGTACTCACCTTATGGTCCATACCTACCTTCCTTAGTTTGTACAGTAAGCGTTTGTGGGGAACGGTGTCAAAGGCCTTTGCAAAGTCCAGATACACCACATCCACAGGCCTTCCTTTATCTAAGTGGCAGCTCACTTCATCGTAGAAGGTTAATAGATTGGTTTGGCATGAACGATTTTTCATGAATCCATGCTGATTACTACTTATAATACCGTTTTCATTACTAAAGTCTTGTATGTGGTCCCTTAACATCCCCTCCAAAATTTTGCAGACTACAGATGTTAGGCTGACCGGCCTATAGTTACCCGGGATATATCTCGGCCCCTTTTTAAATATTGGTACCACGTTAGCTTTTTTCCAATCTGCTGGCACCATACCTGTCTGTAAACTATCCTTAAAGATCAAGAATAATGGTCTGGCAATCACCTGACTGAGCTCTTTAAGAACCCTCGGGTGCAAGCCATCCGGTCCCGGGGATTTATTTATGTTAAGTTTCTCTAGTTTAGCTCTAAGTCTATCCTCTGTTAGCCATGGCGGCACTTCCTGAGGTGTATTATTTAGTTCGGCCTTACAAGCGGGGTTCGTGTAGCCCCCCGATTCCTTTGTGAAGACTGAAGAGAAGAAATTATTTAACACTTCCGCCTTTTCTCTGTCCTCAGTGGCCATTTTTCCTTTATCATCTTTTATGGGGCCAATGTGTTCTGGCCTCGCTTTCTTACTGTTTATATACTTAAAGAATTTCTTGGGGTTCTTTTTACTCTCCTCCGCTATATGTCTCTCGTGTTCTATTTTAGCCGCCCTGATTTCATCTTTACATTTCTTATTACACTCTTTGTAATGCTTAAATGCTGCCAATGACCCCTCAGTCTTGTATTTTTTGAAGGCCTTTTCTTTAGCTCTAATATACATTTTTATGTTGGAGTTTAGCCATCCAGGGTTTATTTTTGCTCTTTTAAATTTATTTCCCTGTGGAATGCACTGGCCCACCCCCTTGTTAAGTATGCTCTTGAAGCACTCCCATTTTTCCTCCGTGTTCTTTGTTCCCAGGGTTCTATCCCATTTGATATTTTCTAGCAGCGAGCGCAGTTTAGGGAAATTGGCTCTTTTGAAATTCAGTGTCCTTATATTACCCTTGTGTTTCCTATTACTGTAATTAATACTGAAAGTTATTGACCTATGGTCACTGTTCCCTAAGTTTTCCCGTATTTCTATATCCGTGAGCAGGTCTGTATTGTTGGTAATCAGTAGGTCAAGTACCGCATTGTTTCTTGTCGGTGCATTCACCATCTGACCCATGAAATTGTCCTGCAAAACATTTAGGAACTGCCAAGCCTTGGCTGAATGCGCGGTTCCTTCTGCCCAGTCTATATCAGGATAATTAAAGTCCCCCATTATAATGACATTTCCCATCCTTGCTGCCAATCCTATCTGTAACATGAGGTCCACCTCACCCTCTGGTTTGGGGGCCTATAGCATACGCCCAATATTACCTTCCCCACCGTGCCTTCCCTTTGAAGCTCTACCCATAGGGATTCTGCCTCGTCCATAGGAATGGTGCTCGGAGGTGGGTAGGGGGTGGAGACAAGGAACAATGCTTGGAGGTGGGTAGGGGGTGGAACCAAGGAACAATGCTTGGAGGTGGGTAGGGGGTGGAGACAAGGAACGGTGCTAAGAGGTGGGTAGGGGGTGGAGACAAGGAACGGTGCTAAGAGGTGGGTAGGGGGTGGAGACAAGGAACGGTGCTAAGAGGTGGGTAGGGGGTGGAGACAAGGAATGGTGCTAAGAGGTGGGTAGGGGGTGAACCAAGGAATAGTGCTCGGAGGTGGGTAGGGGGTGGAGACAAGGGGTGATTCAGAGGGAGTACCTGCACTTATTCCCTGAGGATAAAAGCCCTGGATAGAACAATCCATGAATTAGTCATATAAACGTTTTATCGGTCTCCCCATACAGAACAATGCCGGTCCCAGACAGATAGAACAAACAATCCATGTTTATAGTGAAGATTTTATTTTACAATCGATGGATCAGATACAAAATGACATTTTATAATCAATATGAAGGAGAAGAGATCGCTCAGCTCCGGGAATGGGGTGAAGCCGTCTTCACTTTGAAGACCCAATCATGTGCCGGGGAATGGACAATCCAGCATTTCTCAGCATATGATTGGCCGGTTGAAGTGAAAGCAGCCTCACTATATTCACCAGCTACAAATAAATACAACAATAAATAACATAAAAGACGGAAGTGCGATTTTCCTGGAGTCCCGAAGACGAAATCCAGGGACATTAAATATTCAGCATTGTGAGCCCCACCGGGGTCCTAGAGAGGGAAGTGTTAGAGCGTCTTGGTGAAGAAGTTGGGGGCGTGGTCCTGGAAATAATTGTATTCATTGGTTCCGGCCACCAGGACCGTGGCAGGGAAAGTTCGGGGTCGCTCGGGATCCTGGAATAGAAGGTGACACAATTATTAGTACATCACACTCAATGTACAGGAAATCAGACATCTCACTGAATCCTCCCATCAGGGCCAGGACAAGGGGTGGGCAGAAGGTATGGCTGCCCTGGGCGCAGCCTGTATTGTAGGGATGGAGGCACCACAAGTTACTTCTACTATAAGGCTGACAGGAGTAGCCCAGTGCTGGAAGCAGCAAAGAGAGAGCCGGGAGGAGGTGCAGGCTGTGATCTCCCTCCCTCTCCTCCTCATAAGCTTGCATATATAGAGGGTGGGGGGTGTAATTTGCCATCTTTGCCCTGGGCACTGGATGATCTTGTCCCACCCATCGTGTCTGCAGAGGTCTGTGAAGGGATTGGGGCTCCATAAGTGTATTGTATTAGGGCAGTGGTCCCCAAAGTGTGGCCCTGGGGCCCGGATGTGGCCCTTTGCTTGCCTTTATCCGGCCCTTGGGACACTATTCCTCCCACTGATACAAGGCTCTTTTCTACCAACTGACACCAACAATAAGGCACCATTTCTCCCAATGATACCAATGATGTCACACATAGGGGAAGACCTCTATAGATCTATGACCTGTGATGTCACACATAGGGGAAGACCTCTATAGATCTATGACTTGTGATGTCACACATAGGGGAAGACCTCTATAGATCTATGACTTGTGATGTCACACATAGGGGAAGACCTCTATAGATCTATGACCTGTGATGTCACACATAGGGGAAGACCTCTATAGATCTATGACTGGTGATGTCACACATAGGGGGGGGGGAGACCTCTATAGATCTATGACTGGTGATGTCACACATAGAAGAAGACCTCTGTAGATCTATGACTGGTGATGTCACACATAGAAGAAGACCTCTATAGATCTATGACTTGTGATGTCACACATAGGGGAAGACCTCTATAGATCTATGACTTGTGATGTCACACATAGGGGAAGACCTCTATAGATCTATGACTTGTGATGTCACACATAGGGGAAGACCTCTATAGATCTATGACTTGTGATGTCACACATAGGGGAAGACCTCTATAGATCTATGACTTGTGATGTCACACATAGGGGAAGACCTCTATAGATGTATGACTTGTGATGTCACACATAGGGGAAGACCTCTATAGATCTATGACTTGTGATGTCACACATAGGGGAAGACCTCTATAGATCTGTGACTTGTGATGTCACACATAGGGGAAGACCTCTATAGATCTATGACTTGTGATGTCACACATAGGGGAAGACCTCTATAGATCTGTGACTTGTGATGTCACACATAGGGGAAGACCTCTATAGATCTATGACTTGTGATGTCACACATAGGGGAAGACCTCTATAGATCTATGACTTGTGATGTCACACATAGGGGAAGACCTCTATAGATCTGTGACTTGTGATGTCACACATAGGGGAAGACCTCTATAGATCTATGACTTGTGATGTCACACATAGGGGAAGACCTCTATAGATCTGTGACTTGTGATGTCACACATAGGGGAAGACCTCTATAGATCTATGACTTGTGATGTCACACATAGGGGAAGACCTCTATAGATTTATGACTTGTGATGTCACACATAGGGGAAGACCTCTATAGATCTATGACTTGTGATGTCACATATAGGGGAAGACCTCTATAGATCTATGACTTGTGATGTCACACATAGGGGAAGACCTCTATAGATCTATGACTTGTGATGTCACACATAGGGGAAGACCTCTATAGATCTATGACTTGTGATGTCACACATAGGGGAAGACCTCTATAGATCTTTGTGTCACTGACCTGTACAGGGTAAGCCGTAGTGGGAACATATCGGATGACGAATCCGCAGCGCCTTCTGTCGGACATGTTTGGCTCGCTGGCGTGAACAGTCAGTCCGTCATGAACCTGCCAATAGAAATAAGAGGGCAGTGAAGACTTGGCTCCTCGTCGGATCGATATCTTCCATACATTCTGGATCTTTCCTGTGATAGGATCAGATTACCCCGGGTGGATCTGGAGGAGGATTTCACTTACCGACATTTGTCCGGCTTTCAGCGGACACTCCACCAGATCCTCCACGTTCACCAGGTGCTTCGGAATCTCCTGATTGGCTGTCAGCATATTCCCGGGAACCTCCGCCACTCTGTGCTCCAGAATCCCCTGCTGGTGGCTTCCTGGAAGAGCAACAGACGCTATCATTATCATACTAATAAACTCATAATAATAATAACAACAATAAATAGTATAATAATAATAATAATATAAGTAATAATAATAATAACAATAAATAGTAATAATAATAAGAATAACAATTAATAGTAATAATAATAACAACAACAATAAATAGTAATAATAATAATAATAATAATAATATTATTATTATTATTATTATTATTAATAATAATAATAAATAGTAATAAAAAAACATAATAATAACAATAGTAATAATAATAATAATAATAATAATAAATAGTAATAATAATAACAATAAATAGTAATGATAATAATAATAATAACAATAAATAGTAATAATAATATTATTATTATTAATAATAGTAATAATAATAATAATAATAATAATAATAATAATATTAAATAGTAATAAAAAAACATAATAAAAATAATAATAAATAGTAATAATATTAATAATAAATAGTAATAATACTAATAATAAAGAGAGCAATAGTGATAATAATTATGTTAATTATAATAAATAATAAAAATCATACATAATATTAATAAATTATTATTATTTTTATTATTAATAATAACATCAATATTGATAATAATAATTTTTTAATATTACTAATAATGATGATGTCATAGTGTGTGGGAATGTGAATACGATATAAGAATGTGGACAATCTCAGCATTTATTGGTGGAATTACCTGGAATAATTTGCAGAACTCCATTTTCTGCATCCACGTCATCGAATGCCAACCACACCGAAGCCACAGGACCTCCCTCGAATCCCCAGTATCTGTGAAGAACACCATTGTTGTAATGATCATTCATCAATCTTTGGGGGAGATTTACTAAAACTGGAGTGTGTAAAATCCAGTGCAGCTGTGCATGGCAGCCAATCAGCTTCCAGGTTTTATTGCCAAAGCTTCACTGAAAAAGCTGAAGTCAGAAGCTGATTGGCTGCCATGCCAAGGTGTGCCAGATTCTGCACTCTCCAGTTTTAGTAAATCACCCCCATTATGTCTTGTTTATTCACTGAACTTCATATATTATATATTCATGGATCTTTATATATTGATCATTCAGAAAATATTATGTATTGATCATTCGTCAATCATTATGTATTGATCATTAATTAATCATTATGTATTGATCATTCATTGATCTTTATTTATTGCTCATTCATAAATCATTATGTATTGATCATTCATTGATCTTTATGTATTGCTCATTCATCAGTCATTATGTATTGATCATTCATTGATCTTTATGAATTGCTCATTCATAAATCATTATGTATTGATCATTCATTGATCTTTATTTATTGCTCATTCATCAGTCATTATGTATTGACACATCGATCATTGAAACATCCTTCTCCACTTACTTTATGTCTTGATGCCAGGCCACATATGGCGCCGTATTCTCTTTGTGCGGGACATCACTGGCGGGATACTTGCAGATGAATCTGGAGTCCAGGAGGATGACGTTGGGGCCCAGCACAGCGGTGATAGCCTCCAGCAGCTTGGAGTGGGAGGCTAGGTTCATCACCCATTCATACTCCATGTGGACGTTGTGCAGACTGTACTGAGTGTATTCCTTCCCTGAATAAACAAAGATAAATGCCGGGTTACACAAAATCAAAAGGAAAAAATAATGGCTGCACTTAGAAGAAAACTCAAACACTGGTAACTTTATTTATACAGAAAGCTTAGACAGTGAGTTCCTGCCTGGGACCTCCACCTGGCTCAGTCATAGAGTATCTCTGTCTGTAAGGGACGGGCACCTGAACTGGGGCTGTGTCCATGCCAGCATAACAACAGGGTCTCTTTACTGCCCCCTCCACAGAGCAGGTCCCCATCCACCCGGTCAGCCACAGAGCTGGTGGTGGTTGGAGGAACAGAGTCCCCCCGATGGTGAGAGATGACCTCCTCAGGTAACATGCATCAGATGACTCCAGCCCCTGTGTATCATGGGCCCCAAGTGTTTGGATTGACTCTGAGAGATCTGACCTGAAAACACAGGCCCATGTATGGGCACCAAGGGGGCACCAAGGGGTTAAGGACCTGTGACCAGGAGGATAAGAGAGAGAGATTGGCCGATGGATGGCGCTCCTGCTCATGGTTGGTGCGTGAGCTTGGTGGAGGAACCAATCAATGTGCCTGAAGCTCTGTCTGTAGGGAGGACACTCTGTTCCATGGCCCTGGACGTGTATGGAGAGAGCAGACTGCCTACACGCTCAGTGACCCGGCCATGTGGCCAATCAGCTTTGTTACACAGAAAGTCTATAGTGAAGCATGGAAGCCAAGACTCTGTTACCCGCAGAGGACTTTTCATTTTCAAACTAAACGAAGATAAGAATATACCGGGGGGCAGCAGGGTGGGGGTGGGGAGGGGCATTAGGGTGAAATCATTGCTTTGCCCGGTATGCTGAAATAGCAGTTCTACTTTAAACCCCTTGTGATTGTATAACGTAGTATTAAAGCTGAAGTTTAATGCCCTTTAATGTTCCTCCCTCCTCCCTCATTAACATGCAAATTACATTTTTCTAAAATAAAACTTTGAAGTGATGTCATCACTGGATCTCCATGCTTTTCTATGCAGTGCATGCAGATCATGGCTGGTGGGAGGGGCTGGCAGGAGGCTGAAAACATCACAGCCCTTCCTCAGTACTCCTTTCAAAAGTCCTCAGTCCTAAAACTGTGGGCTGGCTCTTGGGAGGAGTTATGCAGTGATCTCACTTCACCAGTGCTCTCCACCCCACTCTGTGTTTTAGGCCCCCCTGTGCTCTCTGGCCCACCCAGTGCTCTCCACCCCATCTTGTGTTCTCCAGTTCCCCCCTGTGTTCTCCAACTTCCTCCCTGTGCTCTCTGCCCCCCCCCCCCCAGTGCTCTCTGGCCCCCTGTGCTCTTACTTCACCAGTGCTCTCCACCCCACTCTGTGTTTTATGCCCCCCCCTGTGCTCTCTGCCCCCCCCCCAGTGCTCTCCACCCCACCCTGTGTTCTCCAGTTCCCCCCTATGTTCTCCAACTTCCTCCTTGTGCTCTCTGACCCTTTTATGGTCTTTCCTGGCCTCCCTTGCCCCCGCAGCTCTGCCGGGTTCCCCCTCCCAGGGGATCAATCAGGATGGAGAGTAGGGAAGGGGCTAGATAACATTTCATGGGCTGCTCAGTTTAAAATGCCCAGGCCCCTTTTGTGTCCCAGTGAGGGCCTGCCTACAAATGATGCTGAGTCTCCATGATTGAAAGAACTGAAATCCAATAAATCAAAGGGGCGGGGGTAGGGCTAGGGAGACCCAGGCTGGGAGGAAAGCGCTAGATGACACTGGATGTCCTCCAGCCAGGAAATGAGGCAGGCTCTATCTGACTTGCTGCAGGTTCTAATGCACATTGTGAGAAGCTCACAGTGTGCAGTAGAAACAGAGTAAGCCATTTCAGATCAGGAGAGAAGTCGACACAAATGTGCAAGACTGAAGGGGAGAATGGAGGGAGGATTTAAACGAATCATAATATTATCTTCTAAAGACAAATTGTTCACAACCTTCAACACAATGCCAAGCAATGTCCGCACTCACCAAACTTCTCCTCCAGCTTTGCATACTCTTGGCGGGCGTGCAGCAGCTGCTCCTCCTGTAGGACGTCTACGGAGGTCAGGTAACCATTCTCATCATAGAAAGTCTTCATCTGGTTGGAGTCGGCCATCATCTGGTTGGAGTCAGCCTTCGCCTGGTTGGAGTCAGCCTTCGCCTGGTTGGAGTCAGCCTTCGCCTGGTTGGAGTCAGCCTTCGCCTGGTTGGAGTCAGCCTTCGCTTGGTTGGAGTCAGCCTTCGTCTGGTTGGAGTCAGCCTTCGTCTGGTTGGAGTCAGCCTTCGCTTGGTTGGAGTCAGCCTTCGCTTGGTTGGAGTCAGCCTTCGTCTGGTTGGAGTCAGCCTTCGTCTGGTTGGAGTCAGCCTTCACCTGGTGGTCGGCCTTCTTTGTTGAGTTGGATGGAGATGAATGGATGAGATATAACTGTCTGGGTTGAGTGCTGACTTATATACAGAATCTCAGAGTGAAGCTCCGCCTTGTCGCTATTCTTAGGAACAATTCCCTCAAAAGGGAAGTTTTCTTTCTTAAATTTTCACTTCCTGGGTGTCTCGGGGAGAAGTCTGAAGCGTTCCTCTGAAGTGTTCTGTAATAAGAGATATCAGTTTAGAAGAAAAGGATTTCCTGGTTACATTCTGACTGTATGACTGTACAGAGATCACCGGACTGTGACATCAGAGTGACATCAGACTGGCCGGGAATTCCAGCAGATAAAACATAACTTTGTATTTATTTGTCATATTTTATTATGTTTTGTCTTCCTGTATTTATCAATAATACATTTCTATTGGACGTCAGAGGAACTGAGAATTCCACTTCATCAGAAATAAAAGACAACTTTATAGAAGTTTATTATATTTTGTGTTTCTGTGCTCATAAAATATCATTTTGTATTATAAACCTGACACCCGAATGACCAGGAATTATGGAAAATTATTACAACTTTGTATATTTTTGTTATATTTTATTTGATTTTCTCTTTTTTTTAATTTGTAATTAATTTTTATTGGACATCAGGGTGACCGGTGTGCCCAGAAATGTCACTTCTTCTCAGGAAATAAAATACAACTTTGTATCTCTTTCTTTTTTTTTTTATTTAAAGCGGAGTTCCGGCCACAGAATCAGTTTTTTTTTTTTTTTTTTTATCAATACCTCCCAAACTGTCTCCCCCCCTTCATACATCAACTAATCCGTTTTTTTACTGTACAATAATCAATTGGCAATTAGAAAATGTTACTTTATAAAAAGTCTCCTGAGCGCCGCCATCTTTGTCCAGGTTCCCTGAAGCCGCTGTGTTAATAAATGCCCTGCTTCCTGGTTCGAGAAGGAGAGGGGCCGGTGAATGCAGCGCGAAATCTCGCGCATGCCCAGTACTCTGCGATTGGCATAGTATAGGGATGCCTATCATCGCGTTATTTC